>NC_140999.1:103964274-103969274 GCF_052327205.1 Somniosus microcephalus
TGCGATAGTGTAAAACAGGAGATAGTGAGTCGGCTGCCCATTCCACATCTCTCCCCATTTTTATTTCCATTAACTTTAGTGCAATGTAAAATGGCTGCTGATTCGCCATCACCCGTTTTACACCGCGCACAAAGCCAAAATCTACCCCACTGTGTTTTTCTCAATTTTCCCTCAGATTGTTTTTCCAAATCCTACTTTTTCCTAGGATTGAGGACACTCAAAGATTCACAAAACAAAGGTGCTTCTCCAGCCTGACCCTGCCAGTTCTCAATTCACCCCAAACATTAAGGGGGAAAAATTGAGTTGCGCCCCCTTTGGGGTGCTAACTTTGCCGGAGCGCTGCTTTTAGCGCCCCGGAAAAATTAGCGCCCCCGTGGCCGAAATTGAGTGGTAGTGCCTCAAGACGGAAGCAAGGCGCTACTGGAAGTGCCCCATCTCCATCTTGGGGTGCTGCGAGGGACTATCGCGGTGCAACGTGCCACGGTGTTGCAGGTCTTCCTCCCCTTCTTAAAGGGGAGGGGCCTTGTGCGGTGCAACCCAGGGCCCAGCTGGGCCCCCGGAGATCGGAGTGCCGGCAAAAGAGCTCGGCACTCAAGAGAAGTGCTGGGCTCTTGGAGCGCAGCCGGCATTCTGCAGGGGAGCGAGTCAGGAGGCCGGGGACGGCAGCGGAGGCAGGTGCTGACAGGCGGCCAGCAACAAAAATGGCCGCCCGACACCTTGCCTTTAATTAACGCCTCCCCGGCTGCAGGTAGGCCCCCATGACCCCGTCGGACATAGTGTCCGGCAGTAAGTCAGGGGATGCTACCGAAGATCGTGGCCGGGGCACGAGCGTGGCACTGTGCACGGTGATAACATCATCGCCAGCGGTGCAGCGTCGTGGGGCACTAATGGTTAGCGCCACCGCTAACCTCCCGCTGAATTTCGCAGGAGGTGTTGGTGGCACCGCGCCCGGGCGCTAGTTGCTTTGTGCCCCGTTAGCGCCCTCCTGGAGCGCTAACGGGAGGCGCAAACAACTGAATTTTTCCCCCGAATTGTCTTTCTCTTTTGGGAGTATGATTGACCGAGAAAACCTTGCATTCCTAGCAAATATTCCGAACTGAAAACAGAAAGCATTTACAAGAATTCCCCTTCCTTGAAACACTGTTCCCTTCCACCACAGGGCTGGTAGATGTTGCCTTTACTATATTCATTAATGGCTGCCCTTGAGCATTGTTAGCGATGTGGAATGTCTCTGTTCCCTCAAGCATATTGCCAAATTACCTTTACAAACCAATCGTTCAGTCTAAGCCTGCCCTTCTAGAAGCCTATACAACGAGGCTGCTCACCCACTCTACTATGTGGCTGCAGAGCTGATACAGAGGAAAGGTGGGTGGGCATACACCACCACTTGCTTCAGCCACCCCAATAGTGAACCAACCTACCCCAACAAAATGTTAGCTGTGGCTCAGTGATAGCACTCTTGTCTTGGAGTCAGAAAGTCATGGGTTCAGGTCCCACTCCAGAGACTTGAGCACAAAACCCAGGCTGATTCTTCAGTGCAGTACTGAGGGAGTGCTGCACTGTCAGAGGTGCCGTCTTTCAGATGAGACGTTAAACCAAGGCCCCGTCTGCTCTCTAAGGTGGACTTAAAAGACCCCATGGCACTATTTCGAAGAAGGGCAGGGGAGTTCTCCATGGTGTCCTGGCCAATATTTATCCCTCAACCAACATCACTAGAACAGATTATCTGGTCATTATCACATTCGAGTTTGTGGGAGCTTGCTGTGTGCAAATTGGGAAGAGCACTTTGAGACATTCTGAGGTCATGAAAGAAAGAAAGAAAGAAGACTTGCATTTCTATAATGCCTTTCACGACCTCAGGATGGCCTCGAACCCACAACCTTCTGACTCAGAGTGCTACCCTCTGAGCTACGGCTGACACACTAAAGGTGCTGTTTAAATGCAAGTCTTTCTTTCTTTAACTCCAGAAAAATTAATGATAGCTCTTGCCTGACTAACCCAAACCCACTACTCTGTGGTCACTCCTAATCCTAAAGCATTAAAACCTACTTTCCTGATATGCACAATTCTGTGGACAGACTCAACACATCATTACATGTCCTTGTAAATGTTGTGGAGAAGAAACTGTATCACTTCCCCAGTGGAGTCAGCCAGTGTAGTGGGTGGGTTAACAACCAGGAGAGTTGTTAACTCAGCCCCTAATCTCGCAAACGGAGTGATGAGTAAACCAGTCCCTGACGATAGTAAATCAGTATCATTTCTTCTTACAGCTCTGACTTACCAGGGAACCTCTTCAGTTCTGCCGATCCCAGTCTCCTGTGCTTCTGGCTGTTCTTGCTTTGTGTGGTGAGTCGCTTTCAGAGGACTAAGTCTTCATCAGTGGTCTGATTCCCTGGGAGGTTTCCCTTCCCTCTTTAATACCCTCCCAGCCACGGTGACCTCCCATCCACTTGGGGACGAGGCGCCTGGCAGTGTCGTCAACAACGCCCTCTGCCTTGGCAAAACCTTGTACTTTCTTCCAAAACATGTCAGTACATAGTCGATGATTAACTCTGGACAAAGCCCAGACTCTTTCATTAATAAAATGATATTGATTTCACCATATACGAGACTGCATGTTGGGCAGCCCTGTACCACAACATGTCCCCCAGATGGAACGATTGGTGCCCTTTGTAAATGGGCAAAAACAGATTGCTAAAAGTTTATGCCAGCATTCCATGTAATCACTGTTCAGTTGAAGGTGAGGGTGATTCTGTGAGAGTGCCGAGTGCGCAGTTTCTGGCGTTAACCTGTCTGAAACAAATTGAATTTAAATCCTGGAAAACAATTAGGTGTCAGCCATGGTTCTTTGCCTCTCAGTCAGAAGATCATTTGTTCATAGTCCCACTCCAGGGCTTTCGGCACATAACCCAGGCTGACACTCAGTGCCGCACTGAGGGAGTGCTGCACTGTTGGAGATGCCATCTTCTGGATGAGATGTTAAACCAAGCCCCCATCTGCCCTCTCAGGTAGGTGTAAAGGACCCTCTGGCACTATTTTGAAGAAGAGCTGGGGAGGTGCAATGGCCAAAATTTATCCCTCAACCAACATCACTAAAATACAGATTATCTGGTGATTTATCTCATTGCTGTTTGCGGGAGCTTGCTGTGCACACATTGGCTGCCACATTTCCCTACATTGCAACAGTGACTCCACTTCAAAAGTCCTTCATTGGCGATAAAGTGTTTTGGGACGTCCTGAGGGCTGTGAAAGACACTATATAAATGCAAGTTCTTGTCAATGGTAATGATTGACTAAATCGAGGAACCCAAGTGAAGGGCCAAGGCCCATAGTGCATCCCATCACCCAGGATGAAAAGAGTAGGTGAGAAGATGAGGAAAATCAGAGAATAATGATTAGATGATATCAAGCTTGAGTTCAACATTCAACGGCATTACCATCGCCGAATCCCCCACCATCAACATCCTGGGGGTCACCAATGACCAGAAACTTAACTGGACCAGCCACATAAATACTGTAGCTACAAGAGCAGGTCAGAGGCTAGGTATTCTGCAGCGAGTGTCTCACCTCCTGACTCCCCAAAGCCTTTCCACCATCTACAAGGCATAAGTCAGGAGTGTGATGGAATACTCTCCACTTGCCTGGATGATTGCAGCTCCAACAACACGCAAGAAGCTTGACACCATTCAGGATAAAGCAGCCCGCTTGATTGGCACCCCATCCACCACCTTAAACATTGATTCCCTCAACCACCGGTGTACCATGGCTGCAGTGTGTACCATCTACAAGATGCACTGCAGCAACTCACCAAGGCTTCTTCGGAAGCACCTCCCAAACCCATGACCTCTTCCACCTAGAAGGACAAGGACAGCAGGTGCATGGGAACACCACCACCTCCAAGTACCCCTCCAAGTCACATACCATCCTGACTTAGAAATATATCGTCATTCCTTCACCGCACAGACTGCAGCGGTTCAAGAAGGCGGCTCACCTCCACCTTCTCAAGGGCAATTAGGGATGAGCAATAAATGCTGGCCTTGCCAGCAATGCCCACCTCCCAGGAACAAATTTTTTAAAAGTTCAAAAGCCTGAAGACTCTTTGGGGAAGGGAAGACTGATGGAGCTAAGGAGTTCCACAGTTTTGAGATCCTGGGATGGAATATAAGATGGAGGCAGTGCTGCCTGCTTTGGTTTCAATAGGACGCAGGGAAGAGGAAGCTTGTGGTTTTTTGCAGTTTAGCAAACACAAGCTCCAGCGGGGAGACCAAAGGATGATCTGGAATGCAGCACTTGACATATCTCCGAGCTGGGAGTGTGAGATCAGCTGTGCAGGCTGATGCCCAGAAAGCGCAAACATTTCCAGGGTCAACGTCAATACAAGTCAGTGACCAGCTGGTGATTTACATATCTGGGGATGGGACGAGCGCACAACTAAACCCAAGGTGTGGAAAATTCATCTTGATAAAGTTACAGCTCAGTGTGTGGGAACTTGGAGCACGTGACACTGGGGAGGGTGGAGTGGCATTGGCAGCACATCTGGATAATGTTATCCTGGGCCAAGCTGCCTCCATGGAGCATTTCAGGAGAACTGTGGGAAAACCAGCCATAAGGGGATCATGGGAGTTGGTGCTTGCTGTGTGAGTGTGTGTGTGTGTGACTGTGTGTGTGTGTGTGTGTGTGTGTGTGTATGTATGTGTGTGTGTGAGTGTGTGAGTGTGTGTGTGTGTGAGTGTGTGAGTGTGTGTGAGTGTGTGAGTGTGAGTGTGTGCGTGAGTGTGTGTGTGTGAGTGTGTGTGCATGTGAGTGTGTGTGCGTGCATGTGAGTGTGTGAGTGTGTGTGTGTGAGTGTGTGTGTGTGTGTGAGTGTGAGTGTGTGAGTGTGAGTGTGTGTGTGAGTGTGAGTGTGAGTGTGTGAGTGTGAGTGTGTGTGTGAGTGTGTGTGTGTGTGTGAGCATGGGTGAGTGAGTGTGTGTGTGTGTATGAGTGTGTGTGTGTGTGTG
>NC_140999.1:103991774-103994274 GCF_052327205.1 Somniosus microcephalus
ATGAAAAATGGTTTGACCGAGATTGCCATAACATGAGGAAAAAACTTAGAAAAATATCAAACCAAAAACACAGACATCCAGAAAACGAGGAACTACGCCTTACTTATTGTCAGACACTAACACAATACAGAAACACACTCAGAACCAAAAAAGAGCAATATATTAAGAATACACTCAGCTCCATGGAGGAATCCATTGATTCCAATTGTTTCTGGGAAAACTTGAAAACACTACACAAAAAACAACACGACGATTTGTCCATTCAAAATGGGGACACATGGGTAAACCACTTTGAAAAATTATACCAGAAAAAAACACTAAGACCAGAGCAACACCAAATATGCAAAAAACTGGAAAAGCTAGAAATAGCCATAAAAGATAACCAAAACCCGCTGGACGCCATAATAACAGAAAAAGAACTTCTTGAAAAACTCAAGGACCTGCGACCAGGAAAAGCCTGCGGGACAGATGGCATACTAAACGAGATGATTAAACACACAGACAACAAAATGAAACTGGCTATCCTAAAACTCTTCAACTTGGTTCTGAGTGTCGGTTATTTCCCTGATATCTGGAACAAAGGACTCATAACGCCCATATACAAAAGTGGGGACAAAATCGACCCAAACAACTATCGAGGCATCTGTGTAAACAGTAACCTGGGGAAGGTATTCTGTAGCATCATAAACAAAAGACTTATAAACTTCCTTGAGGAGCACAATGTCTTGAGTAAAAGCCAAATTGGATTCCTGCCAAACTATAGAACATCCGATCATATCTTCACCCTACAGACCCTAATTGACAAACACGTTCACAATAACAAAAGCAAAATCTACGCATGCTTTGTAGATTTCCAGAAGGCTTTCGACTCCATCTGGCATGACGGTTTATTCCTGAAACTTATCGAAAGTGGGGTAGGAGGGAAAACATATGATGTAATTAAATCAATGTATACAAACAACAAATGTGCAGTTAAAATTGGAGACAAACAAACAAAATACTTCCCACAGGGGCGGGGGGTGACGCAGGGCTCGCCAATCTCACCGACACTCTTTAATATTTACATAAATGGATTGGCAAAACTACTTGAACAATCTACAGCACCCGGCCTCACCCTATATGAATCCAAGGTTAAATTCCTCCTCTATGCAGACGACCTGGTTCTGCTGTCACCTACTAAAGAGGGGCTACAGCAAAACCTGGACCTGCTGGAGTCGTACTGCCAGACTTGGGCCCTGACAATAAATCCCCAAAAAACCAAAGCCCTTGTGTTCCAGCAAAGATCCAAACATCAGGGACCCAAAATAAATTTCACAGTAGGAACAACCAAAATTGAACAAACCACTAACTACACATACTTGGGCTTAAAAATCAGTTCTACGGGAAACTTCAAACTGGCTGTGAATGAACTGAAAGAGAAAGCAAGAAGGGCTTTCTATGCCATCAAAAAATCAATCCAAATAGAAATCCCAATTAGCATTTGGCTCAAAATTTTCAAATCAGTAATTGAACCAATTGCACTCTATGGCAGTGAGGTATGGGGACCGCTAACTCAACAAGAATTTGCAAAATGGGACAAACACCCAATTGAGATCCTACATGCAGAATTCTGTAAAAGTATCCTCCGGACTCAAAGGAAAACAGTAAACAATGCATGCAGGGCGGAACTAGGCCAATATCCATTAATAATCACTATCCAAAAAAGAGCCACCAAATTTTGGAATCACCTACAAATGAGCAATCCCCAATGCTATCACTACGACGCCCTGAAATGCCAAGAGCTGACCATAAAGAAGAATACCCTCAGTCAATTAGTCCTGGGACTCAGTGAAGTAACTACTAACAATACTAACAATAACCAGCCCCAGGACAGTGACAGGGTAACACAAAGAATTCGACCCAACACAATCGTCGCTAAGCAAAAGGAAAAATATCTGACATATTGGGCAGAAACAACAAAAACCCAAAGCAAACTCAATTGCTACTTGGCCCTAAACAGACAATACAACATAGCTGATTACCTGACCATGGTAAAGGATAACAAACTGAGAAGAACCTTGACAAGGTACAGACTTAGCGAACATAGCCTAGCGATCGAAAAAGGCAGACACAGGCAGACCAGGCTGCCAAGAGAGGACAGGATATGCTCTCACTGCAGTCAGGGAGTGGTGGAGACAGAGATGCACTTCCTCACAGCTTGTGGAAAATATCAGGGCATCAGGGAGAATTTCTACCAAAAATTCTCACAAATATGCCCTGATTTCAGAAATCTGAATGACAACCAAAAACTCCCATTCCTACTGGGAGAGGAGAGAAGCTGTATAACACTGGCGGCGCACTATGTTACAGCTTGCCATGAACAGAGGGACAACCAGTAAACTAAGAAAAAAATATATATAAACAATGCGAATGTATATTTATACAATCAGGGATATACCTGTTTATACACTGTATGAATAGAACTGCGTTTATGTGCTAAACCATAAATGTATTTTGATGC
>NC_140999.1:104116774-104122355 GCF_052327205.1 Somniosus microcephalus
GGAAACCCGAAATGACCCAACACTCTCTCGGGTCTATGATTTGATGGTGAAGGGATGGCCAGCATATGGCGACTCACTGTTGCCAGCATTTTCGCCAAGGAGGGAACAGCTGTCAGTGTGCCGGGGAACCTTGATGTGTGGATCCCGAGTGGTAATTCCACCCAAGTTGAGAAATAGAGTACTCAATGAGCTTCACGAGGGTCATCTGGGAGGGGTAAAAATGAAGAGCCTAGCCAGGGCGTTTGTGTGGTGGCCGGGAATCAATAAAGAAATCAAGGATATGACCAAGAGATGCACAGGATGCCAGAAAGTCCAAAACGCTCCACCACAGGCCCCGCTACATCCATGGAAGTGGCCCTCATCTCCATGGCAACGGGTACACATTGATTTCGCTGGTCCATTTATGGACTCAATGTTTCTAATCGCTGTGGACGCCCATTCGAAATGGCCAGAGGTCATTAAAATGTCCTCCACCACCACAGAGCAAACTATTGCAGTCCTAAGGACCATCTTCGCCAGGAATGGGTTGCCAGAACAGATCTGTTCCGACAATGGCCCACAGTTTGTGTCTGAGGATTTCCGGAGGTTCCTGGAGAATAATGGGGTGAAACATTACACATCTGCCCCATATCATCCAGCCACAAATGGATTGGCTGAGAGGTTTGTTCAGACCTTTAAAAAGGCCATAAAGGCAATGTATAATGACGACATACCACTGCAACACAAGGTGGATAACTTCCTGTTTGCTTACCGGAATGCGACACATGCAGTAACCAACCAAACTCCAGCCGTACTGTTTTTCAACCGGAGACTAAGATGTCGCTTGGATTTGCTCAAACCAAACATAAGACAAGGGCCTAGAAATTCGGTGGGGTTAGCGCCCAATTAGAGGCGTTAGAGGGCCTTGCGCCAGAATTATAGCCGCGATCGAAATTGCGTTGGGCCCTACCATCGGCGTTGGCCGGTAGCGCTGCGCCGGCACCGATGACGTCATCGGTGTGCGCAGCGTCCCGGTTGCCGTGGTAACGCGGCCGGATGCCCAAATTCAGTTGCGGCCGCCTCGCCCGTGGCAGCCGCAACCAACGATTGTTCAACGGGATGTTGCAGCACGTAGCGCCGGCGCATTAAGGTGGAGCGGCGGCCGGCCGCTTTCCCGGCGGCCGCCTGCCTGCACCTCCCTCCCCGGACTCCTCCACCACCCCCCCGCGGCACTGATATGTGTGGCCCGCGAGCCCGGCACTTCTCCGAGGTGCCGGACTCATTTGTCGGGCGAATCGACCGGTCAACGGTCGGCTGCAGGCAGCTCCTCCTTAACAGAAGGAGGAGGCCTGCAGTACCCCAGCCTGCCACACCGCATCGGGTGCCGCAGCGGGGGATTAGCGCCGCAAACCTGCATTCAGCGCCCATAGCGAGGCGCTGAAACCCTCCATTAGCGCCCGCAGCCGTCTGGGCGCGGGGCAGCTGAATTTTTGGCGGGCGCAGCGGCAATTATCGCGGGCGCAAAATTTCGGGCGCAAAAGCCCTGGCGGAGGCAAACCTAATTTCTAGGCCAAGATGTTGAGGATAAGCAGTTCCAGCACATAAATGAGAAGCCAACCAGGAGCTTCAAGATAGGGCAACCAGTCTTGGCCCGCGACTACCGAACAGAAAAATGACAGCCAGGCACGATATGCACACAGCAGGGACCACTAATGTACACAGTGGACATTGGAGAGAGCATCGTGAGACGCCATGCTGACCAGATTCTAGAGTCACAGGAACAAGCCAAACCTGTACCACAAGCATGTGCACCTGGTAATGAGCCCGAAGTATAGATTGCGTCTACCTCAGAAGCAGGGGTATTGGAAGCTGACGAACCAACCAATGACAATGAGCCAGAATTGACTCCACCACCAGAACAGGATACTCGAGAAAGGCGCTATCCAGTCTGGATCAGGAAGCCTCCTCAAAGACTGAACTTATAAATGACTATTTCAGTTGATGTATATATTACTGAGAAAATTGTAATTGTAATTAGTTATTATTTAGTTGTTAAATGAATGTTATGTACTGTTTATCTAAAAGGGGAGGAATTGTTGTGTATGTACCTTTAAGGGAATAACTGGTCTTAGACTGCAGTACCGGCAGTGACCACCCCTGTATATAAAGCCCTAGCAGGCTTCTGTAGTTTCAGTATCAAGCTGCCTCTTGTTCAGTAAAGTACCTGTTAAACGGTTCTCCCGAAGTCCGTGTATTATTGAGGCGCGGACTTTACAAGTGTGTGAGTGTGTGTGTGTGTGTATGTATGGGTGTGAGTGTGTGTGTTTGTGTGTGTGTGTGTGTGTGTGTGTGTGTGTGTGTGTGTGAGTTTGTATGTGTGGGTGTGTGGAGGGGACAGTGGCATTTGCTTTGTGAGCGTGTGTGGTGGAGGATTTGGTGTGTGGTGGTGGAGTTGGTGTTTGCTGTGTGAGGAGGTGCTCACATTGTATAGGTGGGGTAGTTGATGGTTTCTTTTTGTGTGTGTTGGGTGTGGGAGTGGGAATTAATGCTTTGTGGGTTAGGAGTAGGGATATCTTCCAATTTATATAACCTACAGGTATTGTATTGGGGTTAACAATAGACTTTTAGTCCCTGGCGGGTCTTTTTTGTGGAGCAATTTTAATCACTTCTCCAATCTTGTTATGCTCCATCCTCCCCCAGCCATTGTACACTGTTCCCTGCCCCGGCCGCCTTTGGTAAGGCCACATTGAAAATAGCTGCTTGGAAGTACACAAGAAGAGTCTTGGGTGACTTCCTCTCCCTGATGTTCACTCGCTACTGATGTGGAAATACTTCAACCTCTGACTTCAGCACACCAAGGACCCAGTCAAGATCAGGAACCCATGCAATGGGAATCGTGAATAAGTCATATGCAATTTTAATGGTGGTGACCATAATCATTGGACTTCATGTTTAACTTTGGGTTCATTTTCGCCTGTGGCCAGTTTGAATGAGGGTGAATCAAGCATCTGAACACCAAGCACCTTATAGCTATGCTCTGCTGTCGACAGATGGAGTCATCATTTTGTTGAAATAATTTTCAGAATATGTAATTTGAATGAAAAGAGAGAGTGTTGTGTTGTGTAGTTCAATGTCAACCAACAGCTGACTAATCTTTCATCAAACAATGACTTGCCAGCTGTTTCTTCAGTTGTACCTCAGCTTTGTAATGGAGTTAGCGAGGATAAGCAGTGCTGGTCCATTCAAGGAAGACTAGAAGTTCACCAAGAATAATCCACTCAGTGATCTCTGATCCAATAACCCATGGGAAACATGAGTCCAACTCATGGGATGGTTTAGTCCCCTAAAATATTAATCACCATTGCCCATCAGGTGCTCTGTGTTTGAGTATTTCAGTCTCGAGTGAGGTCTGCTTGTGGAGGGCAGCAGATCAGCCCATAATGTGTTGGTTCTTATAAGGCAGTTGCTTGTGCATTACACAATGGCAGTGAGTGGGGGGTATGCAGCAGTGTTCAGATCAGAGGAGAGCAGAGTGAAGTGTGCTTCAGTGGGTTTACACAGAGACCTGATTAGCAGCCAGGCTCAGCGTTTGAATCTGCGGCTGCCTGTGTAACTAATTGTGAGGTCTGGCCACACACTGAGGCTACTTCTAGAGAGAAGGTAACAAGAGGGCCTCTAGTTCCAGCGACGGGAATTTCCTTGTAACAACAGAAAGAAAAAAGAAAGACTTGCATTTATATAGCACCTTTCATGACCACCGGACATTCCAAAGCGCTTTACCGCCAATGAAGTACTTTTTTTTATGTGTAGTCACTGTTGCAATGGAGGTAACAATGCAAAATTCAATAATGAGGTTCTTCAACCATTCTACCTGGGAGTTTATTTTTCTCAAACCAACGTAGCTGCTTGGTGTCAGGAGTGTGTAGGAATAGAACAGAGAAGGATTTCATACATAAGCAGATAGAGCCGTTTGTTGCCTAAAGACTGTCTGCGGCTTATTGTTGGTAGTGCCTTGCATGTTTCATCAATTCAGGTATCTCCAACAGACGAGCTTCCCTGAATCCGAAGGCTGACTATAAGGAGTGTGTCCATATGTTTCACCCTTTCAGGTAGAAACCCTTCCTTGATAGGAAAAGTTTGAATTAGTAAGTAGGTGGAAATGGATCAAGCATTTTGAAAGATCCAGACGGGAGAGAAAAGATCAGAAAAATCAAGCTAACACCTCCTTACCTGCAACTGACGGCCATTTCTTCCAGATTTATACTGAAACAGGCTACCAAATGTTTTCTAATTGCCTGGTTGCCCAGGTACAACTTTTCTAAGATTTTAAAGCCCATCAACGATGGAGCAACCAAGCTCCCCTATCAGCTCCATGCCTTGTACAGAACCAATAGTGCCATCTACGCTGGCGGGCTATCCCTGGCAACAAGTTGGCAGAGATTTAGCGGGGGGTGCTTCACTCTGCCTGATTCATTCCTTTTCTGGAAGATGTCCAGCCACCCCACACAGCTTCATTAGAAGTCAACGCTTGAAGTGAATTTTGACTTGCCAAGGAACTCCTGAAGTTGGACTTGCCGCGTAATCCAGACTCTTCAACACGTTCCTCATCTTTGAAGAAAAGATAAAATTTAAAGTATGTTTACCAAGTACGCCAAGACTCTCTCAGGTCAACAGAGGAGCAGAATACGGAGTTCAAATAATGCCAAACATGTTGAGGAAAGTAAAGCATGTAGTACAGTGGGATAGGAGGTGCCAGCCTGAAAGAGGTGTTATGCAGGCAAACACAGCAAGGTCACACAAACTGCAATGAGATAAATGCCTAGCTAATATTTTTCACTGGTGTTGGTTGAAGGGTATATATTGCCCCTTCCAGTTTGATGGACAACCATTCAGCACTACTTCTGTCTCTTAGCAATTTCGTACCCAGGCTGTCACTGTCCCTTTAACTACTGCAAATGGAGATTTTTCATTTCAAAACAATGCTGGAATGCAGTGAAGATTAACTTGTGTAATTTTGTTTTGTGATAACTGCAGCTCGTTGAATGTAGGTGGAATCTCACTAACTGGATTGCAAATCTTTAGCAGTGTTTTAAACTGACATTCTTGCACCCCCCCCCCCAAACACCCGGGATGTTGAAATGTTGACTTGCTGTTTTTGCCTGTTGTTTCATCTCCCTGACCTTTGGTGTTCACCAGAGAGCCCCCTTCACACTGTCTTCTCTTTAACTGGTAACCAATTACAAAAACATATTCCATCGGCACACAAGAAAAATCACTCAACTTATGCAGTGAGCCTTTGACTCCCCTGGACGAGCTATCTTGTTCTGGTGCAGTCGTTCAACTCCAAGGATGAGACAACTTGCCCAACGTTAGCCCTCATTGATCCCGATATAAAAGGGATGAGCCATGAGGAAATATGAGAAAAAACTGTATTGTCCAGCAAAAAAGGTTAAGGAGTGTGGAGGGAAGGTTCATCAAAGTGCATCCTGAAGTATTAAATGGTATAGATAAGGTAAACCCAGAATATTACTTCAAAGTGAGCCAAGAAGGCAAATTTAAATTACTGAAAAGTAAGTTTAGAATCGATCATAAACCCTTTACT
>NC_140999.1:104122855-104142332 GCF_052327205.1 Somniosus microcephalus
GGGGGGCGTTTCATTGCGTGTGTGGGCGGGCCTAATCCTTCTGAGCTGAGGTGAGTGGCCGCCATCTTGATTCCTAACTATTGATTTATTTTTCCCACTTTCTGTGTGTTTATTTTGAAATATAGATTTCCAGCAAAAAAAAAGTTGGTTTTAAAAGAAAAAAAAATCCTTTTGCAAAGGGGACTTGGGCTTTCCCCCCCTCGGCGGCGGATGAGCTGCCTGCAGGCCTCAGGCCTCGAAGCCTCGGCCTCTCCTCACCAGCCATGCTCGAGCTAGGCCCCGCCCATCCCGCTGGGCCCGATTCCAAACCAGCGGCCCGCGATCGCCGCCATCTTGGTAAAGGCTGGCGCAGTGGCACTGAGCCGAGCGTAGCCATCGCCGTCATCTTGGTAAAGGCTGGCGGGGCGGGAGACAGCGAGCGTGTGAACGTCGGCGGCAGCCCGGAGTGGGACCTGAGAGTCGGGCCAGGCCTCACGCGCTCGGTTGCGCACCGGCCGGCCCTGAGGCACTGATCCGCACACGGGTGCTTCGGCTCACCGCGTCCGGGCTCGGAGGAAAGGGAGAGAGAGAGGGGGAGGGAGGGAGAGAGAGAGAGGGGGAGGGAGGGAGAGAGAGGAAATCAGGGAGAGACAGGGGGAGGGAGAGGACAGGGGGAGGGGGAGGGAGAGGAGAGGAGGAGGGGGAGGGAGAGGAGAGGAGGAGGGGGAGGGAGAGGATAGGGGGAGGGAGGGAGAGGAGAGGGGGAGGGAGGGAGGGGAGAGGGGGAGGGAGGGAGAGGCGAGGGGGAGGGAGGGAGAGGAGAGGGGGAGGGAGGGGGAGGAGAGTGGGAGGGAGGGGGAGGAGAGGGGGAGGGAGGGTGAGGAGAGAGGGAGGGAGAGGAGGGAGGGGGGAAGGAGGGAGAGGAGGGAGGGAGATGAGAGGGGGAGGGAGAGAGGGAGAGAGAGCGAGGAGGGAGAGAGAGGGGGAGGGGAGGGAGGGAGGGAGAGGGGGAGGGAGAGAGAGGTGGAGGGAGGGGGAGGGAGAGAGAGGGGGAGGGAGAGAGAGGGGGAGGGAGGGAGAGGAGAGGGGCAGGGAGGGAGAGGAGAGGGGAGTGAGGGAGAGAGAGTAAAGCAGGGAGAGACAGGGGGAGGAGAGAGAGAGGGTGAGGGAGGGAAAGAGTGAGGGGGTGGGAGAGGGAGGGAGAGCTCACCTTCTTCCTTCCTTCCTTCCTTCGCAGGGGTCCATCGGGCCAGGCCTGAGGCATTCCTTCCCTCCCTCTCTCTCCAGGCTAATCCCGAACTAAATCCAGCAGTCTCTCTCTCTCTCTCTTCCCCCATCTCTCTCATCTCCCCCCAGTCTCTCTCTCTCTCTCCCTCCCCCTCTCTCTTTCCCTCTCTCTCTCTCCCCCCAGTCTCTCTCTCTCTCTTCCCCCCAGTCGCTCTCTCCCCCCCAGTCTCTCTCTCTCCCCCAGTCTCTCTCTCTCTCTCTTCCCCCCAGTCGCTCTCTCCCCCCCTTCCCCCCAGTTGCTCTCTCCCCCCCAAGTCTCTCTCTTCTCCCCCCAGTCTCTCTCTCTCTCTCTTCCAACAACAACATGCCCTCAAAAAACCCTCGGAACCGCCGGGCACTCCAGCTAGTACTTAATGTGTCAGCGCAGTGGCCTGTCTCACAGCTGTTCATAGAGTCCTTGGCGACAGTCAGGGAATGTTTCTCGGCCTGCGCTCAAACATTGCAACTCTGCTTTCCGTGTTAGTGAGAAGTAGAAGTAGTTGCGACTGGTTTGATTCGGAGTGTTCGAGTTGAAAGGGCAATGGTTTAAAATACGTTAGCGAGCTTGCTGTGTCAGTAGCACACAGAGAGTTCAAGGTATGTAACTGCTGAGTTGTGTCTTCATCTGATTTTTTTACTGCATTGAGTGAGTCAGGTATGGAGCAAGCTTGGGCCAAGCCTCCCACTCTCAGCCAGTCAGAGAGCAGCTCTGCGAGGTTACCGATGATCACACAAACATTATTCAGTTAAGCAGTAGTTTCATAATGAACGTCAATGGGTGATAGGGCAAGGAACTGATAGTGGCAAGGACATAAAGCCTTGATTTTAAAATTCTCATCCTTGTTTTCAAACCCCTCCATGGCCTCGCCCCTCCCTATCTCTGTAATCTCCTCCAGCCCTACAATCCCTCCGAGATAATCTGGCCTCTTGAGAATCCTGGATTTTCATCGCTCCACCATTGGTGGCCTTCAACTGCCAAGAGTCTAAGCTCTGGAATTCCCTCCCTAAATCTCTCCGCCTCTCTACTTTTCTCATTTAAGACGCTTCGTAAAACCTATCTCTTTGACCAGGCATCTGCCCTAATATCTCTTTATGTGGCTCAGTGTCACATTTTGTTTTATGATGCTCCTGTGAAGTGCCTTGGTGTGTTTTACATAGAAACATAGAAGATAGGATCAGGAGTAGGCCATTCGGCCCTTTGAGCCTGCTCCGCCATTCAATGAGATCATGGCTGATCATCCAAATTCAGTACCCTGTCCCTGCCTTCTCCCCATATCCCTTGATCCCTTTAGCCTTAAGAAATATATCCAACTCTTTCTTGAATATATTTAATGAACTGGCCTCCACCGCCCTCTGTGGCGGAGAATTCCACAGGTTCACCACTCTCTGGGTGAAGAAATTCCTCCTCATTTCAGTCCTAAATGGCTTACCCCTTATCCTTAGACTATGACCCCTGGTTCTGGACTCCCCGGCCATCAGAAATATCCTTCCTGCATCTAGTCTGTCCAGGCCTGACAGAATTTTATAGGTTTCGATGAGATCCCCTCAATCTTCTAAACTCCAATGAGTATAAGCCCAATTGACACAATCTCTCCTCATACGTCATTCCTGCCATCCCAGGTATCAACCTGGTGAATCTTCGCTGCACTCCTTCCATGGCAAGAACGTCCTTCCTCAGGTAAGGCGACCAAAACTGCACACAATACTCAAGGTGCGGTCTCACCAAGGCCCTGTACAACTGCAGCAAGACATCCTTGTTCCTGTACTCGAACCCTCTTGCTACGAAGGCCAACATACCATTTGCCTTCTTAACCACCTGCTGCACCTGCATGCTTACCTTCCGCAACTGGTGCACAAGAACACCCAGGTCTCTTTGCACTTCCCCTTCTCCCAATCTATTGCCATTCAAATAATAATCTGCCTTCCTGTTTTTGCCACCAAAGTGGATAACCTCACATTTATCCACATTATAGTGCATTTGCCATGTTTCTGCCCAATCACCCAACCTGTCCAAATCGTACTGGAGTTTCACGGCATCCTCCTCACAGCTTACCCTCCCACCCAGCTTTGTGTCGTCTGCAAATTTGGAGATATTACATCCAATTCCCTCATCCAGATCACTAATATATATTGTGAACAGCTGCGTTAATGATGCTATTTAAATACAAGTTGTTGTTATAAGAGACTTCAAAATCTTACAATGACTAATGCTAATCATAGAATGATAAAGCACAGAAGGAGGCCATTTCATTGAAAGAGCTACAGAATTAGTCCCACTCCCCCCCCGCCAACTCTAACCCCATAGCCCTGAAAATGTTTCCTTTTCAAGTATTTATCCAATTCCCTTTTGAAAGTTACTATTGAATCTGCTTCCACCGCCCTTTCAAGCAGTGCATTCCAGATCACAACAACTCGCAGCATAAAAAAAAAATTCTCATCTCCCAATTATCTTAAATCTGTGTCCTCTGGTCATACTGCAAAAAGAATCCCTGATGGTCGATTGGGTAAATGCAATTGGCGGTGTGGTACTGAGGCACTTGGGTCAGGGCCAATATCCCAAATTAGCAGATATCAGCCAGAGCAAGGGGATGAGTGCTACAATTGCCTTTAGCTCTCCTAGCCTAGAGATGGGGGGGAAATCAGCCAGGGGTGTCCCACTCCTGATTGTTATGCAGTGACCTCGGGTGAGGACTTGACCTGGCTTGGCAGTGAGGGCCCCCGAGGTTGAATTGCCTGTTGTCGCTCACTGGGATCACAGATGAGGAATCGGCGGAGTGTGACATTGGTCTAAGTTTGATCGCTGAAGTCTGCTATAGGCTCGAGGGCAATAGGTTGAAGAGAGCAGGGATTCTTTGTGAACTAATGAAGCAAACTAGGAAGAGGGTGTAGGTCTTTAAGATGGGCACTTCCAACTATACATCTGTTAAGAGGCCTGAAGTCGGATGGCATGAGGATAAGTGGGAAGGATGTGGGTAACATATAAGAATTTATTGAAAGTATCAATGATTGTTTCTTGGCTTGATATGTAAGGGACGGGAGAAGAGCATTATGAGGTAGAAATTTGTCTTGGGCGGAAGAGCACATGGGGGTATCGCCCGTTACCCTGGCCCAATAGTTACTGTCTGCGTAACTACTGCCAAATGTTGATTTTTTTTAAACGTGTTTTGTTCGCTTGAATAGTAAAGTCAGCTTTTGGTTCTGGTTACAATACTTTTATTCTTGTTTCAGCACATAGTAGTTACAGAGACAGAGGACAATCAAACATAGGTAGGCGTTCCTTACATTGTACCATCTATTGTTAGTGGACAGAAGCTAGTTATAGATTCTCAATGTGGGTGCTGCGGAAAATCCTTTCTGTCTCCTATTGGTCCTTTTTTATCGCTACAGTACCTTATATGGCACTCTCCCTTTAGTGGTTTCCCTTCATGTCTAGACTTGCCTGGACTATGGACTGTCTGCCTGGACCCTGGACTTGCTTGAACCCTGGACCGCCTGGACCCTGGACTTGCCTGGACCTTGAACTTGCCTGGACCCTGGACTTGCCCAGACTCTGGACTTGCCTGGACCCTGGACTTGCCCAGAACCTGGACTTGCCCGGACCCTGGACTTGCCCGGACCATGGACTTGCCTGGACCCTGGACTTGCATGGACCCTGGACTTGCCCGGACCCTGTACTTGCCCAGACTCTGGACTTGTCCAGACCCTGGACTTGCCCGGACCCTGAACTTGCCCAGACCCTGGACTTGCCCAGACCCTGGACTTGCCCAGACCCTGGACTTGCCCGGGCCTTGAACTTGCCCAGACCCTGGACTTGCCTGGACCCTGGACTTGCCTGGACCCTGCACTTGCCTGGATCCTGAACTTGCCCGGACCCTGGACTTGCCCAGATCCTTTGATGTAATAAAACTCACTACGCACTTGGTTTGAGTATAAAGCAAGGCTTTAATCAACTTGTTTCAGAACATGGAGGTCTAGTTGTACTTCACTAGTTCCTGTCTTACAAAATGTCCCTGGTAAGCTGGGCCCACGCCCGAGTATTTATACTCCTTGGACGGCGCCACCAGCTGGCCGTCCAGCGTTATTTCATGAGTAGTTTCTTTACAATGATGAGATTTATAACATTCTCCCTGCCTAAAAGATTCGGAAGTCTGACGACTTCCTCTTAACGGATTAGGCGGACCACGAATAGCCGCAGCTTTTTAGATCTTTGTTTATGGCTAGAAGGCACGTCTCCCCAGACCGTGTCTTGGTCCCTGGGCCGCTTGATCCGTACCGGTGGATCGACAGGGCCCGTGTTTCCCTGATCGACCCGAGGGAGGCTGGGGAGATCGTGACTCTGGGTGTGGGTCCCCACAGGCGCAGAGCTGGCTTCATCCTGTTTGATAGCCAGGGATTGACCGGCGTCCTGGCCTCGGGTGGCCATCCCACGGGGAGCGCTCGGCTCCCCGAGTGGATCCGGTGGGGCAGCCGGCAGATCTCACAATGTCCCAGGTAGGGCGTCATCTTCGAGGGAGCATAGAGTGTCGACATCATCACCGTGGGTCCCTCTATCAGTTGGGTCCGTGGAACCGGCTGGACAGGGTGCCAGGTCCCGGAGTGAAACGGTGGACTCCCAGCCATCAGGGTACCACACATGCGCGTATGTGGGATTGACGTCCGTGCGTTATACCTCTTCGACGAGGGGATCATTTTTAGAAGATCGGACGAATCTTCGGAGCAGCACAGGGCTGGGAGCTGCCGACCATGACGGTAGGGACGTCCCATGAGTGGAGCGACGCTGGAAGCTGAAGAATCGCTCGTGAGGTGTGACATTGGTGGACGTAGAAAGAAGAGACCTAATGGAATGCAACACGTCAGGGAGCATAGTTTCCCACTGCTGGTCTAGTAGGTTGCGTGACCTCAGTGCAAGATGAACAGCGTTCCAAATGATAGCGTTGTATCTCTCAACCTGTCCGTTACCGATGGGATGGTACGGTGTCGTTTTACTTGTGACAATTCCCCATTGGGAGAGATAACTTTTGAGTTCACTTGACATGAAGGAGGGACCCCGATCAGAGTGGATGAAATTG
This sequence comes from Somniosus microcephalus, assembly GCF_052327205.1. Lineage (NCBI taxonomy): Eukaryota > Metazoa > Chordata > Chondrichthyes > Squaliformes > Somniosidae > Somniosus > Somniosus microcephalus. The sequence goes on from NC_140999.1 coordinate 104,129,170, forward strand.
GCCGTACCGCAAAGGGAAAAGACTTGATCAAGGCATTTGATCACTGTGGAAGTAAACATATTGGGACAGGGGAAAGCAAAGGGAAAGCGTGAATATTCGTCCACCATAGTAAGTAAGTAGGTGTTTCGCATTGAGGAAGGCAATGGCCCTTTCAAGTCAATGCTGAGTCACTGCCTAGGCTGCATAGCGTGTATGAGCGAGCCATCCGATGGACAGAAGAATTGCGGTTTTAATTCCGCACAAATTCTACAGGAGGAGCATGTTCTTTTCACATCTTCTGTAGAAAATGGGAGATTTTTAGATCGCACAACGTGCAACATACAGGTAACGCCAGGATGGCATAAGTCAGTATGAAGATCTGCAAGAGTCGAAGTTGACATGGAAGAGCAGAATGCCCGCGTGAGGGTATCCGGTGCCACATTCTCTTTGCTGGGTCGATAATGTATGGTGTATCCAAAAGCGGCCAATTCCATCCTCCAGAGTTGTATTTTGTTATTCTTGATCTTAGTGCGTTTCCGGTTATCCAGCATAAAGGCCACGGAGCGCTGATCGATTATAAGTGTGAAATGGCGACGAGCGAGAAAATGACTCCATTTACGTACAGCTTCGATGATGGCCGTAGCCTCCTTCTCGACAGGAGGATAATGGAGCTTGCTACCCTGCAAAGTTCTGGACAGAAATGCAACGGGTCGACCACCTTCATTCAAGGTAGCAGAGATCGCCACTCCGATGCATCGCACTCGACCATGAAAGGGAGATTTTCATCAATGGAATGAAGCGTGGCTTTTTCCAGTTGTCGCTTGAGGAGGTTGAAAGCTGAAATAGCCATTGCCTCCAATGGAAATGACTTCGCGTAAAGCAGGGGCTGGATCTTGTCGGAGAAGTGGGGTGTCCATTTCGCATAATAGGCGAATATGCCATGTGCCCGACGAATAGAGCCGAGACTCGTAGGGGGAGGGAGCTCCTGAAGCGGACGAAGTCGCTCCGGATCCGGTTTGATGACACCGTTGCCCACCCAGTAGCCAAGGATGTTGACTGATGGTACTGATTTCACAGATTTGGACTCATTTAAGGTTAAGTTGCAACGACAGAGAATGTCAAAACATTTCTGGAGATTGGCATCATGCTCCTTCTGGTCATGACCAGCAATGGTGATATTATCCAGATATGGAAAAGTGTCCGTTAAGTTCTCCTGTTTGACTAGGCTATCCATTGCCTGTTTAAAGACGGCCGCCCCATTGGTGACCCCAAATGGAAGGCGACAAAACTGATAAAGCCGACCATTGGCCTCAAAGGCCGTATACTTTTTGTCAGGGTCCTTTAACGGTACTTGATGATATGCGCTCTTTAAATCAAAAGTTGAAAATACCTTGTAGTTGGCAAGGTTATTGACCATGTCATCGATGCATGGTAATGGGTAGGCATCCAGGTCGGTATACTGATTAATAATTTGCCAGTAATTGATGCAAAGACGTTTCTTGTGTTGCTTCAGAGGATTTTTAACAACGACGACTTGAGCCCGCCAGGAAGATGAACATGGCTCAATGATACTGTCAGCTAGAAGACGAGAGATTTCTGCCTCGATAAAGGATCGATCATCTTGGCTGAAACGTCGTTATTTAGTGACTATGGGCTTACATCGGGGGGAATGATCGGCAAACAAGGAGGGCTCGTCGAGCGAAGCCGCCGAATGCGCACAAAATGGTACTTTGGAAATAGTAAGCTCTGGTTTTGACCCTCCAAACTCAAAAGTGAGTCTTTTGTGTTGTTTCTGGAAATCCTGTCCCAGGAGTACATCACTGCATAGGTTTTTGAGCACCCCAAGCCGGGTGGAGAAATAAGTTTGGCCATTGAGAATAAGGTTGACAAGACAAAAGCTGGAAGAATTGGTGGTCAGTGTCGAGGGGTAAATACACAGTTTTAACTTACTGACAGCCCGCTCATTAATGAAGCTGTCAGAGCTGCATGAGTCGATTAGTGCATTCAAAATGTGTCCATTTACCGAAGCCTTCGTGACTGCATGGGACAGACTTTGGGGAAAAACAGCTGTGATGGGAGGAGGGGCAGTTTTACCCTTGACAGCTGTAATCTTAGTAGTGGTTCTTGGGGGAGGAGCAGTTTCATAGATAGCAGCCGTTACCTTAGTCGTGGCTCTTGGGGGAGGAGCAATTTTATAGATAGTAGCTGCAAAACTAACAGGAGCTCTCGACCGGTATACCTTAGAAAGGTGGCCTTTCTTACTAACAGAGGCTCTTGACTGGCATACCTTAGAAAAGTGAACTTTCTTGCTGCAATGATTGCAGGTTGCGTTACGAGCAGGACAAAATTTCCAATAATGGAACGCATCTCCACAGAAGAAACACTTCCTTCCAGATTGCCAAGAAGCCGCTAGGGCGGGGTCGTCATCAGTGAAGGCTTCTAGGGTAGGGTTGTCATCCGCTAAGTTAGAGTCATCATCAGTGAGGGCTTCCGCCCGAGACCTATCGAAGGAGTCATTAAAAGTGATAGCAGCAGCCCGTGCACGAGGTAAAAGATAGGTATCTGCATTCCTCTTTGCTAAGTCCAGGGAGCATACCTGGTTATAGGCAGCCTGTAACTTGAGGGTTTTATTCTCCAACAGACGCTGGTGTATGAAGGGAGACGTAATTCCATTAATAAAGGAATTGCGAATTAGCTCCTTCTGGTACTGTTCAGCTGTGACAGCTTTAAGGTTACAATCCTTGCTGAGCCTGCGAAGCTTTTGAAGGAATTCATCAAGTGATTCCCCAGGTTGTTGTCGAGTTGTGGCCAATAGATGCTGAGCAAAAATTTCATTTGGGGCCTTAACATATAGTCGCTGTAATATTAGGATAGTGGAGTCATACTCTACACAGTCTTCGATATAGTCAAACACATGAGGAGATACATAATTGGCAAGTATCTCTAATTTATCAGGAACATTCTCACCACACGCCCTGAGGAAGTTGCTGAAGGTACGATACCAGTGTTTCCATACCTTAGCAGTTGTAGGTGAATTTGGGTCCAGGTCAAGACGGGCTGGTCTGAGAAATTTGGCCATGATGGATTGATTTCTACGCCAGAGTTCCCTTCTGCAGTTGAAGTCATAGCTGGCTGTTTCCAAAATCACCCAGAGCATAGAGTCGATATCAAGTTGATTAAATTGACGTAATAAAACTCACTAAGCACTTGGTTTGAGTATAAAGCAAGGCTTTAATCAACCTGTTTCAGAACATGGAGGTCTAGTTGTACTTCACTAGTTCCTGTCTTACAAAATGTCCCTGGAAAAGCTGGGCCCACGCCCAAGTATTTATACTCCTTGAATGGTGCCACCAGCTGGCCGTCCAGCATTATTTCATGAGTAGTTTCTTTACGATGATGAGATTTATAACACCCTGGACTTGCCCGGACCCTGAACTTGCCCGGACCCTGGACTTGCCTGGACCCTGGATCCTGCACTTGCCTGGACCCTGGACCCTAGACTTGCCCGGACCCTGGACTTGCCCGGACCCTGGACTTGCCCAGACCCTGGACTTGCCTGGACCCTGGACCCTGGACTTGCCCGGATACTGGACTTGCCTGGACCCTGGACTCTGGACTTGCCCGGACCCTGGACTTCCCTGGACCCTGGACTTGCCTGGACCCTGGACTTGCCTGGAACCTGGACTTGTCTGGACCCTGGACTTGCCTGGACACTGGACTTGCCCGGACCCTGGACTTGCCCAGACCCTGGACCCTGGACTTGCCTGGACCCTGGACTTGCCTGGACCCTGGACTTACCTGAACCCAGGACTCTGAACTTGCCCGGACCCTGGACTTGCCTGGACCCTGGGCTCTGAACTTGCCGAGACCCTGGACTTGCCTGGACCCTGGACTTGCCTGGACCCTGGACTTGCCTGGACCCTGGACTTGCCTGGACCCTGGACTTGCCCAGACCCTGGACCCTGGACTTGCCCAGACCCTGGACCCTGGACTTACCCAGATCCTGGACTTGCCTGGACCCTGGACTTACCTGGACCCAGGACTCTGAACTTGCCCAGACCCTGGACTTGCCTGAACCCTGGGCTCTGAACTTGCCCAGACCTTGGACTTGCCTGGACCCTGGACTTTCCTGGACCCTGGATCCTGGACTTGCCTGGACCCTGGACTCTGAACTTGCCCGCCTGGACTTGCCTGGACCCTGGACTCTGAACTTGCCTGGACCCTGGACTTGCCTGGATGCTGGACTTGCCCGGACCCTGGACTTGCCTTTTCCTTTCTGTCCCTGTGTCAACATTCAGTTCCATTGATGTCAACAGAACTGAATATTGGGCTGGGCAAATAACGGGCAGCAGATTCGATAGTGTCCGAGGCAAATTTTTTCCCCCGATGGATTTTGCATTCATTCATAAGCCTGAGGCATATGAGATATTAATATCTGGACAACAGTGGTCATTTACATATTACACAGAATTTACTGCACAGAAACAGGCCATTTGGCCCAACTGGTCTGTGCCAGTGTTTATGCTCCACACGAGCCTCCAACCACTCAATTCATCTCACCCTATCAACATAACCTTCTATTCCTTTCTCCCTCATGTACTTATCTAGCTTTCCCTTGAATATTATTCGCCTCAACTGCTCCACATGGTGGTGTTAGATTAATGAGGCACTGTAAAACAAGGGAGAAACTGACTTCAGCATCTGACCTCAGCGCAGCGCAATGTGAAGGAGGGTGTGGGGAAGGTATAGAGGTAACAGCACTGGGTCAGAATCATTGCCATACGGCGGAGAAGTGAATATTTTTAAACATTGCTGCATGTCGAGGAAATCCCATGCACCCCCGGGAGAAAGAGAAGGTTCGGGCCCAGGGTCAGGCTTTATGCCGGCCTGTCTCTCTGATCACTGACCCTGGTGAATCCGCCAGGATCAGGCTCCTTTCAATGTTTTGGTGAGCTCATGGCTCTATTTCTACTGCTGTCAGGTCACCTGGTTTAGGTGGGTAAGATGGGGTTGCAGGACCTCATTCAACTTACTCTGGAGTACCTAAGGAGGGAAGGCTCTTCCTGAAGCGTTGGTTGATATTTTTGGCAGCTCATTGCAGCCCGGGATGGTTCCTGAGGGTTGAAGGGTGGTGTGATGAAAGCAGAGTTCTCATCCTGAGAGTCGCGTATATCTGATATATAACTTTAAACTTGTGCCATGCTCAGGATGGTGAGCAGGGCAGTCGGTGCCAACTCCACTATGTGGGCCATTCAGTGCTGCAAGAGATTAATAGCAGTGCGCAGCTCAGGAAGCACACAGTTGTCAACATCCATTGCTGTAGAGTAGTCGCAATCACCCAGGGACAGACCCAGAGGCTTGCTTTTCTGGGATCAGGAGTGAAAGCTCGGTGGACTGCTTTACAGCAGAGGCATCATGGCAGCTGTCAGGAAAGGCAGTATTCTTCGGTGTGACGCAGTTCTGCTGATCACAAGCGGGACAGCCTGTGAGAGAGTTGTATCCCTTCCTGTTGATGTAGGTGATGGGATTGATCAAGGTATCACGTACAACCACGTGGGGTGATCTAAGACTCCTTGGACTTTGGGGAATCCTGCCACTCGGTAAAATTCTGCTGCCAGTTGCCCGTGGAGAAGTGGCCTGCTTTAGTAAACAAGGCATCAGTGACTTGCTTTATACATTCGTGCACAGCTGATTGACTAATGCTGCTGATGGCCCCAGTGGCAGATTGAAATGATCCTGTCCTGACAATTATACGACAAAAATATATTTTACGTTGCTGATCTTTTCCTCTTGATTTGTAAAGAAGTCATCTTCTGGCCATCATTTACCTGTTGCATGATGCTTGCGAGCAGGATCACATGGCACTGTATGAATAATAACAGATGAGAAGAGACGTTAAACTGAAGTCCTCTCAGGTGGACATAAAAGGTCCCACGGCACTATTCGAAGAAGAGCAGGGGAGTTCTCCCCGGTGTCCTGGCCAACATTTATCCCTCAAACAACATCACTAAAAAACAGATTATCTGGTCATTATTGTTGTGTATGTAATAGGTATGTTACTTTAAACCTATGGCCAGGGCAGCACTACTTTGTAGGGCGTAGTGATACCGTAGTACCACTCCTGGCCATAGGGGTATAAATAGTACTGTGGGTACTGATCTCCCCTCAGTTCCCCGCCTGTTGGTATTAAGTAAAGACCTACATTGAATCCTCCAAGCTGTCTCTTCATTATTGGATTAAGTATAGACACATACTTTACACTGGCGACGAGTAAGTTTCGAACTCACCAGTACACGGTGCAACAAAGGAACAGTAGCAGTACGGAGAGAGAAGGAGAGAGGTTTCTTACCAGCCAGCCTGCAGAGTCCAGCGTCGACCGAAGGAGGCCGCCCAGCACTCCGGGTTCGGGAGGAGCGGCAGCAACGGAGCGAGAGAGGGTTCCAGCGAGGCTGCAGCAGCTGAGAGAAGAGGCTGAACGGGCGCTCCAGCCACGGGGCAAAAGTCCACCCAGGGCCAGGTAAACTGAAATCCTTCCCGGGGAACGGGAGCTGCAAGGGCCAGAATGGGCAGGCGATCTGGGGAACAAACGGAGCCACGAGGACTAGCAAGCCATGAGAGGGGAAGGACTTTGTCAATAGCGGCGGTGGCAATAACGGGAGCTGCAAGGGCCAAAAATAACGAAGCTGGAGAGAGGTCGTTAGCAGCAGCAGGAGAAAAGGTGGGAAAAACGCCATCTAGTGGAGAAAGGCGGGAAAAGCTCTTCAGCAGTTTAAAATGTCTAAGGAAGGTTGGTTGTCAGCATTTGTTGAGGACACAGAAGAGTGGGATGCCTATATCAAAAGGCATGAACTTTATTGCATAGTAAACAAGGTGGAAGATGGCAAAAAGGTAGCAACCTTATTAAATTGTATGGGGGCAAAAACATACGGTCTGCTGAGGAATCTTCTTACTCCAGAAAAGCCAGCAGACAAAACGTATGCCCAAATTGTTGATACGTTAAAGGTACATTTAAACCCTAAGCCACCATTTATAGCGGAAAGGTACCGCTTCTACAGACGCGACCAAAGGAATGATGAGTCGCAGGCAGCCTATTTAGCTGAGCTCAGAAGGTTGTCCAAACATTGCCAGTTTGGAGCCATATTGGCGGACGCGATCAGAGACAGATTTGTCTGTGGCATGTTAAATGAGAGTACACGAAAACGGTTGCTAGCCAAGAAACAGCTCAGCCTAGATCAGGCGATTGAAATAGCATCGGTCCACGAAGCAGCAGCACAGGGTGCTGCTCAAATGCGACAAAACACAACCTGCATGAGGTGACATTTCACAAAGGTAAATGCTACCGTTGTGGCAAAACCACCCATGACCAAAGTAATTGTTGGTTTCGTGATAAAATATGCCGGCAGTGTGGAAAAAAGGGGCATATAGCGAAAGTTTGTCAGTCGGGTACGAAACCCAATAGTGGGGGCAGTCCGAGCAGTACCAAGGCAAGGACAAAAATACATAAGATGTCTGACAGTAGATCAGACGAGTCACAGGAAGGCTCAAAAGCAGAGCCTAAAGGTCTGGGATGTCTCAAGTTATATGGTGTAGACAAAACAGAGGACCACAGCACCATGTGGGTTAAAATGAAGGTAGCAGGCATCGAAGTTAATATGGAGCTGGACACGGGTTCAGCCCCATCAGTAATTAATGAACAAGATTATAACAGGCTGTTCAAACACATTCCCTTGAAGGATACGGAAATTAAATTAAAAACATATACGGGACAAAAAGTTTACCCGAAGGGAAAAATGCAAGTAACAGTTAAATACAACGGCAGGAAAGTGCCAGGACTTTATTTATACGTCCTACCAAACGGTGGACCACCACTTTTGGGTAGGGAATGGATAAGAAAAATCCATTTCGACTGGAAGTCGATACACGAGTTAAAAGTAGAGACCACCAAGGATGATACAACCATTACAAGCAGGCTGTCGAAAATATTGGCAAAAACGCCAGAGGTGTTCCAACAAGGGCTGGGGACCTTAAAGGACATTAGAGCAAAAATAACTATTGCTCAAGACGCAAACCCCAAGTTTTGTAAGGCCAGACCGGTGCCTTACGCCATTCGGCCAGCTGTGGAAGCAGAACTGGATGCCTTAGAGAGTGCAGGTGTCCTTACAAAGATTGAGTGGAGTGGGCCACGCCCATCGTCCCAGTTATAAAGAAATCTGCAAATAACACACCGGGGGAACCAAAGAAGGTTCGCATTTGCGGGGATTTTAAGATAACTATTAACCCAGTCCTGCACATGGTACAGTATCCGCTGCCGCGGATAGAGGACATATTCGCATCGTTAGCTGGGGGTAGACACTTTATGAAGATTGACCTTTGTCAAGCTTATTTACAGATGGAGGTGGAACAGGACTCGAAAAAGCTCCTAACGATTAACACACACAAGGGATTGTACCAGTACAATCGCCTGGTATTTGGTGTGGCGTCCGCCCCAGCAATATGGCAGAGGACCATGGAACAGGTCCTACAGGGCATTCCAGGAACGCAGTGCTACCTGGATGACATCCTGGTGACAGGACAAACGGATAACGACCACCTCGCTAACCTGGAGCGAGTACTTCTGCGGTTGCAACAATACGGACTCAGGGCGAACAAGCAGAAATGTGAGTTTTTCCAGGAACGTATCTCATACTGTGGTCATATTATAGATAAGGAAGGCCTGCATAAGTCCCCGGAAAAGATCGAGGCAGTAGTGAAGGCCCCGCCCCCTGAGAATGTATCTCAGTTACGATCATTCTTAGGCCTTATAAACTATTACCATAAGTTCCTCCCGAACTTATCGTCCATTTTACATCCACTAAATTCATTGCTGCAAAAGGGAGTCTCCTGGAATTGGGACGAAGCGTGTGAGGCTGCTTTTAAAAAGGGTAAACAACTCATTACATCAAAGGAAGTGCTCGCACACTTTGACCCCAAAACGCCAATGAGGTTGGCATGTGACGCCTACCCGTACGGTATAGGGGCAGTGTTGTCACACAAATTTCCCAACGGGACGGAGAGGCCAATAGCATTTGCCTCAAGGTCGTTAACTACAGCCAAAAGAAACTATGCGCAAATCGACAGGGAGGCCCTCAGTCTGGTGTGGGGTGTAAAAAAATTACACCACTACCTGCATGGGCAACGTTTCACACTACTGACGGATCATCAACCGTTGGTGTCGATATTTAATCCACCAAAAGGGGTGCCCCTGATGACGGCCCAAAGGCTACAGAGATGGTCACTGTTCTTAGGAGCACACCAGTACCTTATCGAATATAAGGGTACCAAACAGCATGGCAATGCAGATGGCCTGTCGCGGCTACCCTTGCCTGCTGAGATCGGAGAGATAGTACAGGACCCCGTGGAAATATATCATACGGCTGTTATGGAACACTTGCCCATCACCAGCCAATGTATCGAGCGGGAAACACGGAACGACCCGACATTGGCAAGGGTTTACGAGTTAACCGTGAAAGGCTGGCCGGCGCAGGGTGACGCATCATTGCCGGTGTTTTCGGCAAGGAAGGACCAGTTGTCCGTCTGCCGGGGCACATTGATGTGCGGAGCCAGGGTGGTGGTCCCTCAAAAATTACAACATAAAGTGTTGCAGGACTTACACGAAGGTCATCTGTGGGGTGTCAAAATGAAAAGCCTCGCCAGAGCCTACGTCTGGTGGCCCGGCATTGACAGGCACATTGAGGAAGTAGCAAAAGCGTGCCAAGGGTGCCAGATGGTACAGAACGTACCACCACAAGCCCCACTACATCCGTGGGAGTGGCCCTCAACGCCATGGCAAAGGATCCACATGGACTTCGCTGGCCCCTTCCTGGATGCGATGTTCCTTATTGTAGTGGACGCCCATTCAAAATGGCTGGAGGTCATAAAGATGTCATCAACGACAGCCGAAAAGACGGTCGCAGTCTTAAGGACCATTTTTGCCCGAAACGGGGTGCCCGAGCAAGTCTGTTCGGACAATGGGCCACAATTTGTGGCAGAAGAATTTCAAGCATTCCTAAAAAAGGAATGGAGTGTGACATTATATGTCCACACCATATCATCCGGCTACAAATGGGCTGGCAGAGCGCTTTGTACAGACTTTTAAAAAGGCCATCAAGGCGATGGGGGAGGAAAGGTTGCCACTACAACACAAGGTGGACAACTTCCTATTCGCATACCGTAATGCTGCACATACGGTGACCAACCAGGCCCCCGCCGTCATGTTCTTTAATAGAAGGTTAAGGTCTCGCCTTGAATTGCTCAGACCAAACATTCGGAGAGATGTGGAAAACCGAGTATTTCGTAGGGCTCCTGACAGGCCCGCCAGGGACCCTTGATGTACACAGTTGAGACAGGGGAAGGCATAATCAGACGACATGCTGATCAACTTGTGGAGTCCAGAAACCCAACTGATTCACTACCTCAAACGTCTCAGCACATTGTTACAGTGGAATCACGGCCCAGCTCATCGTTACAGAGGGCTCAGGATTGCGAGGAGTTCAGCACTCCAGTGATCTCCACGGCACAGGATGTGCCATCAGACACCGACGAGTCCAGCGATGAAGGGGTGACGGAAGTACCGCCGCCTACACCGAGACCGACTAGAGAAAGACGTTATCCTAGTCGAGATAGGAGGCCTCCTCAGAGACTGAATCTATAACATGTTTCTGTTTATATATATACTAGCTGGGGGAGCCCGGCGGTGCCGAGGCTTTCTCGAGGGCATGTTGTTGTTGGAAGAGAGAGAGGGAGCGACTGGGGGGAAGAGAGAGAGGGAAGGAGAGAGAGAGAGAGGGAATGAGAGAGAGGGAAGGAGAGAGAGAGAGGGAAGGAGAGAGAGGGAAGGAGAGAGAGAGAGAGGGGGGAAAGGAGAGAGAGAGAGGGGGAAGGAGAGAGAGAGAGATGGAAGGAAAGAGAGAGAGAGATGGAAGGAGAGAGAGACGGAAGGAGAGAGAGGGAAGGAGAAAGAGAGAAAAGGGAGAGAGAGAGAGACAGAGAGAGAGAGGGAAGGAGAGAGAGAGAGGGAAGGAGAGAGAGATTGGGAGTGTGAGAGAGAGAGAGATTGGGAGTGTGAGAGAGATTGGGAGTGAGAGAGAGAGAGATTGGGAGTGTGAGAGAGATTGGGAGTGAGAGAGAGAGAGATTGGGAGTGTGAGAGAGAGAGATTGGGAGTGAGAGAGAGAGAGAGAGATTGGGAGTGTGAGGGAGAGAGAGAGACTGGGCGTGTGAGAGAGAGAGATTGGGTGTGTGAGAGAGAGAGAGATTGGGAGTGAGAGAGAGAGAGATTGGGAGTGTGAGAGAGAGAGATTGGGAGTGTGAGAGAGAGAGAGAGATTGAGTGTGAGAGAGAGAGAGAGACTGGGCGTGTGAGAGAGAGAGATTGGGTGTGTGAGAGAGAGAGAGATTGGGAGTGTGAGAGAGAGAGAGATTGGGAGTGTGAGGGAGAGAGAGATTGGGAGTGTGAGAGAGAGAGATTGGGAGTGAGAGAGAGATTGGGAGTGAGAGAGAGAGAGACTGGGAGTGTGAGAGAGAGAGATTGGGAGTGAGAGAGAGAGAGACTGGGAATGTGTGAGAGAGAGAGATTGGGAGTGTGAGAGAGAGAGAGATTGGGAGTGTGAGAGAGAGAGATTGGGAGTGTGAGAGAGAGAGAGATTGGGAGTGTGAGAGAGAGAGATTGGGAGTGTGAGAGAGAGAGATTGGGAGTGTGAGAGAGAGAGAGAGATTGGGAGTGTGAGAGAGAGAGAGATTGGGAGTGTGAGAGAGAGAGAGATTGGGAGTGTGAGAGAGAGAGAGAGATTGGGAGTGTGAGAGAGAGAGATTGGGAGTGTGAGAGAGAGAGAGATTGGGAGTGTGAGAGAGAGAGATTGGGAGTGTGAGAGAGAGAGATTGGGAGTGTGAGAGAGAGAGATTGGGAGTGTGAGAGAGAGAGACTGGGAGTGTGAGAGAGAGAGATTGGAGTGAGAGAGAGAGAGACTGGGAGTGAGAGAGAGAGAGATTGGGAATGTGAGAGAGAGAGAGATTGGGAGTGTCAGAGAGAGAGATTGGGAGTGTGTGAGAGAGAGATTGGGAGTGTGAGAGAGAGAGAGAGAGATTGGGAGTGAGAGAGAGAGAGATTGGGAGTGTGAGAGAGAGAGAGATTGGGAGTGTGAGAGAGAGAGACTGGGGAGAGAGAGAGAATGGGGAGATAGAGAGAGAGAGAGATTGGGAGTGAGAGAGAGAGAGAATGGTGAGATAGAGAGAGAGATTGGGAGTGTGAGAGAGAGACTGGGGAGAGAGAGAGAGAATGGGGAGATAGAGAGAGATTGGGAGTGAGAGGGAGAGATTGGGAGTGTGAGAGAGAGAGATTGGGAGTGTGAGAGAGAGAGACTGGGAGTGTGAGAGAGAGAGATTGGAGTGTGAGAGAGAGATACTGGGGAGAGAGAGAATGGGGAGATAGAGAGAGAGAGCGACTGAGGGGGAGAGACAGAGCGACTGATGGGTGAGAGAGAGATGTGGAGAGAGAGAGAGGGAGAGACTGGGGAGATAGAGAGAGAGGCTGAGGGGGGAGAGAGAGAGAGACTGAGGGGGGAGAGACAGAGCGACTGAGGGAGAGAGAGAGGGAGACTGGGGGAGAGAGAGAGATGGGGGAGAGAAAGAGAGAGAGAGACGGGGGAGAGAGACTTTTTCGAGGGCATGTTGTTGGAAGAGAGAGAGCGAGTGGGGGGGGGAAAGAGAGAGAGCGAGTGGGGGGGGCGGTGCAGAGGCTTTTTTGAGGGCATGTTGTTGTTGGAAGAGAGAGAGGGAGCGACTGGGGGGGGAAGAGGGAGAACGACTGGGGGGGGAAGCGAAAGAACGACTGGGGGGAAGCGAGAGAGCGACTGGGGGGAGAGAGCGAGCGACTGGGGGGAAGAGAGAGAGCGACTGGGGGGAAGAGAGAGAGCGACTGGGGGGGAAGAGAGAGAGTGACGGGGGGAAGAGAGAGAGCGACGGGGGGAAGAGAGAGAGCGACGGGGGGGAAGAGAGAGAGCGACAGGGGGAAGAGAGAGAGCGACGGGGGGGAAGAGAGAGAGCGACGGGGGGGAAGAGAGCGACCGGGGGGGGGGAAGAGAGAGAGTGACGGGGGGGAAGAGAGAGCGCGACGGGGGGGAAGAGAGAGAGCGACGGGGGGGGAAGAGAG
>NC_140999.1:104142832-104411338 GCF_052327205.1 Somniosus microcephalus
GGGGGAGGGGAAGGGGGGAGGGGAGGGCGGGGTGGTGGAGGGAGGAAGGGAGGGCTTGAGGCTGAGAGACGGCCACGGCCACGACCGGTTGCCGGGGTAACCCTGCCGCGCCGCCCCGCCCCACACTCCCGAGAGCCCCGCTCGCGAAGCCCCAGCCGCCCCGCCCCGCACTCCCGAGAGCCCCGCTCTCCGAGCCCCGCCCCCCCCGGCCGAGAGCCCCGCTCTCCAAGCCCCAGCCACCCCGCCCCGCACTCCCGACAGCCCCGCTCACCAAGGCCGAGATCCGCACTCTCGAGAGCCCCGCCCGAGCCGAGCGCGGAACAGAGAGAGACACCGCGTCTCACCTGCTCCTGCTGCGCGCGCACCCTGACCCTCGTGGCTGACGCCGTTGCCCCGGGTAACGTGAAACGGGGGGGCGGGTGAGGGGTGAGGAGCTTAGCAGAAGCCCAATTACCTAGCTCGGGCCTGGCTGGGCAAGAAAGGCCCAGGCTTTCAGGCCTAAGAAAAAAACGGGGAAAGGTAGGAAAAAGAATCTTCAGGTTAGAGAAAATATTTACAAATGAGTGATTTTCTTTGAAACAATTTAATAAATTCAATTTTATTTTGCTGGAAATGTATATTTGAAAAGAAAGACGCAGAAAGCAGGAAAAAGAATGGAAGCAAGATGGCGGCTACTCACCTCGGTTCAGAACGATAAGGCCCGCCCACACACGCACCGATTGGTCGACCGTCAGGTGACCAAAGCGTAGGATTGGTCAATCGTCCCGTCACTCGACCGTAGGAGGGCCCGGCCACACGTGGCAGCAAGCCGGCGTACGATTGGTCGACCTCGAGGTCACTCTGTCGCTAATGAGCGGATAATGAGATGCTAATGAGTGGAATGTTGAAGGTTTTTCGGATACCGCGGGCGCGATTTTTGTCCGGCCGAAACGTAAATACGCTTATGACCGTTTGGGAAAGGTAAGCTTTCTTTCGAGGTAACGCACGCGTAGGTACGCTCTATAACTTTCGAGCACATAGCCGCCCAGACGCACACGTGCAGACAGACAGACAGAAGGACAGAAGGACAGACAGATCGACCGATTTATATATATAGACTAGCTGAAGTGCCCGGCGGTGCCGAGGCTTTTTCGAGGGCATGTTGTTGTTGGAAGAGAGAGAGAGAGAGCGACGGGGGGGGCGGGGAAGAGAGAGAGAGGGAGCGCGACTGGGGGGGAAGAGAGAGAGCGCGACTGGGGGGGAAGAGAGAGAGCGACTGGGGGGTAGAGAGAGAGCGACTGGGGGGAAGAGAGAGAGAGACTGGGGGAAGAGAGGGCGGGTGGGGGGAAGAGAGGGCGGGGGGGAAGAGAGGGCGGGGGGGAAGAGAGGGCGGGGGAAGAGAGGGCGGGGGGGAGAGAGGGCGGGGGGGAACAGAGGGCGGGGGGGAAGGGAGCGCGGGGGGGAAGGGATGGCAGGGGGGAAGGGAGGGCGGGGGGGAAGGGAGGGGGGAAGGGGAAGGGGGGAGGGGAGAGGGGAAGGAGGGGGAGGGGGAAGGGAAGGGGGGAGGGGGAGGGGGTGGAGGGGGAGGGGGAGGGAAGGGGGGGGAGGGCGGAGGGGGAGGGAGGAAGGGAGGGCTTGAGGCTGAGAGACGGCCACGGCCACGACCGGTTGCCGGGGTAACCCTGCCACGCCGCCCCGCCACGCACTCCCGAGAGCCCCGCTCTCGAAGCACCAGCCGCCCCGCCCCGCACTCCCGAAAGCCCCGCTCTCCGAGCCCGCCCCGCACTCCCGAGTGCCCCGCTCTCCAAGCCCCACCCCCCCCAGCCGAGAGCCCCACTCTCCAAGCCCCAGTCGCCCCGCCCCGCACTCCCGAGAGCCCAGCTCTCCAAGGCCGAGATCCGCACTCTCGAGAGCCCCGCCGAGCCGAGTGCGGAACAGAGAGAGACGCCGCGTCTCACCTGCTCCTGCTGCGCGCGCACCCTGACCCTCGTGGTTGACGCCGTTGCCCCGGGTAATGTGACACGGGCCGGGCCGGGGGGGGGTGAGGAGCTTAGCAGAAGCCCAATTACCTAGCTCGGGCCTGGCTGGGCAAGAAAGTCCCAGGCTTTCAGGCCTAAGAAAAAAACGGGGAAAGGTAGGAAAAAGAATCTTCAGGTTAGAGAAAATATTTACAAATGAGTGATTTTTTTTAAAACAATTTAATAAATTCAATTTTATTTTGCT
Organism: Somniosus microcephalus; assembly: GCF_052327205.1. Classification (NCBI taxonomy): domain Eukaryota; kingdom Metazoa; phylum Chordata; class Chondrichthyes; order Squaliformes; family Somniosidae; genus Somniosus; species Somniosus microcephalus. The sequence continues at coordinate 104,145,035 of NC_140999.1, forward strand.
GGAAATGTATATTTGAAAAGAAAGACGCAGAAAGCAGGAAAAAGAATGGAAGCAAGATGGCGGCTACTCACCTCGGTTCAGAACGATAAGGCCCGCCCACACATGCACCGATTGGTCGACCGTCAGGTGACCAAAGCGTAGGATTGGTCAATCGTCCCGTCACTCGACCGTAGGAGGGCCCGGCCGCACGCGGCAGCAAGCCGGCGTACGATTGGTCGACCTCGAGGTCACTCTGTCGCTAATGAGCGGATAATGAGATGCTAATGAGTGGAATGTTGAAGGTTTTTCGGATACCGCGTGCGCGATTTTTGTCCGGCCGCAACGTAAATACGCTTATGACCGTTTGGGAAAGGTAAGCTTTCTTTCGAGGTAACGCACGCGTAGGTATGCTCTATAACTTTCGAGCGCATAGCCGCCCAGACGCACATGTGCAGACAGACAGACAGAAGGACAGACAGATCGACCGATTTATATATATAGACTAGCTGAAGTGCCCGGCGGTGCCGAGGCTTTTTCGAGGGCATGTTGTTGTTGGAAGAGAGAGAGAGAGAGCGACGGGGAGGGGGGGAGGAAGAGAGAGAGAGAGAGCGCGACTGGGGGGGAAGAGAGAGAGCACGACTGGGGGGGAAGAGAGAGAGCGACTGGGGTAGAGAGAGCGACTGGGGGAAGAGAGAGAGCGACTGGGGGAAGAGAGAGAGAGACTGGGGGGAAGAGAGGACGGGTGGGGGGAAGAGAGGGCGGGGGGGAAGGGAGGGCAGGGGGGGAAGAGAGGGCGGGGGGGAAGAGAGGGCGGGGGGAAGGGTGGGCGGGGGGGAAGGGAGGATGGGAAGGGAGGGTGGGGGGGTGAGGGAGGGCGGGGGGGCGGGGGGGAAGGGAGGGCGGGAAGGGGAAGGGGGGAGGGGAGAGGAGAAGGAGGGGGAGGGGGAAGGGAAGGGGGGAGGGGGGGAGGGGGAGGGGAAGGGGGGGAGTGGGAGGGCGGAGGGGGAGGGAGGAAGGGAGGGCTTGAGGCTGAGAGACGGCCACGGCCACGACCGGTTGCCGGGGTAAACCTGCCGCGCCGCCCCGCCCCGCACTCCCGAGAGCCCCGCTCTCGAAGCCCCAGCCGCCCCACCCCGCACTCCCGAGAGCCCCGCTCTCCGAGCCCGCCCCGCACTCCCGAGAGCCCCGCTCTCCGAGCCCCGCCCCCCCTGGCCGAGAGCCCCGCTCTCCAAGCCCCAGCCGCCCCGCCCCGCACTCCCGAGAGCCCGGCTCACCAAGGCCGAGATCCGCACTCTCGAGAGCCCCGCCGAGCCGAGCGCGGAGCAGAGAGAGACGCCGCGTCTCACCTGCTCCTGCTGCGCGCGCACCCTGACCCTCGTGGCTGACGCCGTTGCCCCGGGTAACGTGACACGGGCCGGGCTGGGGGGGGGTGGTGAGGAGCTTAGCAGAAGCCCAATTACCTAGCTCGGGCCTGGCTGGGCAAGAAAGGCCCAGGCTTTCAGGCCTAAGAAAAAAACGGGGAAAGGTAGGAAAAAGAATCTTCAGGTTAGAGAAAATATTTACAAATGAGTGATTTTTTTTAAAACAATTTAATAAATTCAATTTTATTTTGCTGGAAATGTATATTTGAAAAGAAAGACGCAGAAAGCAGGAAAAAGAATGGAAGCAAGATGGCGGCTACTCACCTCGGTTCAGAACGATAAGGCCCGCCCACACACGCACCGATTGGTCGACCGTCAGGTGACCAAAGCGTAGGATTGGTCAATCGTCCCGTCACTCGACCGTAGGAGGGCCCGGCTGCACGCGGCAGCAAGCCGGCGTACGATTGGTCGACCTCGCGGTCACTCTGTCGCTAATGAGCGGATAATGAGATGCTAATGAGCGGAATGTTGAAGGTTTTTCGGATACCGCGGGCGCGATTTTTGTCCGGCCGAATCGTAAATACGCTTATGACCGTTTGGGAAAGGTAAGCTTTCTTTGGAGGTAACGCACGCGTAGGTACGCTCTATAACTTTCGAGCGCATAGCCGCCCAGACGCACACGTGCAGACAGACAGACAGAAGGACAGACAGATCGACCGATTTATATATATAGACTAGCTGAAGTGCCCGGCGGTGCCGAGGCTTTTTCGAGGGCATGTTGTTGTTGGAAGAGAGAGAGAGAGAGCGACGGGGGGGGGGGGAAGAGAGAGAGAGGGAGCGCGACGGGGGGAAGAGAGAGAGCGCGACTGGGGGGGAAGAGAGAGAGCGACTGGGGGGAAGAGAGAGAGAGACTGGGGGAAGAGAGGGCGGGTGGGGGGAAGAGAGGGCGGGGGGAAGAGAGGGCGGGGGGGAAGGGAGGGCGGGGGGAAGAGAGGGCAGGGGGGAGAGAGGGCGGGGGGGAACAGAGGGCGGGGGGGAAGGGAGGGCAGGGGGGAAGGGAGCGCGGGGGGGAAGGGATGGCGGGGGGGAAGGGAGGGCGGGGGGGAAGGGGGGTCGGGGGGGAAGGGAGGGCGGGGGGGGAAGGGAGGGGGGGAAGGGGGAGGGGAGAGGGGAAGGAGGGGGAGGGGGAAGGGAAGGGGGAGGGGGAGGGGGTGGAGGTGGAGGGGGAGGGGGAGGGAAAGGGGGGAGGGGGAGGGCGGAGGGGGAGGGAGGAAGGGAGGGCTTGAGGCTGAGAGACAGCCACAGCCACGACCGGTTGCCGGGGTAACCCTGCCACGCCGCCCCGCCCTCCCGAGAGCCCCGCTCTCGAAGCACCAGCCGTCCCGCCCTGCACTCCCGAAAGCCCCGCTCTCCGAGCCCGCCCCGCACTCCCGAGAGCCCCGCTCTCCGAGCCCCGCCCCCCCCGGCCGAGAGCCCCGCTCTCCAAGCCCCAGCCGCCCCGCCCCGCACTCCCGAGAGCCCAGCTCACCAAGGCCGAGATCCGCACTCTCGAGAGCCCCGCCAAGCCGAGTGCGGAACAGAGAGAGGCGCCGCGTCTCACCTGCTCCTGCTGCGCGCGCACCCTGACCCTCGTGGCTGACGCCGTTGCCCCGGGTAACGTGACACGGGCCGGGCCGGGGGGGGTGAGGAGCTTAGCAGAAGCCCAATTACCTAGCTCGGGCCTGGCTGGGCAAGAAAGTCCCAGGCTTTCAGGCCTAAGAAAAAAACGGGGAAAGGTAGGAAAAAGAATCTTCAGGTTAGAGAAAATATTTACAAATGAGTGATTTTTTTAAAAACAATTTAATAAATTCAATTTTATTTTGCTGGAAATGTATATTTGAAAAGAAAGACGCAGAAAGCAGGAAAAAGAATGGAAGCAAGATGGCGGCTACTCACCTCGGTTCAGAACGATAAGGCCCGCCCACACACGCACCGATTGGTCGAACGTCAGGTGACCAAAGCGTAGGATTGGTCAATCGTCCCGTCACTCGACCGTAGGAGGGCCCAGCCGCATGCGGCAGCAAGCCGGCGTACGATTGGTCGACCTTGCGGTCACTCTGTCGCTAATGAGCGGATAATGAGATGCTAATGAGCGGAATGTTGAAGGTTTTTTGGATACCGCGGGCGCGATTTTAGTCTGGCTGAAACGTAAATACGCTTATGACCGTTTGGGAAAGGTAAGCTTTCTTTCAAGGTAACGCACGCGTAGGCACGCTCTGTATCTTTCGAGCGCATAGCCGCCCAGACGCACACGTGCAGACAGACAGACAGAAGGACAGAAGGACAGACAGATCGACCGATTTATATATATAGATTTGCAGCGCGAAGGTGCCCTACTTCATTGTTACATCACTTAAAATGAACATTGGCAAAAAAAACAAAGATGCACAATCCAGTATTTGAAAAGAACTGAATGGGATAGATTTTCAACATGTTGCCCGGGTAGATTGGCCGCCCGATAGTAATTTCCTGGACAATAAGTTGGAAAGCAGTCTCAATATCTCTTACATCACAAGGGTGGCTAAAAAAAAATAATTCTCGAGATGTGGGCGTCGCTGACAAGGCCGACATTTATTGCCCTTCCCTAGTTTCTCTGAGGAGATGGTGTTGCGTCTTCTTCTTGAACTGAAGCAGTTTAATACAACTAAGTGGCTTGCTAGGCCACTTCAATATGCTGAGAGATTGGGAAATGTTGGTGTTCAGAGGGACCTGGATGTCCTTGTACACGAATCACTGAAAGTTAATGTGCAGGTACAGCAAGAAATTAGGAAAGCAAATGTTATGTTGGCCTTTATTACAAGAGGATTTGAGTATAAGAGTAAAGACATCATACTGCAATTATATAGGGCCGTGGTGAGACCACACCTGGAGCACTGTGTACACTTTTGGTCTCCTTACCTAAGGAAGGATATACTTGCCATAGAGGGAGTGCAACAAAGGTTCACCAGACTGGTTCCTGGGATGGGGGGATTGTCCTATGAGGACAGATTGAGTAAACTAGGCCTATATTCTCTAGAGTTTAGAAGAATGAGAGGTGATCTCACTGAAACATACAAAATTCTTACAGGGCTTGACAGGATAGATGCAGGGAGGATGTTTCCCCTGGCTGGGGAGTCTAGAACCAGGGATCACAGTCTCAGGTTAAGGGGTCGGCCATTTAGGGCTGAGATGAGGAGAAATTTCTTCACTCAGAGGGTGGTGAATCTTTGGAATTCTCTACCCCAGAGGGCTGTGGAGGCTCAGTCATTGAGTATATTCAAAACAGAGATCGATAGATTTTTGAATATTAAGGGAATCAAGGGATATGGGGATAGCGCGGGAAAGTGGAGATGAAGTAGATCAGCCATGATCTTATTGAATGGCGGAGCAGGCTCGAAGGGCCAAATGGCCGACTCCTGCTCCTATTTCTTATGTTCAGAGGGCAGTTAAGAGTCAACCATGTTGGTGTAGGATTGGAGTTACATACAGGCCAGACTGGGGTAAGGGTGGCAGATTTCCTTCCCTAAAGGGCATTAGTGAACCAGCTGGGGTTTTATGACAATCCGATAGCTTCATTATCATTTTTTCTGATAGGAGCTTTTTATTTCCAGATTTTTTTTAAATTAATTCAAATTCTCAAAATGCCATGGTGGGATGAGAAGTCACACTCTCTGGATTGTTAGTTCAAGCCTCTTGATTACTAGTCCAGTAGCAATACCACTACACCACCGTGTAAATAGGAGGAGCAGCGCACTCTGGTGTGTGCAACAAAATGTTTCATTTCTGAAGTAGTTTTAAGTTATTGCTTTACAACAAACCCCGATCATATCTCTTGTTTAATCTGATTGTAAATTTTTAAATGTTGCTGTTTAAATTAATACTTTATCTGTCCTTCACTCAATTTCCCACACCTTTCATCGGGCTTGCTCTCAATCCACGCATATCAGATTACGCAACATCTGATTCAAGTGGCTCTAAACACTGTATAAAATAACTAGAACGAGTGTTGTGATTTACATACAGCAAACCCCTTGTGTTGTGACGGCCCTAACTCAGTGTGGCTAGTGTATAACTGCTTTTGAGTATGTCAGTGTTTTATTTAGCTCACACTTATATCATGTAGAATCCCTAGAGTCATCCATGTTGGATTCTAAGCCCAGCCAATCTGCCAAAATGTTAGTCAAATCTCCCCTACGAAGAGGTCCATTGTGGACCTTAGTGATCTCGGTAACCTAGAACAGTGTATCAAGGAAAAGCAGCCCAACAGAATGGCCAGGAGGAGTTGACACACGAGTCGCAGGTATCAGCTTCGAACAGTTGTTGGAGTAATTTTACACAGTATAGCATCTTAACAACAACAACAACTTGCATTTATATATAGCGCTTTAACATGGTAAAACGTCCCACGGTGCTTCACAGGACCATTATGCAACAAACTTTGACACCGAACCACATGAGATGTTAGGACAGGTGACCAAAAGCTTGGTCAAAGAGATAGATTTTAAGGAGCATCTTAAAGGAGGAGTGAGAGGTGGAGAGACAAAGGCTGGATTTTAATTCAGCGGAGGGTTGGTGTCATGAAATCCGTATTTCGTGTTATCCACACGAATATAATTCGATGTGGGAGATTGATGCTATTTTAACTTAATTGTCCAATTGAGTTCCAGCGTGTGGGAACCCTTGGCAAATGAGTTTATCCTGTCTGAAAGTCGCCTCCGATGACGTCGTCATTGCTGCTGCATTTAGGGTCTGCAACAAGCCTTGCTTCTTCTGCAGACTGCCAACCTTTTGGCATTTGCTGATACACTGAGCTGGAAGCAGAATGGCCAGAGAAAGACTGAGGTCTGCACCCCAATTCGACGACGTTGCCCTGCAGGCTTTAGTGGAGGGAGCAAGAGCTCACAAGGAGGTGCTCCTTCCCTTCATCAGGGAGGAAGAAACCTCCCCAGCAGACAAAGGCTGTGTGGCAGCAAGTGGCAGAGGAGGTCAACTCCTTATCGGCTACCCGCAGAACCTGGATACAGTGCAGGAAGAGATTTCATTGTAGTGATCAATAACATGTCATTCTGTGGTGGACACTAGGTGAAGCAGTAGAGCTGTATATAGCTGTATGTATAAGACTACACTACCCAGCTCTATATATATTAAGACTACATTACTCATGAGGCTAGGCTACCCACAAGGCAACAGTCAAGATGGCAGCCTGCACACAGGAGCACACATGCTGCATCTCTACAGATACTGTACCTAGAGAACATGTACTGAATAAATGACTAGCTAGAAGCTAGCTGTGTTCATAATAAGAATGTCTAGTTATTAATGAACATAACATGGTACCATGGTGGTGAAGATCTGCTGAAAATTGTGAAAAGCGACATGGAGAATTTGAAGCCACCAGAGCATTTGAATCTCGAGGGAAATGTCGACTACAATTGGCAGATTTTTAAACAACAATTCGAACTCTACATTGCAGCCATCGGATTCGGTACGAAGCCAGACGCAAGGAAGATAGCGTTGCTGCTTATGGTTGCAGGCCCACAGGCGATAGAGGTATTTAATACATTTGTATTTAATCCAGTGGAGAACAGAGAAAAATTAGAAGATGTTCTAAAAAAATTTGATGCACATTGCTCTCCCAAAAAGAATGAGACCTATGAAAGATACATCTTCTGTTCTCGGACACAGCAGCAAAATGAGACTTTTGATAGCTTTATAACTGATCTGAAACTGAAAGCACAGACATGTAATTTCTCTGAGCTCAAAGCATCCATGATTCGTGACCAGATTGTGTTTGGTATTCATGATAAAAAAGTCAGGGAACGTCTGTTGAGAGAAACCGAACTAAATTTGGAAAATGCGGTGAAAATATGCCAAGCCAGCGAGCTAGCTCGAAAGCACGCGAAGACTTTCAGTGAAATCAATAATGATGCGATTGTAATGAGTGATAATGCTGCTGTCGGTGCTGTGTCCTATAAGGGGAAGAAACATGGGCAGAACAGAAATGAAAAGCAATCGGAGGATGAAATTTTTAATTGTAAACGCTGTGGTTACAAACACCAGTTAAGACAATGCCCAGCATTTGGAAAAATGTGCACAAAGTGTAATGGAAAGAATCACTTTGCCAAACAATGCTTTTCAAAAGTACAAACTAAGAAAGGGCAACGAGTTAATGTGATTGAGGACACTGATTTAAGTGAGACATTTTTTGTAGGAATGGTGTCATGTGACAATATCAAAAAGGATACAGAAAATGTGCAGCCCTCAGAAATGGACAATGCTGAACATAAAGTCAATACAGTAAAAGTGGACAAATGGATGATCCCACTGCAGATAAATGGAGCATTAGTTACATTGAAACTGGACACTGGGGCAAAAGCAAACTTAATCAGTATGAGTGACATTAACAATATGAAAGAAAAGCCCAAAATACAGAAAAAGTCAGTACTACTGAAGGACTATAATGGACAGAAAATAGATAGCTTAGGTGTATGCAGACTCAAAGTGACAGTCAAAGACAAAGTGCATCATCTTATGTTTTCTGTTGTGGCTGAAAGACTTGATTCGATACTAGGTGACAAAGCTTGTGAAGACTTAGAACTGGTCAAGAGAGTCTACCGTATAAACTGTGCCATAAGCAGACCAGATGACTCAGGTGATGAAGCAGAGAGCCCATCAAGGATGAAAAGGCCAAAGGGTATCCATGTCTTCAAAAAGCCTAGTTTCTCCAAGAAGAAAGAAAAGGACTTTAAGGTCAAAGAAAAGCACAAAGAGGAAAAACACAAGGAGAAAAAGTCCAAAGATATAACCGCAGCAGATGTTGTTAAGCAGTGGAAAGAGAAAAAGAAAAAGAAGAAGCCTGCACCAGAGCAGGAAGCAGTTCCGATGGATACTCCTTCTTCCCTCAGGCCAATCTTTGGTGTTCCATTAGCCGAGGCTGCTGAGAGGACTATGCTGTATGATGGGATCCAGCTGCCAGCAGTTTTTCGAGAGTGCATTGACTACATTGAGAGTTATGGCATGAAGAGTGAAGGAAACACTGAAACCCTCTCCAAGCAAAGATCGCAAGGAGACCTCGATCTATACAAGAGCAGATTGATGACAATGCCGCAACGGCATCTTGTCATTCACCGCCAGAACAATCTCATGAAGACACATCAGACTTATCCGTGTTGAGAAGATCCATACGTGAAGTAAAAGAGCCTGATAGACTTAATCTTTGAGTACAATGTAAAGCTTTGAAAATGTGTTGACTGTTTTGAAAATGTTTATGTTTATAGAGCACTAACAAAAGTGTTACTGATATTATCTTTATTGTTTTCTTGAAAGTTGATTGATATTGATTTTGTTAAACCTCAAAGAAAGGAGGATGTAGTGATCAATAACATGTCATTCTGTGGTGGACGCTAGGTAGAGCAGTAGAGCTGTATATAGCTGTATGTATAAGACTACACTACCCAGCTGTATATACATTAAGACTACATTACCCATGAGGCTAGGCAACCCACAAGGCAACAGTCAAGATGGCAGCCTGCACACAGGAGCACACATGTTGCATCTCTACAGATACTGTACCTAGAGAACGTGTACTGAATAAATGACTAGCTAGAAGCTAGCTGTGTTCATAATAAGAATGTCTAGTTATTAATGAACATAACACACAGTGCAGGAAGAGATTTCATGACCTTCAGCGCACTGGAAAAGTGAATATGAATTTCCCATCACTCTCAAGCTGATCCCCATTGCCTTTCCTCACCAGCACTCAGCTTTAGCAATCTCTTCCTCCACATCCCACTTGACACTGACATCCATGCACCCTTACCCATTCCCTCTCTCTCTATGGTCACATTCACCTAACTATTCGACTATGCAGCCCTCACACTCCCTATCACTCTGATGCTATGAAAACAACTGACAACACACAGGGAGGGTCCTTGGTCTTGCCACCTCACTCCATCTTTGTCTCCTTCTAAGTATCTATGCTATGGATTCTCTACACTCACTCCTTCATTCTCACTCAACCTCCACTTGTCTCCCTCATTGCAGGAAAAGAGAGCTCACAATAAAAGAGAATGAGCGAGGACAGGAGGAGGGCCACTCTCAGTAGCCCACCTCACCCCCTGGGTTGAGGCGGTCCTGGAGATCGTAGGAGTGGAGGACGACGCGCATGTGGGGGACGGTCAGATGGGTGCATCACACCAAGCTGGTGACAGAATAGTTTTCCATCTCTCTCATTGACATTGCATGAGTCGCTGATAATGTTTCGGAAGCTATAAAAAAAGGACTAATGATCATCTGCAATATGCAATGTGCATGTAACCTTGGCATCACATCTCTGACTCTTTCCTTTACTCCCCCACAGGACCATCACAAGCATCCGTCCCCACTAGCCAGGAGGAACAGGCTGAGCCTCCAGACTCCTCAGAGGAAGCTGCAACCTCTGAGGGCGCAGCATCAGCAGAATTCAGCGCACCCAGCACCAGCGCAGACACTCAAACCTCGGTGGGACCTTCAGGACATAGAATAGGGTTGTCACCTGGTGTATCAAAGCTCACAAGTGAGCAGCAGCAGATTGTGGAGACAGGGACAGTAGTGGAGAGTCCTAGTCGGAGGGTGTAGGACTCTGCCAGCTTGGCTCAGCTGCATGTCGACCCTCTGCCTCTGGGTCCATCCACAGTATCAGCAGTGATGGCACTCCAGGAAAAGATGCAGGAGTCTCTGGCAGGTTTTGTCTCCAGGGTCGCTGCAAGTGCGGAGTGAATGGAGGAGTCAATAGCGAACATGAGCAGAGCCTTTGTGGAGTCATTGGCGCATGAACCACAGAAAGGATGGCAACCTCCATGGAAAGGATGGCTACAGTAGATGAGAGGATGGCTACGGCCATGGAGGAGCTAAGTCGCCAGAGTGTTGAAAACATGGGGAGTGTTCAGAATAGACTGACATCTCTGGAGGAGCAATGGTCAGCTATTGAACAGAGAAACCAGACCTTCTTGGCAGTCCCTCTGAGAAGGACTGCCAGTGCAGATACGGGTCCCAATGGCCCACTGATGTGCAGCAAGGTGCTCTCAAGCCACTTGCAAGCGCTGAGGGGGACCTGACCCATGAGAGGGAAGTTGGTGGCAGACATCAAGGAAGTGGGGGCTCCTCTCCAAGTGCTCACACTTCCATGCCACTGCAGAGCCCTCGGTCAGGGCCCCACCAGAGTCCACACCCAACTGAGATTTGCATCTCAATCCCTGCACAGCCACAGGAGCAGCAGACTGTTGACGAGCCCTCACAGGTTCGCTACCCCAGAGGATGCCCGCCAAAGGTATCGAGACAGGAGCAGCAAGAAACTGAGCAAGGGGCCACATCTGCTGAAGCCACAGGGGAAGCACCACATAGGAGCACACCTAAGAGAAAGATACTGCACAAATAGTCACAAGGGTAGTCACTTGGGTGAAATTTGATGTTTTATGTGTAAAAGCCATCATATGAATCATGTACATAAAAAATCTGATGACTACTGCTGTAGTTGCAGCGTGTGTCATTTCACGAATGGGACTTCCGCATTGAGGGCTTAGGAATACTTGCAATTGTCAGTATGCTGGTCAAATTGCTAGGAATCAGTTGGTTCGTGGCCATTGTCGATGCTCAGGTAAGAAGATGTGAGGCAAAAGTGCTTGCGTGGCTAGGCTAAGCAAATCTGGCCAAGATGAGTGCATTCCTTGCATCCTGGACAGCTATGTTCTCGTGTACTGCTGCCGCTGGTTGATGGGCCTCTGCAGGATGTTCGTTTTCACTCTTCTCCTCCTCCTCCTCCTCCTCCTCATCTGAGGAGGATATGTGAGGAGCCACTTAGTCCTCAGGAATCTGCAAGCCACGATGCTGTGCCATGTTGTGAAGTGCACAGCAAACCACAACGATTCTGGAGACCCTGGCTGCTGAGTACTGCAGGGCTCCACCTGACCTATCCAGGGCATCTGAAGCGCATCTTCAGCAAACCGATGGTTTGCTCGATTATGGCTCTGGTGGACATGTGGCTGGAGTTGTAGCTCTCCTTAGCTTCGTTGGATGGTCTCCTCAATGGCATCATTAGCCACGTCTTCAGGGGATAGCCCTTGTCTCCAAGTAGCCATCCGTTAAGTTGATCTTGTGGACTGAATAACGGAGGCACACTAGACTGGCGCAGTATGAAGGAGTCATGGCAACTGCCAGGGTACTTGGCACAAACATGCAAAATTTCCTTCTTGTGGTCACACACCAGCTGAACGTTGAGGGAGTGGAAGGCCTTGCGATTGACAAAAGTACCTGGATTGCGATGGGGTGCCGTAAGGGCCATATGTGTGCAGTCAACGACACCCTGCACCCTTGGAAAGCCTGCCAGATGAGCTAATCCAACTGCACGCACCGTGACACTTGCTCGATCCTTGGTGAAATGGATGCGATTGTGCGCGAGGGCAAAGAGGGCATCGGTTACCTGCATGATGCAAGTGTGTGTGGCCGACTGGGAGATGTCTTCTGCTGATCCCTGGAATGAGCCTGAAGCAAAAAAGTTGAGTGCGGTGGTGACTTTGACGGCCACTGGTAAGGGTTGTCCACCTGGTCCTCTGGCCTGCAGGTCTTGATGCAGCATTGCGCAGATGTCACCCACTATCTCTCGCGAAAGTCGGAGCCGCCTTTGGCACTGCTGCTCAGACATGTTGAGGTAGCTGACCCTGTGTCTGTAGACCCTGTTTGGGAGGTATCTCCTGCGGCAACGGGCTTCCAAGCGCTGGCCCCTTCTGGCCTGTGCATCTTCAGATGGGTGAGCAGCAGCTTGGCGCGCCTGTTGTTGCTGCTGCTGTTGGGGCTGCTGTTGTTGTTGCTGCTGCTGTTGGGACTGCTGTTGTTGCTGCTGCTGTTGTTTGGCCTCATCTAATATCCAGAAGGGAAGGAAATAAATGGCTCCCATGCTTCTGGCAGATGCCTCGGTTGAGGAAACGCTCAGTGAAGGTGGCGAGAGGGGTTTCCCAGGAGGTCACACTGGAGATGGGTGTCAGGCTCCAAACTTCCACAGCTGTGGTTATGGCTTCTAAAAGTTCCCCCAGACCTGAGACTACAAAGTCCTGCCACCTGCAAATGATGGCTGATCAAATCTCCTCTTTAATGGTTGACCTGCAGCTGATAGTCAGCAATCCAATTGTGCTCCCGTCAGGTTTCACCATCTTGTTTCAGAATGTGGTGTATGTAACCTGTTCCACCTTAAGAGAACTACCTTAAGAGATGTACTACTTTCTCTTGGCTGCTGTATACTGTAATACCGGTGGTGACCACACCGGTATATAAACGTTGTGTAGGGATTTGCTGGGCAGTTCAGCCCTGACCTCCGAATAGTAAAGACCTGTTAAAGTTATTCTTGTGGTCTGTGTCCAGTGATTTATAATAAGCATAACTGGGACACACAGGCTTAACAGTGGCGACGAGTCCGATCTTACCCTGCGGCAGTTTTACATCCAAGGCAGCGTCGTCCTCAGAACGGGCGTCGAGAAGAGGCATCTGCCCTCATCATCCTGCTGAGCACCATCGCACGGGAGGCATCGAGAACCCGGGTTAAAAAGAAAAATTCTGACCATGAAGCCCTCCATCAGCGACAGGCAGTGATCATCCCTTCTACCACGGTGGTGGGTAAGCCGATCAGCGACACAAGCAGAAAGTCGGCCGCGTTGACTGTGGAGTGGGGGAGGGAAAGCGGAGGAAAAAGGGCGGAGAACTCGACCACGGCCGGTGAAAAGGGCCGGGCTGCAATCGAGGCCGAGAGGCGCAGCGACTGGGGCAGCTTAAGGCACGAGAGCCGCGGAGAACTCAAACGCAGCCGGTGTAAAGGACCGGGCTGCATGCGGGGCTGAGAGGCGCAACAGCAGGGGAAGCGTGAATGCCCACGGGAACCGCGGGGGAGTAAAAGCAGCGTTGGGGAATTGAGAACCGCTGGGGAGGCGAGAACGGCAGCAGCACGGCAATCGCCATTGCAGCCAGCGGGGGAAGAAGGCAAATGCGGGAATCCGCCATTGTAGTCGGCGGGGGAAGAAGACAAGCGCGGGAAAGACCGCCAAGCGTGGGAAGCCGCCATTTTAGTAGGCGGGGGAAGAAGACAAGCGCGGGAAGCCGCCATTTTGAGAAAAAGAAAAATTTAAAAACTTGCAAGGATGCCTAAACATGGGAACATTAATACCTTTGATAGCGATATCGAAGATTGGACCACGTATGTAGAACGCATGGAAGTTTATTGTAAAGCAAATAAGGTACCAGATGATGAGAAAGCACTAACCTTATTAAGCTCAATGGGTGCGAAGACATACGGACTATTGAAGCACCTTCTATCACCAGATAAACTGGCGGATCAGACTTTCGCGAATATTGTTACTGTCCTGAAAAATCATTTAAACCCCACGCCGCTGATGATAGCGGAACGATTTAAATTTTACAGAAGAACGCAGCTGAAAGACGAAAGCAATGCTGAATTTTTAATTGAACTGCGTAAGCTATCAAAGTACTGTCAGTTTGGAACAGGACTAGCAGATGCGCTGAGAGATAAATTTGTGTGTGGATTGTTAAAAGAAGGAACACAAAAGCGACTGCTTGAGGAGAATGATCTTACGCTTGATAAAGCTGTCACTATTGCAGCATCGCACGAAGCCGCAGCGAGAGGCACTGCGGAAATGCAGCTATGGTCACCGGAACTCAGCACCAATCAAATGGTCTTGGGTACAGTAAAATGTTATCGTTGTGGAAAGACAATGCACGATCATAACCAGTGCTGGTTCAAAAATCAGGAATGCAGAAAATGTGGCAGGCTTGGTCACATAGCTAAAGTATGCCGGTCAGGAAAGAAGACCAGCAACAAAAAGTCACCGCAGGAAAAGTACAGAAAGGTACACAAGGTGACAGAGAACAGTTCGAACGAACAGAAGTCAAATTCAGACTCCAGCAGTAATGAACTGGGTAGTCTAAGAGTACACAATGTTGGTAATGAAGCAGACCTCCAAACAATCTGGGTCACACTTCAGATAGCAGGAGTCCAAGTGAAGATGGAATTGGACACTGGATCGGCATTGACGGTCATGAATAAGCAAGATTACAAAAGGTTATTCCCACATATTCCCCTACGGGATATGGAGATTGTATTGAAAACATACACAGGGCAAAGAGTATACCCCATCGGGAAGATAGAGGTAAAGGTGGTCCACAAGGGCAAAGAAAGCCGAGGAATGGACTTATATGTGCTACCTGAGGGAGGTCCACCACTATTGGGACGGGAGTGGATTAGGAAAATAAATATGGACTGGCATTCCTTAAAAGCACTAACAGTAGATTCCGGTAAAAAAGATGTCAAACCTAAACGATTGTCCAGAATATTGGACGATGCTAAAGAGGTGTTCCAACAGGGACTGGGAACACTGAGAGGAATTACAGCAAACATCAAGGTTGAAGAACATGCAAATCCGAAATTTTTCAAAGCCAGACTGGTACCTTATGCGATACGACCTGCTGTGGAAGCTGAGCTGGAAGGGCTAGAACGTTCAGGAGTACTGTCTAAGGTAGACTGGAGTGAGTGGGCCACGCCCATTGTCCCCGTCATGAAGCGTTCATCGAGCAACAAGCCGGGGGAACCGGGGAAGGTTCGCATCTGTGGAGATTTCAAGATCACTGTTAATCCGGTGCTTCACACGGTGCAGTATCCGCTTCCGTGGATTGAGGATATCTTCGCTTCGTTGTCTGGCGGGAAACACTTCACCAAGATAGACCTGGCACAGGCGTACTTACAGATGGAAGTTGAGGGAGAGTCACGCCAGTATCTCACGATCAATACGCATAGAGGCTTGTACCGGTATAATAGACTGGTTTTTGGAGTGGTATCGGCTCCAGCAATTTGGCAGAGGGCCATGGAGCAGGTATTACAGGGAATTCCAGGCACACAATGTTACCTGGACGATATTCTGATTACAGGAGATGATGACGAGGAACACCTTGCAAATTTGGAACTGGTGCTCACCAGATTGAAAGAATATGGACTTCGAGTTAATCGCCAGAAATGTGAGTTATTTCAGAAGCGGATCTCGTACTGTGGTCATGTCATTGACCAGGAGGGGCTTCATAAGTCTCCTGACAAGATCGAAGCTGTTGTGAAGGCTCCTGCTCCGGATAATGTATCCCAGTTGAGGTCGTTCCTAGGGTTGATTAACTATTACCATAGGTTTCTGCCAAATTTATCCACAGTGCTGCACCCGCTGAACACTCTTTTGCAGAAGGGAGTACTATGGAAGTGGAGCGAGGACTGTAAGAGGGCCTTTCACAAAAGCAAAGCATTGATCACCTCAGAGGAAGTGTTGGCTCACTTCAACCCAAAGCTGCCTATTCGTTTGGCTTGTGATGCTTCTCCATATGGTATTGGGGCAGTACTCTCACACAAGTTGCCAAATGGCCTGGAGAGGCCAGTTGCGTTTGCATCCAGATCATTGACCTCCGCTGAGCGCAACTATGCTCAGATAGATAGGGAGGCTCTCAGCCTTGTGTGGGGAGTAAAGAAGTTTAATCATTACCTGCAGGGCCAAAAGTTTACGCTTCTGACAGACCACCAGCCGTTGGTATCCATTTTTAACCCTAAGAAGGGTGTTTCGGTGATGACAGCACAGAGACTCCAGAGATGGTCCCTTTTCCTAGGGGCACATCAATATCAGATCGAATTCAAAGGTACAAAGCAGCATGGTAATGCTGATGGGCTGTCACGCCTGCCACTACCTACAGAGGAGGAGGCACCGACGGTTGACCCTGTTGAGTTATTTCACTCGACCATCATCGAATGTTTACCAGTCACCAATGCAAGTATTGAAAGAGAAACCAGGAATGACCCGACACTGTCCCGGGTCTACGAAGTGACAGTGAAGGGATGGCCAGCACATGGTGATCCACTGTTACCGGCATTCTCAGCAAGACGAGAACAGCTGTCCGTCTGTCAAGGAACATTGATGTATGGAACAAGGGTGATTATTCCTCCTAAGTTAAGAGAGAGAGTTCTAAAGGAACTGCATGAAGGTCATCTGGGGGGAGTCAAGATGAAAAGCCTTGCTAGGGCTTATGTGTAGTGGCCGGGTATCGACCAACAGATAGAGGATCTGACGAAAAGCTGCTCAGGGTGCCAAAAAGTTCAAAATGTACCTCCGATTGCACCGCTGCATCCATGGGAATGGCCTTCAACCCCATGGCAACGTGTACATATTGACTTTGCTGGTCCATTCATGGACTCCACGTTTTTAATTGCGGTGGACGCACATTCTAAATGGCCAGAAGTGATTAAGATGACTACCACTACCTCGGAAAAGACGATCGCGGTGCTAAGAACGATATTTGCAAGAAATGGATTGCCAGAACAAATATGTTCAGACAACGGACCGCAGTTCGTGTCAGAAGAATTCCAGAAATTCATGAAGAAGAATGGGGTGAAACATTATACCTCTGCCCCATATCATCCGGCTACAAACGGGTTGGCCGAGAGATTTGTACAAACGTTCAAAAAAGCAATAAAGGCCATGAGCGAAGATCAGATTCCACTACAACACAAGGTGGACAAATTCCTACTGGCATATCGAAACGCCACTCATGCAGTGACAAACCAAAGTCCTGCCATGATGCTCTATAACAGGAGGTTGCGGTCCAGGTTGGACTTGTTAAAACCAAATGTGCGGAGGGAAGTCGAAAACAAACAGTTCCAGCATATAAATAACAAGACCACTCGGAGTTTCGAAATAGGACAACCAGTGTTAGCCCGGGACTATAAAAACGAGAAATGGCAATCTGGAACAATTCGGGCCAGACAAGGACCCCTGATGTACACAGTAGATATTGGTGAAAATGTAATACGGCGTCATGCTGACCAACTGGTAGAATCGAGAACAAGGGTCGAACCCAGGGTTACGGCAGAGACAACCGTGGAAGAAGTTAGTGAACCTGAAGCATCTACCTCACAAGTGAATGTACCTGAGGATGATGTCCAATCCATAAGAGATCAACTAGATGAGTCACCCCAGCAACGAGAATCAGAGACCCC
The DNA here is from genome assembly GCF_052327205.1 of Somniosus microcephalus. NCBI lineage: Eukaryota > Metazoa > Chordata > Chondrichthyes > Squaliformes > Somniosidae > Somniosus > Somniosus microcephalus. The sequence goes on from NC_140999.1 coordinate 104,162,453, forward strand.
TGAAAGGCGTTATCCAACTCGAATCAGGAGGCCTCCTCAGAGACTGAATCTTTGAACTGTTTTGCATGAAGTTGTATATATATATATCTATATGTTATTATGTTATGTTAAATGGGGATATAACTGTTAAGCTAAAAAGGGAGGATTGTGGTGTATGTAACCTGTTCCACCTTAAGAGAACTACCTTAAGAGATGTACTACTTTCTCTTGGCTGCTGTATACTGTAATATCGGTGGTGACCACACCGGTATATAAATGTTGTGTAGGGATTTGCTGGGCAGTTCAGCCCTGACCTCTGAATAGTAAAGACCTGTTAAAGTTATTCTTGTGGTCTGTGTCCAGTGATTTATAATAAGCATAACTGGGACACACAGACTTAACACAGAACAGGCGTGTTTCACATGGGAAAATGGTTAAAATTGCAATGGCCTTTCAAAATGGTATTATAGAGGCAATTTAGTGCTTGTTAAGGGCCTTAATGGCCTATCCCGCCTGTTGGAGGCAGGACGGAGACGGGACCATCAGACACGAATTTTTGAAAATTGCGTGGAGGCGGGATGGAGGTGGGGTCAGGCCCGCCCGCCAGTTTTTGCAATTTCAACCACCCGCACGCCTCCAATCCCGCCTCCATGGCCCAACAAAATCTTGCCCAAAGAGTTTTAGGAGAGAATTCCAGAGCATAGGGCCTAGGCAGCTGAAGGCAAGACCACCAATGGCGGGATGATGAAAATCAAGGCCAGAATTGGAGTAGCGCAGAGATCAGGGAGGGTTGTAGGGCTGGAGGAGGTTACAGAAATAGAGAGGGCCATGGAGGGATTTGAAACAAAATATAGAGCAGAATCATTTCTGTAGGATGTCCTTAATATGGACAGAGGCTTTAGGGTCTACCTGTGATTGATTAGCCCCAGGCGCTTTGGTAAGTCTGTTTGCTTCTTATGGCACATTATTACTGCTGGGGTATCTGTGCGAGTCAGATATCATGCCATAGGCACAAGCAAAATACTGCGGAGGCTGGAAATCTCAAATAAAAACAGAAAATGCTGGAAGCACTCAGCAGGTCGGGCAGCATCTGTGGAGAGCGAAACAGAGTTAACGTATCAGGTTGATGACCAGTTCTGATGAAAGGTCACTGACCTGATACGTTAACTCTGTTTCTCTCTCCACAGATGCTGCCTGGCCTGCTGAGTGTTTCCAGCATTTTCTGATTTTATATCATGCCATAGGCGCTCTGCTGAGAAAGGCCTGTAAAATACAAAATGTGCACAGAACTTTCCTGCTCTCACACTTCTCTGAGGTTGAAGTGACAGTACCTGGAAATACACAGCAGGTCCATGGACATTTAGAAAGGAGAAAAGTCCAGTTTACATTAGGGCAGAGGGAGGCCCTTTGTAAAACTATCCTTCCTGCATCTGCCTGAGCTGCTCACCTTCAACACCTCTTTTAACTCCACACACTTTCTACATGGGTTACAGCTTGCCTATTCATAGGACACTTGGGGCTCCATTCCCCGGGCCCTTCCCCCATGATATTGTTGACACTGTTAGTGTTCATTTCTACTTTTTGGCACTGATCACCAGAAGTCCATTGACACTTGCCATTTCCACCCATCCCTATATAAAGCCCATCTCTGACTCGTCCTTCCCATTGCTGAACTTTTCTATCTTCATCTCTGGATTTCCAGATAGCTATTGGTGGACCACAGCTACTTGCATTATGTTACTCCTCTGTCCTCTTCCTGGAAAGAGGGGCAGAATTTGGTTATGCCCCGTTTGGGGACGATAGCCAAATTATTGCCGACGATTTAGTGCCCAGCGCGGTAGTACCGCCCCAGCCGCTAAATTCGGTTTACTGCCACGGCGAGGATGCGGAGTGCTATCTCGGGCACTTCACTTCCTCTCGGGGTGCAAAACACGGTAGTGCCGGAGCGCTACATGGCCACTCCGTGTAGTGTTGATGTGGTTCAGTGCCCCTTCCCTTCCGTTAAAAGGGGAGGGACGCTGCGAACTCTGCAGGGCCTCCAATGGCCCACACCAGCCCACCAGGGTGGCGTGGTGCCATGGCTGCAGCCCGGCACCAAGACGCAGAGCCGGGCTGCGCGATGGTGGCCATGGACCACACCAAGGGCCGCCATGGAGGGACGACCTGGAGGCCGTCCAAAAAACATAAAATGGCAGTGCGGGTCACAGCCGCACCTCCCTTTAATTAGTGCCCCCATGAGTGGAGGTCGACCCGGCTCGCGACCCACGAGGTTGGCGCTGACATTGCCCGCGGCAGCCTCGCAGTGCGCAGCCAAATTTCTGCCATGGGGCGGTAAGGGTTCGCGGCGGCCCGGGGTGGTACCGGCAGGGGCCCCCCCGAGGCGCTAATGGCAGGCACAAAGGAGCCGAATTTCACAGCCTCCATCCCTTTCTCTCAGTTTCCCTGTGGTATCCAGTTTGATTATCAATCTCTGTAACCGAGCTCTTGAACTGACCATGTTCTATTAAGCAACATGCGATAGACGGAGCTAAGCGATCTCACAACCATTGGATCAAATCAAAGCTCTGCAGTCTGTAATGATCAGTAACCTGTCATTCTGGAATGGTACACTAGGTGGTGCTGTATGTATATAAGAGTGGGCTACCCATGATGCACCAGGCTACCCACAAGGCAGCAGTCAAGATGGATGCCTCTACAGATACTGTACCTAGTCCACATGTGCTCAATAAAGTGTCTAGCAAAAGCTAGCTGTTCTTAATAAAAATGACCAGTTATTAATGAACATAACATGGTACCAGGATTGGTAAGATCTGCTGAATATTGTGCAACGCGACATGGAGAATTTGAAGCCACCAGAGCGTTTGAAACTCACAGGAAATATCGACTACAATTGGTAGACTTTTAAACAACAATTCGAACTCTACATTGCTACCATCAGGTACGGTACGAAGCCAGACGCAAGGAAAATAGCATTGCTGCTCACGGTTGCAGGCCCACAGGCGATAGAGGTATTTAATACATTTGTATTTAATCCAGAGGAGAACAGAGGAAAATTGGACGATGTGCTAAAGAAGTTTGATACACGTTGTTCTCCCAAAAAGAATGAAACCTATGAGAGGTACATCTTCTGTTCTCGGACACAGCAGCAAAATGAGACTTTTGATAGCTTTATAACTGATCTGAAACTGAAAGCACAGACATGTAATTTCTCTGAGCTCAAAGCATCCATGATTCGTGGTATTCATGATAAAAAAGTCAGGGAACGTCTGTTGAGAGGAACCGAAATAAATTTGGAAAATGCGGTGAAAATATGCCAAGCCAGCGAGCTAGCTCGAAAGCACGCGAAGACTTTCAGTGAAATCAATAATGATGCGATTGTAATGAGTGATAATGCTGCTGTCGGTGCTGTGTCCTACAAGGGGAAGAAACGTGGGCAGAACAGAAATGAAAAGCAATTGGAGGATGAAATGTTTAATTGTAAACGCTGTGGTTACAAACACCAGTTAAGACAATGCCCAGCATTTGGAAAAATGTGCACAAAGTGTAATGGAAAGAATCACTTTGCCAAACAATGCTTTTCAAAAGTAAAAACAAAGAAAGGGCAACGAGTTAATGTGATTGAGGACACAGATTTAAGTGAGACATTTTTTGTATGAATGGTGTCATGTGACAATGTCAAAAATGATACAGAAAATGTGCAGCCCTCAGATATGGACAATGCTGAACATAAAATTAATGCAGTAAAAGAGGACAAATGGATGATCCCACTGCAGATAAATGGAGCATTAGTTACATTGAAACTGGACACTGGGGCAAAAGCAAACTTAATCAGTATGAGTGACATTAAAAACATGAAAGAAAAGCCCAAAATACAGAAAAAGTCAGTACTACTGAAGGACTATAATGGACAGAAAATAGATAGCTTAGGTGTATGCAGACTTAAAGTGACAGTCAAAGACAAAGTGCATCATCTCATGTTTTCTGTTGTGGCTGAAGGTCTTGATTCACTACTGGGTGACAAAGCTTGTGAGGAATTAGAACTGGTCAAGAGAGTCTACCATATAAACTGTGCCATAAGCAGACCAGATGACTCGGTGGATTCTGTAGTGAATAATTTCCAGAATGTGTTCAAAGGATTTGGAGTTCTACCATTCACTTACAAGATCCAGCTAAAGGAGGATGCTCAGCCAGTGGTACATGCTCCATGAAGAGTTCCAGCACCCCTGCGTGACCGGCTCAAGAATGAACTGGACAGAATGACCACACTAGGAGTCATCAGGAAAGTCAAAGAGCCAACAGACTGGGTTAACTCCATGGTATGTGTAAAGAAAAAGAACAATGATCTAAGAATATGCATGGATCCAAAGGACATAAATGCAAACATAAAACGTGAACACTACCAGATTCCCACGCGAGAAGAAATCACCAGTGAAATGTCAGGTGCCAGATACTTTACAAAGCTCGATGCCTCACAAGGATTTTGGCAACTAAAACTGGATGAAGAGAGCACCAAATACTGTACCTTCAACACACCATTTGGCAGGTATTGTTTCCTCAGAATGCCTTTCGGGATAAGATCTGCATCTGAAATCTTTTATAGAGCGATGGAACACATAATTGAAGGTCTGGAAGGAGTTCGGGTCTATGTTGATGACATCATCATCTGGGGCTCCACACTGAAAGAACACAATGAGAGACTGACTAAAGTGCTACAGAGCATACGCCGGAATGGACTGAAGCTCAACAAAGCCAAGTGTCAGTTTGGTGTCCAGGAAGTCACTTTCCTAGGAGATAATCTATCTGGTAAAGGAATAGAGCCAGATATGGAAAAAGTAAACGCCATACTCAAAATGCCCCGACCCACTGACAAAAAAGGAGTGTTACGCATCATGGGGATGATAAACTTCATTGGAAAGTTCATTCCTAACTTGTCAGCCAAGACAGCCTGTCTGCGAGACCTGCTACGTAAAACAAATGAGTTCGCATGGACAGAAAGACATGAACAAGAGTGGATAACCCTCAAAACAGTGCTGACAACCACACCTGTACTCACCTTCTTTGACCCAACAAAAAGATTCAAAGTGTCAACAGATGCATCAAAAGATGGCCTAGGTGCGGTGTTGCTGCAAGCAGAGGGTGAAGATTGGAAGCCTGTTGCCTATGCCTCCAGGTCTATGACTGATACTGAGTGTCGATACGCCCAGATTGAAAAGGAATGTCTAGGCTTGGTAGTTGGATTAGAAAAGTTTCATGGCTACATATATGGACTTCCCACCTTCACAGTTGAGACAGACCACAGCCCACTGGTTGCCATCAAAAAAAGAACCTGAATGAGATGTCTCCAAGGATTCAATGACTCATGATGAAGCTGCAAAGATATGACTTTGAACTGATCTACACACCAGACAAATACATAGTGTTAGCAGATGCACTATCCCGAGCACCCACAAATATTTTCACATAAGGTCAGAATTGAGTGTCGCAAGTGGACTATTACTAAAACAGAACAGAATAGTCATTCCACAGGCTCTACATCAAGACATGCTCAAAAGGATTCATGAGGGACACCTCGGAATTGAAAAATGCAAAAGGAGAGCAAGAGACACTGTTTATTGGCCTGGCATAAATAAGGACATTGAGAACATGATAGGCAAATGTGAGACATGTCAGAAACACCAAAACAAACAAGCAAAGGAACCAATGATAGTAGCTGACATATCAACAGCACCATGGCAAAAGGTTGGTATGGACCTTTTTCATTTAAATGGTAAAGACTATCTAATAGTGATTGACTACTATTCTAACTATCCTGAGATGGCGCTGCTCTCAAGCACCACAGCAAGCAGTGTCATAATGCATGTGAAATCCATCTTCGCCAGACATGGAATTCCCAGGATTGCCGTTAGCGACAATGGTCCGTGCTTCAACTGTAAGGAGTGGCAACAGTTTGCAGCACATTATGACTTTCAGCACATCACATCCAGTCCTTTGTATGCTCAGTCAAATGGTAAGGCAGAGAAAGGTGTTCAAGTTCTCAAACAGCTACTGAAGAAAGTGACAGAAACCAAGTCTGATCCTTATCTCGCCCTGCTGAGCTACCGAGCCTCACCTTTAGACTGTGGTTCTTCACCTGCTGAACTCCTAATGGGTCGCAAGTTGCGTACCACGCTACCCTGCTGTGCAAAAGAAAAGCAGAGTAAGGAACTGAGACAGAGACTTCAACTGTTAAAGCTGAAACAGAAATCATACTATGACAAGTCATCCAAAACTCTGAAACCATTGACAAGGGATGATGTTGTCAGGATTGAGGATCCAGATGCATGGAACAGGAAAGCTACAGTTCTTGAGGAAGTAGGACCAAGGTCATACACTGTTAGAACTGAGGAAGGACAGATTCTCAGGAGGAACCGCCGTTCCCTCCTAAAAACTCAAGAGACTATCGAAGAGCAAATTGATGACAATGCCGCAACTGAATCTTGTCACTCACCACCAGAACAATCTAACACAAATACACATACAGGCTCTCATGAAAACACATCAGACTTACCTGTGCTGAGAAGATCCACACGTGAAGTAAAAAAGCCTGATAGACTTAATCTTTGAGTACAAAGAAAACTACATTGAAAATGTATTGACTGTTGAAGATGTTTATGTAGTTATTGATTGATATTGATTGACACTGATTTTGTTTAACCTCAAAGAAAGGGGGATGTAATGATCAGTAACCTGTCATTCTGGAATGGTACACTAGGTGGTGCTGTATGTATATAAGAGTGGGCTACCCACAATGCACCAGGCTACCCACAAGGCAGCAGTCAAGATGGATGCATCTACAGATACTGTACCTAGTCCACATGTGCTCAATAAAGTGTCTAGCAAAAGCTAGCTGTTCTTAATAAAAACGACTAGTTATTAATGAACATAACACAGTCCTGCCACATCCAGTCGTGAGTGGTGGCGGACAATTAAACAGTTAACAGGAGGAGGAGGCTCCAAAAATATCCCCATCCTCAATGATGGTGGAGCCCAGCACGTGAGTGCAAAAGACAAGGCTGAAGCATTTACAACTATCTTCAGCAGAAGTGCCGAGTGGATGATCCATCTCGGCCTCCCCCTGAGGCCCCCAGCATCACAGATGCCAGTCTTCAGCCCATTCAATTCACTCCACGTGATGTCAAGAAATGGCTGAAGACACTGGATACTGCAAAGGCTATGGGCCCTGACAACATTCCGGCAATAGTACTGAAGACTTGTGCTCCAGAACTAGCTGCGCCCCTAGCCAAGCTGTTCCAGTACAGCTACAACACTGGCATCTACCCAGCAATGTGGAAAATTGCCCAAGTATGTCCTGTCTACCAAAAGCAGGACAAATCCGACCCGGCCAATTACCGTCCCATCAGTCTACTCTCAATCATCAGCAAAGTGATGGAAGGTGTCGTCGACAGTGCTATCAAGCGGCATTTACTCAGCAATAACCTGCTAACTGACGCCCAGTTTGGGTTCCGCCAGGGCCACTCAGCTCCTGACCTCATTACAGCCTTGGTCCAAACATGGACAAAAGAGCTGAACTCAAGAGGTGAGGTGAGAGTGACTGCCCTTGACATCAAGGCAGCATTTGATCGAGTGTGGCATCAAGGAGGCCTAGCAAAACTGAAGTCAATGGGAATCAAGGGGAAAACTCTTCATTGGTTGGAATCATACCTAGCACAAAGGAAGTTGGCTGTGGTTGTTGGAGGTCATTCATCTCAATCACATGACATCACTGCAGGAGTTCCTGAGGGCAGTGTCCTAGGCCCAACCATCTTCAGCTGTTTCATCAATGACCTTCCCTCCATCATAAGGTCAGAAGTGGGGATGTTCGCTGATGATTGCACACTGTTCAGCACCATTCGTGACTCGTCAGATACTGACGCAGTCCGTGTCCAAATGCAGCAAGACCTGGACAACATTCAGACTTGGGCTGACAAGTGGCAAGTAACATTCGCACCACACAAGTGCCAGGCAATGACCATCTCCAACAAGCGAGATTCTAACCATCTCCCCTTGACATTCAATGGCATTACCATCGCTGAATCCCCCACTATCAACATCCTGGGGGTTACCATTGATCAGAAACTGAACTGGACCAGCCATATAAATACTGTGGCTACAAGAGCAGGCCAGAGGCTGGGAATTCTGCGGCGAGTGTCTCACCTCCTGACTCCCCAAAGCTTTTCCACCATCTACAAGGCACAAGTCAGGAGTGTGATGGAATACTCTCCACTTGCCTGGATGAGTGCAGCTCCAACAACACTCAAGAAGCTCGACACCATTCAGGATAAAGCAGCCCGCTTGATTGGCACTCCATCCACCACCTTCAACATTCACTCCCTCCACCACTAGTGCACTGTGGCTGCAGTGTGTACCATCTACAAGATGCACTGCAGCAACTCGCCAAAGCTCCTTCAACAGCACCTTCCAAACCCGCGACCTCTACCATTTAGAAGGACAAGGGTAGCAGACGCATGGGAACATCACCACCTACAAGTTCCCCTCAAAGCCACACACCATCCTGACTTGGACCTGTATCGCCGTTCCTTCACTGTCGCTGGGCCAAAATCCTGGAACTCCCTTCCTAACAGCATTGTGGGTGTACCTACACCATATGGACTGCAGCGGTTCAAGAAGGCGGCTCACCACCATCTTCTCAAGGGCAATTAGGGATGGGCACTAAATGCAGGCCTAGCCAGCCAGCGACGCCCACATCCCATCAATGAATAAAAAAAATTTTTTTTTAATTAATGAGGATTTCAGCCGTAGCCGAGAAACCCCTGATTGTGTCTGCCCCATTCCCCATGCATCATGTCTCACTCCTCTCACAACAATGACAGGATCTCACTTATCCTCACCCTCCCTGCATTTGCCAGATCCTTCCACTGATTCCATGTCCACTTGTTGGATAAATATCTATAATGAATATATTAAAAATCTTATGTCTGCACACTATTCTTGTATACTTTTGCATAAATTCCTCTGTCCACATTGATAATGGAAATCGCCTTGTCTAACCTTGTCACACTGTAGTTGCATCTTCCACCCAGTAGAGTGTTGTCCAATAGATTAGCCATTAGCCACATGTGGCGAATTAGGAATCCAGATGTGGAGAATTGCATTTCTGATTAGCAAATAAAATGAGTAATAGATACTATTGTTGGGCATGGGATCTCAATATTCATTCACACAACGTGTGCATGTGAACTTTAACCTGTTTGTGTGTTTGTTGGTAAAATGGTAAGATGAAAAGCAGAGTGGGCGCGTGATTTTTGATCGTTGTGAGTACTTTACTTCCTTGGTTGCTGTTTATTGGTTATCGGCTAAAATGGTGTGTAACGCGGGCAACAACACTGGATGTCAGCATTGTGGAAACACCAGCAACATTGTATGGAGGGGGGAGCTCGACCAATCGGGTAGCCACTCCAGGCCAGACAAGGACAGATAGTTTATGACCATGGATTTTCAGGCAAAGCTGAAACTTTTCATTGGAAACATGGAAGACTTTACTCACTTCCCAAATTTGCAGCGCTAATGCAACAGTCCATGATGTTCAAAGAGATCACTATGTCGCTCAGCTTCGAAATTAGCTGGGAAAATTGGAGAAGAGATTTGCCAATTTGGACAGTTTCTAGCTGGCCTCTCAGTTTGTGGAAGATCTACTCCACTTTGACATCGGGAACTCACGGATGCTGCTGGAATGGCTCTCTCTGGGCAGAGGTGGACATGGAGATGGATCTGCTGGAATGGCTCTCTGTGGGCAGAGGTGGACGTGGAGATGGATCTGCTGGAATGGCTCTCTGGGCAGAGGTGGACGTGGAGATGGATCTGCTGGAGCGGCTCTCTGTGGGCAGAGGTGGACGTGGAGATGGATCTGCTGGAATGGCTCTCTGTGGGCAGAGGTGGACGTGGAGATGGATCTGCTGGAATGGCTCTCTGGGCAGAGGTGGATGTGGAGATGGATCTGCTGGAGCGGCTCTCTGTGGGCAGAGGTGGACGTGGAGATGGATCTGCTGGAATGGCTCTGTGGGCAGAGGTGGACGTGGAGATGGATCTGCTGGAGCGGCTCTCTGTGGGCAGAGGTGGACGTGGAGATGGATCTGCTGGAATGGCTCTCTGGGCAGAGGTGGATGTGGAGATGGATCTGCTGGAGCAGCTCTCTGTGGGCAGAGGTGGATGTGGAGATGGATCTGCTGGAGCGGCTCTCTGTGGGCAGAGGTGGACGTGGAGATGGATCTGCTGGAATGGCTCTCTGGGCAGAGGTGGATGTGGAGATGGATCTGCTGGAGCGGCTCTCTGTGGGCAGAGGTGGATGTGGAGATGGATCTGCTGGAGCGGCTCTCTGTGGGCAGAGGTGGACGTGGAGATGGATCTGCTGGAATGGCTCTGTGGGCAGAGGTGGACGTGGAGATGGATCTGCTGGAACGGCTCTCTGTGGGCAGAGGTGGACGTGGAGATGGATCTGCTGGAACGGCTCTCTGGGCAGAGGTGGACATGGAGATGGATCTGCTGGAATGGCTCTCTGTGGGCAGAGGTGGACGTGGAGATGGATCTGCTGGAACGGCTCTCTGGGCAGAGGTGGACGTGGAGATGGACCTGCTGGAACGGCTCTCTGTGGACCCAGGTGGATGTGGAGATGGATCTGCTGGAATGGCTCTCTGGGCAGAGGTGGACGTGGAGATGGATCTGCTGGAACGGCTCTCTGTGGACAGAGGTGGACGTGGAGATGGATCTGCTGGAACGGCTCTCTGTGGGCAGAGGTGGACGTGGAGATGGATCTGCTGGAACGGCTCTCTGTGGGCAGAGGTGGACGTGGAGATGGATCTGCTGGAACGGCTCTCTGTGGGCAGAGGTGGACGTGGAGATGGATCTGCTGGAATGACTCTCTGGGCAGAGGTGGACGTGGGAATGGATCTGTTGGAGCAGCTCTCTGTGGGCAGAGGTGGATGTGGAGGTGGATCTGCTGGAACGGCTCTCTGTGGGCAGGGGTGGATGTGGAGATGGATCTGCTGGAATGACTCTCTGGGCAGAGGTGGACGTGGGAATGGATCTGTTGGAGCGGCTCTCTGTGGGCAGAGGTGGACGTGGAGGTGGATCTGCTGGAACGGCTCTCTGTGGGCAGGGGTGGATGTGGAGATGGATCTGCTGGAGCGGCTCTCTGTGGGCAGAGGTGGACGTGGAGATGGATCTGCTGGAACGACTCTCTGGGCAGAGGTGGACGTGGGAATGGATCTGTTGGAGCGGCTCTCTGGGCAGAGGTGGACGTGGAGGTGGATCTGCTGGAATGGCTCTCTGTGGGCAGAGGTGGACGTGGAGATGGATCTGCTGGAACGGCTCTCTGTGGGCAGAGGTGGACGTGGAGATGGATCTGCTGGAACGACTCTCTGGGCAGAGGTGGACGTGGGAATGGATCTGTTGGAGCGGCTCTCTGGGCAGAGGTGGACGTGGAGGTGGATCTGCTGGAATGGCTCTCTGTGGGCAGAGGTGGACGTGGAGATGGATCTGCTGGAACGGCTCTCTGTGGGCAGAGGTGGACGTGGAGATGGATCTGTTGGAATGGCTCTCTGGGCAGAGGTGGATATGGAGATGGATCTGCTGGAACGGCTCTCTGTGGACAGAGGTGGACGTGGAGATGGATCTGCTGGAACGGCTCTCTGTGGACAGAGGTGGACGTGGAGATGGATCTGCTGGAACGGCTCTCTGTGGGCAGAGGTGGATATGGAGATGGATCTGCTGGAACGGCTCTCTGTGGGCAGAGGTGGACGTGGAGATGGATCTGCTGGAACGGCTCTCTGTGGACAGAGGTGGACGTGGAGATGGATCTGCTGGAACGGCTCTCTGTGGGCACAGGTGGACGTGGAGATGGATCTGCTGGAATGGCTCTCTGGGCAGAGGTGGATGTGGAGATGGATCTGCTGGAACGGCTCTCTGTGGACAGAGGTGGACGTGGAGATGGATCTGCTGGAACGGCTCTCTGTGGACAGAGGTGGACGTGGAGATGGATCTGCTGGAACGGCTCTCTGTGGGCAGAGGTGGACGTGGAGATGGATCTGCTGGAACGGCTCTCTGGGCAGAGGTGGACGTGGAGGTGGATCTGCTGGAACGGCTCTCTGTGGGTAGAGGTGGACGTGGAGATGGATCTGCTGGAACGTCTCTCTGTGGGCAGAGGTGGACGTGGAGATGGATCTGCTGGAACGGCTCTCTGGGCAGAGGTGGACGTGGAGATGGATCTGCTGGAACGGCTCTCTGTGGACAGAGGTGGACGTGGGAATGGATCTGCTGGAACGGCTCTCTGTGGGCACAGGTGGACGTGGAGATGGATCTGCTGGAACGTCTCTCCGTGGGCAGAGGTGGACGTGGAGATGGATCTGCTGGAACGGCTCTCTGTGGGCAGAGGTGGACGTGGGAATGGATCTGCTGGAATGGCTCTCTCTGGGTAGAGGTGGACGTGGAGATGGATCTGCTGGAATGGCTCTCTGTGGGCAGAGGTGGACGTGGAGATGGATCTGCTGGAACGGCTCTCTGTGGACAGAGGTGGACGTGGGAATGGATCTGCTGGAACGGCTCTCTGTGGGCACAGGTGGACGTGGAGATGGATCTGCTGGAATGGCTCTCTGTGGGCACAGGTGGATGTGGAGATGGATCTGCTGGAACGGCTCTCTGGGCAGAGGCGGACGTGGGAATGGATCTGCTGGAACGGCTCTCTGTGGACAGAGGTGGACGTGGAGATGGATCTGCTGGAATGGCTCTCTGGGCAGAGGTGGACGTGGGAATGGATCTGCTGGAACGGCTCTCTGTGGACAGAGGTGGACGTGGAGATGGATCTGCTGGAACGGCTCTCTGTGGACAGAGGTGGACGTGGAGATGGATCTGCTGGAACGGCTCTCTGTGGGCAGAGGTGGACGTGGAGATGGATCTGCTGGAATGGCTCTCTGTGGGCACAGGTGGACGTGGAGATGGATCTGCTGGAACGGCTCTCTGTGGACAGAGGTGGACGTGGAGATGGATCTGCTGGAACGGCTCTCTGTGGACAGAGGTGGACGTGGAGATGGATCTGCTGGAATGGCTCTCTGTGGACAGAGGTGGATGTGGAGATGGATCTGCTGGAACGGCTCTCTGTGGACAGAGGTGGACGTGGAGATGGATCTGCTGGAACGGCTCTCTGTGGACAGAGGTGGACGTGGAGATGGATCTGCTGGAACGGCTCTCTGTGGACAGAGGTGGACGTGGAGATGGATCTGCTGGAACGGCTCTCTGGGCAGAGGCGGACGTGGGAATGGATCTGCTGGAACGGCTCTCTGTGGACAGAGGTGGACGTGGAGATGGATCTGCTGGAACGGCTCTCTGTGGGCAGAGGTGGACGTGGAGATGGATCTGTTGATGCTGCAAATTGGATACAGGACTCTGTGCTGAAAATGGGGCAGAAATGTCTTGATTGAGGGCATTTGAGAACTGTCGCCGCCAAGCTCTGTTTCATGTTCAGATGAACTTGGGTGTGCGAGTCAACATTCTCAGCAATCACTCTGATAGTCAAAGACCCGCTCACAAGTGCTGGACAAAAAACCTAGAAGCTGCACTAAAGTGTGCTGTGTCTGATAAATTCATGGCAGAGTTACAAACATTGGTGAAAGAGAAGGACTGCAGAGTTCTGCACTGAATGATGGTAGATGTTTGTTAAGCAAATATACAACAACAACTTGCATTTATATAGTGCCTTTAATGTAGTAAAACCTCCCAAGGCACTTCACAGGAGCATAATCAGAAAGCAATTTGATGCTGAGTCACATAAGGAAATATTAGGAAAGGTGACTAAAAGCTTGGTGAAAGAGGTAGGTTTAAAGTTGGGTCTTAAAGGAGGAGAGAGAGGCTGAGAGGTTTAAGAATTGAATTCCAGAGCTGAGGGCCTAGACTGCTGACGGCACGGCTGCCAATGGTGGTGCAAAGAAAGTCAGGGATGCACAAGAGGCCATAATTGGAGGGACGCAGAGTTCTCAGAGGATTATAGGGCTGGAGAAGATTACAGAGGTAGGGAGGGGTTAAGCCATGGAGGTATTTGTACAGGAGGATGAGAATTTTAGAATGGAAGTGTTCAGGGACCGGGAGTCAATGTAGGTAAGGGAGCACAAGGGTGATGGGTGATTTGGACTTAGTGCGGGTTAGGTTATGCACAAGAGAGTTTTGCATGAACTGAACCTTACGGAGGGTGAAAGATGGGAGGCCGTTTGTAGTAAGATTTCCTTACTCTTGTACTGCAATCTCCTTGCAATAAAGGTCAACATGCCATTTGCCTTCCTAATTGCTTGCTGTACCTGCATGCTAACTTTCTGTGTTTCCTGTATGAGGACACCTAAATCTCTCTGAACACCAACATTTAATAGTTTCTCACCATTTAAAAAATATTCTATTTTTCTATTCTTCCTACCAAAGTGAATAACCTCACATTTCCCCACATTATACTCCATTTGCCACCTTATTGCCCACTCACTTAACCTGTCTATATCCCTTTGCAGGCTCTTTGTGTCCTCCTCAAAGCTTACTTTCCCACCTAGCTTTGTATCGTCAGCAACTTGGATACAATGCACTCGGTTCTTTCATCTGAGTCATTAATATAGATTTTAAATAGCTGAGGCCCAAGCACTGATCCTTGCAGTGTTAACTTCTGTGAGGAGGATCAACCCCAAACTTGGGGAATCAAGGTTCGCTGCTTTAGGAGACTCAACACGCCGGTCAGTCTATTGTCACTTTCTCAGTAATACACAAAGTCAGAAACTGTAAAATAAGTAAAGTTTTATTCCGGTAACCGGTACTGTACTTCACTCTGAGAAACCCCTTGTGTTTGCACACAAGGAAGTCTCCTCTAGAGTGCGCCCTTAGACTCACGGGGCTACAATATTTATACATTTTCATCAATTGCAAGTCATCATGAGAATACAGAAAACTAGGCGATCACACGCTGCACAAGTCATTTGTTTCTTTTTACAGAGTTCTGTTTAAAATTCACTTTTGCTTTCAACAAAATTCAACCATGAGACTGTCTCCAACAGTTATCTAAACATTCTGTTCCTGTCCTTTCTTATCTATGTGTACTGCATTCCCACAGTCCTGCATCAGTTTTTACATTTAAACTATTCACTGCATGTCAAGTAGTCCATCATGCCTTGCGAATCATTGGTACAGCAATATTGGATTAACACCTAGCTTAAAAGCAGCACCCAACTAGTTTCAGCTTGCCAACCTCAAAATGACCCATTTATCCCTACTCTCTATTTTCTTCCGTTAACCAATCCTCTATCCATGGTAATATATTACCCCTTATCTTGTGTAGCAACCTTTTATGTGGCACCTTATCGAATGACTTTTGGAAATCCAAATATACTACATCCACTGGTTCCCCATTATCTACCCTGCTAGTTACATCCCCGAAAACACTCTAATAAATTTGTTAAACACGATTTCCCTTTCATAAAACCATGTTGACTCTGCCTAATCATATTATGATTTTCCAGGTGCCCTGGTATCACTTCCTTAATAGAAACATAGAAATATAGAAACATAGAAGCAGGAGTAGGCCATTCGGCCCTTCGAGCCTGCTCCGCCATTCAATGAGATCATGGCTGATCATTGAAATTCAGTACCCTGTCCCTGCCTTCTCCCCATATCCCTTGATCCCTTTAGCCTCAAGAAATATATCCAACTCTTTCTTGAATATATTTAATGAATTGGCCTCCACCGCCCTCTGTGGCAGAGAATTCCACAGGTTCACCACTCTCTGGGTGAAGAAATTCCTCCTCATTTCAGTCCTAAAGGTCCTACCCCTTATCCTTAGACTATGACCCCTGGTTCTGGACTCCCTGACCATCGGGAACATCCTTCCAGCATCTAATCTGTCCAGGCCTGACAGAATTTTATAGGTTTCGATGAGATCCCCTCTCAATCTTCTAAACTCCAGTGAGTATAAGCCCAATCGACACAATTTCTCCTCATACGTCATTCCTGCCATCCCAGGTATCAGCCTGGTGAATCTTCGCTGCACTCCTTCCATGGCAAGAACGTCCTTCCTCAGATAAGGCGACCAAAACTGCACACAATACTCAAGGTGCGGTCTCACCAAGGCCCTGTACAACTGTAGCAAGACATCCTTGTTCCTGTACTCGAACCCTCTTGCTACGAAGGCCAACATACCATTTACCTTCTTAACCGCCTGCTGCACCTGCATGCTTACCTTCAGCGACTGTTGCACAAGAACACCCAGGTCTCTTTGCACTTCCCCTTCTCCCAATCTATTGCCATTCAAATAATAATCTGCCTTCCTGTTTTTGCCACCAAAGTGGATAACCTCACATTTATCCACATTATAGTGCATTTGCCATGTTTCTGCCCAATCACCTAACCTGTCCAAATCGTACTGGAGTTTCATGACATCCTCCTCGCAGCATACCCTCCCACCCAGCTTTGTGTCATCTGCAAATTTGGAGATATTACATCCAATTCCCTCGTCCAGATCATTAATATATATTGTGAACAGCTGGGGTCCTAGGACCGATCCTTGCAGTACCCCACTAGTCACTGCCTGCCACTCGGAAAACGACCCGTTTATTCCAACTCTTTGCTTTCTGTCCGCCAACCAGTTCTCTATCCAAGTCAATACCTTGCCCCCAATCCCATGTGCCTTAATTTTGCATGCTAATCTCTTATGCGGGACCTTATCGAAAGCCTTCTGAAAGTCCAAATACACCACATCCACTGGTTCTCCCTTATCTATTTTACCAGTTACATCCTCAAAAAATTCCAGTAGATTAGTCAAGCATGATTTACCTTTTGTAAATCCATGTTGACTTTGTCCGATCCTGTCACTGCTTTCCAAGTGCTCTGCTATTACATCTTTTATAATGGACTGTAGCATTTTCCTCACTACCGATGTCAGGCTTACCGGTCTATAATTCTCCGCTTTTTCTCTGCCACCTTTTTTGAATAGTGGGGTAACATTAGCTACCCTCCAATCCATGGGTACTGTTCCAGAGTCTATCGAGTTCTGGAAGATGACCAGCAATGCATCTACTATTTCTAGGGCCACTTCCTTAAGTACCCTGGGATGTAGATTATCAGGCCCTGGGGATTTATTGGCCTTCAGTCCCATCAATTTTCCTAACACCATTTCCCTACAAATACTGATTTCTTTCAGTTCCACCCTTTCATCAGACCCTATGTTCCCTGGTATTTCTGGGAGGTTATTTGTGTCCTCCTTTGTGAAGACAGAACCAAAATATGTATTTATTTGGTCTGCCATTTCTTTGTTCCCCATTATAAATTCCCCCGATTCTGACTGCAAGGGACCTACGCTTGACTTCACCAATCTTTTTCTCTTCACATATCTATAAAAGCTTTTACAGTCAGTTTTTATGTTCCCTGAAAGCTTACTCTCATATTCTATTTTCCCTTTCTTAATTAATCCCTTTGTCCTCCTTTGTTGAATCCTGAACTGCTCCCAATCCTCAGGATTATTGCTTTTTCTGGCCAATTTGTATGTCCTCTCCTTGGATCTTATGCTATCCTTAATTTCCCTTGTTACCCACGGTTGAGTCACCTTTTTTGTTTTATTTTTGTGCCAAACTGGGATGAACAACTTCTGTAGTTCATCCATTCGGTCTTTGAATGTTTGCCATTGCCTATCCACCATCACCCCTTTGAGTGCCATTCCCCAATCAATCCTACCCAACTCACTCCTCAGACCATCGTAGTTTCCTTTATTTAAATTGAGGACCCTTGTTTCTGAGTCAACTACTTCATTCTCCATCTTAATGAAGAATTCGATCATATTATGATCGCTCCGACCCAAGGGGCCTCGTACAACAAGATTGGTAATTAATCCTTTCTCATTACATACTACCCAGTCTAAGATGGCCTGATCTCTGGTTGGTTCCTCGACATATTGGTCCAGGAAACCATCCCGTAAATACTCCAGGAATTCCTCCTCCACAGTATTATTACCAATTTGGTTAGGCGAATCTATATGTAGATTAAAGTCACCCATGATGACTCCTGTGCCCTTATTGCACGCTTCTTTAATTTCCCTTTTAATGCCATCCCCAACCTCCGCCTTACTGTTTGGAGGTCTATATACCACTCCCACTAATGTTTTTTTCCCCTTAGTATTTCTCAATTCTACCCATACAGATTCCACATCATCAGAGCTAATATCCTTCATTACAATTGTGTTAATCCCTTCTTTAACCAGTAATGCTACCCCACCTCCCTTTCCTTTTTGCCTATCTTTCCTGAATATCGAATACCCCTGGATGTTGAGTTCTCAGTCTTGGCCATCCTTGAGACACGTTTCCGTAATCCCAACCAAATCATATTCGTTTACCTCTACTTGCGCAGCCAATTCATCCACCTTATTACAAATGCTCCTCGCATTAAGACTCAAAGCCTTCAGGCTTGTTTTTTTAACGCTCTTAGACCTATTAGAATTATTATTTACTGTGGCCATGTTTGATTTAAATCGTTGATTTCTCTGACTGCCACTTTTGTTTTTCTCCTTCCTATCTTTTGCTTTTATCCTTGTTTCCCTTTCCTCTGTCTCCCTGATCAGGTTCCCAACCCCCTTCCATTTTAGTTTAAGCCCTCCCCCACAGCACTAGCAAACAAACCCACTAGGACATCGGTTCCAGCCCTGCCCAGGCGCAGACCGTCCGGTTTGAACTGGTCCCACCTCCCCCAGAACCAGTTCCAATGTCCCAGGAACTTGAATCCCTCCCCCTGGCACCATTCCTCTAGCCACGTATTCATCTGAAGTATCCTTCTATTTCTACTCTGACTAGCACGTGGTACTGGTAGCAATCCTGAGATTACTACCTTTGAGGTCCTGTTTTTTAATTTACCTCCTAACTCCCTATATTCCGCTTTTAGGACCTCATCCCGCTTTTTACCTACATCGTTGGTGCCTATATGCACCACGACAACTGGCTGTTCACCCTCCCCTTCCAAGATGTTCTGCAGCCGCTCGGAGACATCCTTGACCCTTGCACCAGGGAGGCAACACACCATCCTGGAGTCTCGTTTGCGGCCGCAGAAACGCCTATCTATTCCCCTTACATTTGAATCCCCTATTACTATAGCTCTACCACTCTTTTTCCTCCCATTCTGTGCAGCAGAGCCACCCCTGGTGCCAGGAATTTGGCTGCTGCCTTCCTCTGATAAGCCATCCCCCCCAACAGCACTCAAAGTGGTATATCTGTTGGAGAGGGGGATGGCCACAGGGGACCCCTGCACTACCTGCCTGCGCCTAGTACTCTGCCTGTTGGTCACCCGTTCCCTTTCTTCCTGTCCAACCTCTACCTGTGGTGTGTCCAACTCCCTAAACATGCTATTCACGATGTCCCGAGCATCGTGAACGCTCCAGTATGCATCCAATCGCAGCTCCAGCGCCGCAATGCGGTCTGTCAGTAGCTGCAGCTGGGTGCACTTCCTGTACACGTAGTTGTCAGGGACACAGGAAGTGTCCCTGAGTTCCCACACATCGCAGGAGGAGCAGATCACGGGGCCGGGCTGCCCTGCCATGATTTACCCTTTAATTAATTGAGTTTAAGTTAAATCAATCAATCCCACTAATTACACTACAGTTAAATAGTTTTACCAACAGTCCCCGCTACACCAGAGAGAACTTAGAAACTATAAACCAGAGTTAAAGTTTAAAAAAGAGAGAAATACTCACCAACCAATCACTTACCTGCTTCCTGCTGACATCACACTTTGATTACTTTTTACCTCTCTCCCCTGCTGCTAAATTGGTCGGGCCTCGTTCACTACCGCCGGTTTTAAGCTCTGCCACCGATGCTGCACTCTCCCAGCTCCAGGTCCAGGCTCTGTGGTCGGGCCTCGTTCACTACCGCCGGTTTTAAGTTCTGCCGCCGATGCTGCTCTCTCCCAGGTCCAGGTCCAGGCTCTGTGGTCGGGCCTCATTCACTACCGCCGGTTTTAAGCTCTGCCACCGATGCTGCACTCTCCCAGCTCCAGGTCCAGGCTCTCTGGTCGGGCCTCGTTCACTACCGCCGGTTTTAAGCTCTGCCGCCGATGCTGCTCTCTCCCAGGTTCAGGTCCAGGCTCTGTGGTCGGGCCTCGTTCACTACCGCCGGTTTTAAGCTCTGCCACCGATGCTGCTCTCTCCCAGGTCCAGGTCCAGGCTCTGTGGTCGGGCCTCGTTCACTGCTGCCGGTTTTAAGTTCTGCCGCCGATGCTGCTCTCTCCCAGGTCCAGGTCCAGGCTCTGTGGTCGGGCCTCATTCACTGCCGCCAGTTTTAAGCTCTGCCGCCGATGCTGCTCTCTCCCAGGTCCAGGTCCAGGCTCTGTGGTCGGGCCTCGTTCACTGCCGCCGGTTTTAAGCTCTGCCGCCGATGCTGCTCTCTCCCAGGTCCAAGCTCTGTGGTCGGGCCTCGTTCACTGCCGCCGGTTTTAAGCTCTGCCGCCGATGCTGCTCTCTCCCAGGTCCAAGCTCTGTGGTCGGGCTTCGTTCACTGCCGCCGGTTTTAAGCTCTGCCGCCGATGCTGCTCTCTCCCAGGTCCAAGCTCTGTGGTCGGGCCTCGTTCACTGCCGCCGGTTTTAAGCTCTGCCGCCGATGCTGCTCTCTCCCAGGTCCAAGCTCTGTGTTCGGGCCTCGTTCACTGCCGCCGGTTTTAAGCTCTGCCGCCGATGCTGCCCTCTCCCAGGTCCAAGCTCTGTGGTCGGGCCTCGTTCACTGCCGCCGGTTTTAAGCTCTGCCGCCGATGCTGCTCTCTCCCAATAATGGATTCCAGCATTTTCCTGATGACTGATGTCAGGCTAACTGGTCCGTAGTTCCCTGTTTTCTCTCTCCCTCCTTTCTTGAATAGCAGGGTTACATTTGCTACCTTCCAATCCACCGGGACTATTTTAGAATCTAGGGAATTTTGGAAGATCACAACCAATGTATCCACCATCTCTGCAACCATCTCTTTTAGAACCCTAGGATGTAGGCTATCAGGTCCAGGGGATTTGTTGGCTTTTAGTCCCATTGGTTTCTCAAGTACTTTTTCGCTAATGATATTAAGTTCCTCACTCTTATTAGCCCCTTGGTTCCTGACTATTTTTGGTATGAACACATCTCAGTATAGTTCAGTAGCTGAAATTACATTTGTGTTGTCCACTTAAACCTATTTCTTACTCGTCTGCAATGGTCCTGGCTGTATGTAAGAGATAAGGAAGTCATAAGTATAGTGGACAAGCCAGGAAACTAGCATTTTCCAGGGATTCTGAGATCATTCTCTGTGGTAATATAAAAATGGTCTGTTTTTAACCCCTTCTTGTAAAAGACACAGTTTAGCAACCTACTACTTCTTCCTCCTCGATACTGCAGGTGCAGTATTTATTCCACCACTTTTGAAATCCTTTCATTGCTGCCGTGATCTCCAAAATACTACACCGGGAGCTGAAAACAGAATGAGATGGGGATTTATTCAGTGCAGCAGCTTGCAGGCGGCCATTAGGGTTTACCACTTGCCCTGTTTTTGGACAGTTGGTTTTTGAGTAGACTGTTACAGAAGTTTCTTAAATGCAAACTGGAGACTAAACTTCTGATTTTAATTTTAGGTGGTGGCAGAAATTAGCCTGTAGTGGATCAGGCACCTTCTAAACACCACGCCCGATTTCCAAACTAAACCTAACCCGAACCACTAACCCTAACCCTAACCCTAACAACTAATTCTAACCCTAACCACGAAACCTAACCCTAACAACTAACTCTAACCCTAACCATTAAACCTAACCCTAACCCTAATGCATTTCCAACCTAATCACTAACCCTAACTCTTTTTACACACCATGCTCAATTTCCAACCTAACCCCAACCCCAACTAACCACTAACCTTAACCAGAGTTCCCTCTAATGTTTTTTCGTGCACGGTTCCTTTAAGTGGCTGCGCGGCCCATTCAAATGTTTGCGCATGTGCGGCTTCTTCTATTTAAGCGGCTTGCACAGGACCTCCAGACCACTGCCGGCCATACAGCTACCCAGCTTAGCGGGAACGTTGACCCTAACTCTTCTATACACCACACCCTATTTCTAACCGAACCCAAATCCTAACCCTAGCCCTAACCACTAACCCTATCCCTAGGCCCTTAATAAAAGTTTGATTCCATTAAAAAAAAGCCCAATTTTTAAATTACTTGCATCTGTTAAGATATTGAGCGTTAGTTTTGTAGCTGCCATGACTGACAACGCGTTGCCAATAGTGGTTTTTAAACCTAGCACCAACCTGTAGCCCTAATTCTAACTACTAACCCTGATCTTAACCCAAACCCAAACCCCTAATCCTAACTCCAACTCCTAACCTAACAACTAACTCAAAACCACTAACCCTAACCCTTAACTCAAGGTCATGTAGGGATGGCAGTGCAGGTGGTGTGCCGCAACTGCAGCATGTGGGAGTTTGTGCAGAGCATTGTGATCCTGGACAACCACGTTTGCAGTAAGTGCCTGCATCTTGAAGAACTTCAGCTCAGAGTTTTTGATCTGGAGTCTGAGATGCAGACATTGCGGGGCATCAGGGATGGGGAGAGTTATCTGGACATTTTGATCCAGGAGGCAGTCACAACCCTTAGGTTAGGTAGTGGTACAGTTTGGTTAGTGGTTAGGGACAGGAGGGTGTGACTGCAATTCAGGCAGGTATGGGAACCCCAGGTGCAGTGCTGGAGGAGCCTTAGCCTTTGCCTTTGTCCAACAGGTATGAGGTTCTTACTGCCTGTGTGGATGAGGGAAAAGTCTGCAGGATGGATGAGCAGGATGGGATGGATGGCACCATGGTGCAGGAAGCCATTTAAGTGGGGGGAGTGAAAGGGAATGTAGTTGTGGTAGGGGACAGTATAGTCAGGGGGATAGACACTGTTCTCTGCAGCCGTGACCGAGAGTTCTGAAGGTTGTGTTGCCTGCCCGGTGCCAGGGTTAAAGACATCTCCTCGCGGCTGGAGAAGAACTTGGAGTGGGAGGGGGAGGGTCCAGTTGTAGTGGTCCACGTAGGAAGCAACGACATAGGTAGAACTAGGAATGAGGTTCTGCTGAGGGAGTTTGAGGAGCTAGGAGCCAAATTAAAAAGCAGATCCTCAAAGGTAATAATCTCTGGATTGTTACCTGAGTAATTCGCAAATCGGCATAGGGACAAACAGATTAGAGGTTTAAATGTGTGGCTCAAAGAGTGGTGTGGGAGGAAGGGGTTTCAGTTCATGGGACACTGGCACCAGTACTGGGGCATGTGGGAGCTGTTCCCTTGGGACGGGCTCCACTTAAACCGGGCTGGGACCAGTGTCCTGGTGAACCAAATAACTAGGGCAGTAGACAGGGATTTAAACTAATGAAGTGGGGGGGGGGGGGTGGGAGGATTCAGGAAAGAGTAAATTTAAAAGCAGCGAGAGAAATATCAAGGCTCTAGAGCAGAGTAGAGTTTTGGGTAAAACTAACCAGAGTGGGTCAGGAAGGGACAGAGAGAGTAACAAAGGTAATAAGGCATCAGTGACTGAGGTGATATCAGGGAGAAAGAGAAATAAGTCAAAGCTAAAGGCACTATATCTGAATGCGCGAAGCATTCACAACAAAATAGATGAATTAATAGCACAGATAGAAATGAACAGGTTTGATCTAATAACCATAACGGAGAGGTGGTTGCAAAGTGGACATGGTTGGGAACTAAATATTCCAGGATACTTAACTTTTAGGAGAGATAGGCAAAATGGTAAAGTAGGAGGGGTAGCCCTGATAATAAAGGATGGAATAAAGACAGTAGAGAGAAAGAATCTTAGCTCCAAAAATCAAGAAGTAGAATCAGTTTGGGTGGAGCTAAGAAACAGCAAGGGGCAGAAACATTGGTGGGAGTTGTTTATAGGCCCCCAAACAGTAGTTGTAATGTAGGGCAGAGTATAAATCAGGAAATTAAAGGTACCTGTAACAAGGGTAATACAGTAATCATGGGGGACTTTAATCTACATATAGACTGGGCAAACCAAATATGCAGTAATAGTGTGGAGGACGAATTCATGGAATGTATGTAAGATAGTTTTTCGAAGTTGTAACGAGCAGAATAGATAAGGGGGGACCAGTGGATATGGTGTATTTGGATTTTCAGAAGGCATTCGATAAGGTGCTACACAAGAGGCTATTAAACAAAATTAGGGCTCATGGGGTTGGGGGTAATATACTAGCATGGATTGAGGATTGGTTAATGGATAGAAAACAGAGAGTAGGAATAAACAGGTCATTTTCGGGTTGGCAGGCTGTAACTAGTGGGGCACCGCAAGGATCAGTGCTTGATCCTCAGCTATTCACGATCCACATCAATGATTTGGATGAGGGGACCAAATGTAATATATCCAAATTTGCTGATGATACAAAGCTGGGTGGGAAGGTAAGTTGTAAGGAGGATGCAAGGAGGCTTCAAGGGGATATAGACAGGATAAGTGAGTGGGCAAATGGAATATAACATGGAGAAATGTGAAGTTATCCACTTTGGTAGGAAAAATAGAAAAGCAGAGTATTTTTTAAATGGTGAGAGATTGGGAAATGTTGGTGTTCAGAGGGACCTAGGTGTCCTCGTACATGAATCACTGAAAGTTAACATGCAGGTACAGCAAGCAATTAGGAAAGCAAATGGTATGTTGGCCTTTATTACAAGAGGATTTGAGTATAAGAGTAAAGACGTCGTACTGCAATTATATATGGCCCTGGCGAGACCACACCTGGAATATTGTGTATAGTTTTGGTCTCCTTACCTAAGGAAGGATATACTTGCCATAGAGGGAGTGTGACAATGGTTCACCAGACTGGTTCCTGAGAAGAAGGGATTGTCCTATGAGGAGAGGTTGAATAGACTAGGCCTATATGCTCTAGAGTTTAGAAGAATGAGAGGTGATCTCAATGAAAAATACAAAATTCTTACAGGGCTTGACAGGGTAGATGCAGGGAGGATGTTTCCCCTGGCTGGGGTGTCTAGAACCAGCGGTCACAGTCTCAGAATAAGGGGTCAGCCATTTAGGACTGAGATGAGGAGAAATTTCTTCACTCAGAGGGTGGTGAATCTTTGGAATTCTCTACCCAAGAGGGCCATGGAGGCTCAGTCGTTGAGTATATTCAAGACAGAGATCGATAGATTTTTGAATATTAAGGGAATCAGGGGATATGGGGATAGTGCAGGAAAGTGGAGATGAGGTAGAAGATCAGCCATGATTTTATTGAATGGCGGAGCAGGCTCGAAGGACCAAATGGCCGACTCCTGCTCCTATTTCTTCTGTTTTTATCATAAACCTTAACCCTGTCCCTACTGTAACTCTAAGTTTAATCCTAAACTCTAACTACTAACCCATAACCACTAACCCTAACACTAACTGTAATGTATGTACCTTTAAGAGAGGAACTATCTTTTACAGCCCCTGTATACTGCAGTACCAGTAGTGACTATTATGTCCGTGTGTAATTGAGACACGGGCTGCAGGAGTAGGTTACAACAGGTGTTTACTGAGTGGAGACAAAACTGGAACTACTATGCAAAGTTACTCCACAGGCTTATATACAGGGGTGGTCACTACTGGTACTGCAGTATACAGGGGCTACAGAATATAGTTCCTTCTGCAAAGTACATACACTACAATTCTTCCCCTTTTAGCTAAACAGTACATAACATTCGATTAATAATTAAATAACATATTTACAATTACAGTTGCTAGATACATTAGCTGAAGTTAAGCAATTATAAGCTCAGTCTTTGAGGAGGCTTCCTGATTCTGTCTGGATAACGCCTCTTTGGGGTATCAGGTTCTTCTGGCAAAGTTGATTCGGGATCAACGTCGTTGTTTGGTTCGTCTGCTTCCAATATCATCGATTCTGGGGTAGATGCAATTGGTACTTCGGTTTCATCACCAGGTGTATTAGATCGTGGTGTGGAATTGATGTTTTCCAGTGACTCTAGAATCTGGTCAGCATGGCGTCTTACAATGCTCTCTCCAACGTCCACGTTATACATTAGAGGTCCTTGCCGTGTGCAGATCGTTCCTGGCTGCCATTTCCCTGTGCGGTATTCCCGGGCCAAAACTGGTTGACCTATCTTAAAACTCCTGGTCTGCCTTTCATTCATATTCTGAAACTGCCTGTTCTCCACATCTCTTCTGATGTGTGGCTTAACCAAATCCAAGCGGCATTGTAGTCTTCGATTGAAGAACATCATGGCTGGAGTTTGGTTGGTAACCGCATGTGTCGCATTTCGGTAGGCAAACAAGAAGTTATCCACCTTGTGTTGTAGGGGTATGTCTTCATTACACATTGCCTTGATAGCCTTCTTGAATGTTTGAACGAACCTCTCAGCCAATCCATTGGTGGCTGGATGATATGGGGCGGATGTGTAATGCTTAACACCATTGTTCTTTAAGAACCTCCGGAACTCTTCAGACACAAACTGTGGTCCATTGTCGGAGCAAATCTGTTCAGGCAGCCCATTTCTGGCGAATATGGTTCGTAAGACTGTGATAGTTTCTTCTGTGGTGGTTGAGGACATTTTTATTACCTCTGGCCACTTTGAATGTGCATCCACTGCAATTAAAAACATCGAGTCCATAAATGGACCAGCAAAATCAATGTGCACCCTTTGCCATGGAGATGAGGGCCACTCCCATGGATGTAGAGGGACTTGTGGTGGGTCGTTTTGGACCTTCTGGCATCCTGTACAGCTCTTGGTCATCTCTTCGATTTCTCTATCGATTCCCGGCCACCACACAAACGCTCTGGCTAAGTTCTTCATTTTTACCCCTCCCAGATGACCCTCATGAAGCTCATTGAGCACTCTATCCTTCAATTTGGGTGGAATTACTACTCTGGATCCACACATCAAGGTTCCTCTGCACACTGACAGCTGTTCTCTTCTTGGCGAGAATGCTGGCAACAGTGGTTTGCCATGTGCTGGCCATCCCTTCACCGTTAAATCATAGACCATGGAGAGTGTCGGGTCGTTTCGTGTTTCCTTTTCTATGTTTGCATTCGTCACAGGTAAACATTCGACTATGGTCGAGTGGAATATCTCCACAGGATCCACTGCAGGTGCTTCTTCCACTGTCGGCAACGGTAGGTGCGACACTCCATCAGCATTCCCATGCTGTTTAGTTCCTTTGTACTCGATGTCATATTGGTGTGCCCCTAGGAAAAGGGACCACCTCTGTAGCCGTTGTGCTGTCATTATTGGGACGCCCTTCTGAGGGCTGAAAATGAAGACAAGAGGTTGATGATCAGTTAGTAGAGTAAATTTCTGACCGTGCAGGTAGTGATTGAACTTCTTCACCCCCCACACCAGGCTGAGGGCCTCTCTGTCAATCTGGGCGTAGGTACGCTCGGCTGAAGTTAACGAGCGTGACGCAAAAGCTATCGGCCTCTCTGAACCATCAAGGAATTTATGTGACAGTACCGCTCCAATGCCGTAGGGAGACGCATCACACGCCAGTCTTATCGGTAGTGATGGGTTGTAGTGAGCCAATACTTCTCTTGAAGTGATTCGGTCTTTACTCTTCTGAAAGGCCCGCTTACATTCATCACTCCATTTCCATGCTACTCCAGTTTAAGAACATAAGAACATAAGAAATAGGAGCAGGAGTAGGCCAATCGGCCCCTCGAGCCTGCTCCGCCATTCAATAAGATCATGGCTGATCTGATCCTAACCGCCAATCCACTATCACAGAACCATCTCCTGAATCTAACCGAATTAGACACACGAAATAGGAGAAGGATCAGGCTACACGGCCCCTGGGCCTGCTCCGCTACCCACAGGGTCATGACCGATCCAAACCTAGACTCATGTCCAAATTCCTGCCCGCTCCCCGTAACCCTTAATTCCCTTTACTTCTAGGAAACTGTCTATTTCTGTTTTAAATTTATGTAATGATGTAGCTTCTACAGCTTTTTGGGGCAGCATATTCCATGGACCTACCACCCTCTGAGTGAAGTAGTTCCTCCTCATCTCAGTTTTGAAAGAGCAGCCCCTTATTCTAAGACTATGCCCCCCTAGTTCTAGTTTCACCCATCATCGGGAACATCTTCCCCGCATCCACCCGATCCGACCCCTTCACAATCTTATATGTTTCAATAAGATCGCCTCTCATTCTTCTGAACTCCAATGAGTAGAGTCCCAATCTACTCAACCTCTCCTCATATGTCCATCCCCTCATCCCCGGGATTAACCGAGTGAACCTTCTTTGTACTGACTCGAGAGCAAGTATGTCCTTTCTTAAGTATGGGCACCAAAACTGTACGCAGTATTCCAGGTGCGGCCTCACCAATACCTTGTACAACTGAAGCAATACCTCCCTATTTTTATATTCTATCCCCCTAGCAATGAAAGCCAACATTCCATTGGCCTTCTTAATCACTTGCTGCACCTGCATACTAACCTTTTGAGTTTCATGCACCAGGACCCCCAGATCCCTTTGTACTTCAGTACTTTCCAGTTTCTTGCCATTAAGACAATAACTTGCTCTATGATTTTTCCTGCCAAAGTGCATAACCTCACACTTTCCAGTATTGTATTCCATCTGCCAAATCTCTGCCCACTTACTTAGCCTGTCGATGTCCCCTTGCAGGTTTTTTATGTCCTCCTCACTCACTACTTTCCCTCCCATCTTAGTATCATCTGCAAACTTTGATATGATACACTCGGTCCCCTCCTCCAAATCGTTAATATAGATTGTAAAGAGTTGGGGACCCAGCACTGACCCCTGCGGAACACTACTAGTTACTGATTGCCAGTCTGAGAATGAACCATTTATCCCAACTCTCTGCCTCTGTTAGATAGCCAATCCTCTATCCATGCCAGAATATTACCCCCAATCCCGTGATTTTTTATCTTAAGCAATAATCTTTTGTGTGGCACCTTGTCAAATGCCTTTTGGAAGTCTAACTGGTTCCCCTTTATCCACCCTATACGTTACTTCCTCAAAGAACTCCAGCAAATTTGTCAAACATGACTTCCCCTTCATAAAAGCATGCTGACTTTGTCCTATTAAATTATGATTATCCAAATGTCCTGTTACTGTCTCCTTAATAATGGACTCCAAAATCTTACCTACCACAGATGTTAGGCTAACCGGTCTATAGTTTCCAGCCTTCTGTCTACTGCCCTTTTTAAATAAGGGTGTTACATTAGCAGTTTTCCAGTCTGCCGGGACCTTTGCCGAGTCCAGGGAGTTTTGGAAAATGATTACCAATGCATCCACAATCCCTACCGCCACTTCCCTCAAGACCCTAGGATGTAAGCCATCAAGTCCAGGTGATTTATCCGCCTTGAGTCCCATTATTTTACCGAGTACCATTTCCTTAGTGATTTTGATCATGTTTAGCTCCTCCCCCCCTTTAGCCCCCTGTTTGTCCAGTGTTGGGACATTCTTAGTGTCTTCTACTGTAAAGACTGATGTAAAATATTCATTCAGTGTTTTTGCCATCTCCATATTTCCCACCATTAATTTCCCGGTCTCATCCTCTAAGGGACCAACATTTACTTTAGCCACCCTTTTTCTTTTTATATAACTATAAAAACTCTTACTATTTGTTTTTATATTTTTTGCTAATTTACTTTCATAATCTATCTTCCCTTTCTTAATCAATCTTTTTGTTATTTTTTTGCTGTCTTTTAAAGTTTCCCCAATCCTCTATCCTCCCACTAGATTTGGCTACCTTATATGCCCTTGTTTTTAGTCGAATACTATCCTTAATTTCTTTACTTAGCCACGGATGGCTGTCTTTTCTTTTACACCCTTTTCTTCTCAGTGGAATATATTTTTTTTGGAAGTTGTAAAATAACTCCTTGAATGTACACCACTGATCATGTATCGTCTTACCCTTTAATCTATTTTCCCAATCCACTCTACTCAATTCCGCTCTCATACCTTCATAGTCTCCTTTATTCAAGCTTAGCACGCTTGTTTGAGATCCAACCTTCTCACCCTCTAATTGAATATGGAATTCAACCATGTTATGGTCACTCATTCCAAGGGGATCCTTTACTAGGACATTTTTAATTAATCCCGTCTCGTTACACAGGACCAGATCTAAGGTTGCTTGCCCCCTGGTCGGTTCAGTTACATACTGCTCAAGAAACCCATCCCTAATACACTCAATGAACTCATCCTCAAGGCTGCTTTGTAGTAGGGCGTTCAGTGGGTGCAGAATTGTGGACAAATTCGGCAAAAACTTGCGGTAGTAATTCACCAATCCGAGGAATGACCTCAGTTGCGACACATTTTCAGGCGCTGGAGCCTTAACTACCGCTTCAATTTTGTCAGGGGACTTATGTAACCCCTCTTCATCAATCACGTGGCCACAATACGATATCTGTTTCTTAAAAAACTCGCACTTGGGGCGATTGGCTCGTAGCCCATGTTCTCTCAGTCTAGTGAGCACCTGCTCTAGGTTGGCAAGGTGTTCACTGTCATCTTCACTTGTCTCTAGGATGTCGTCCAAGTAACACTGAGTCCCCAGAATCCCTTGCAGGACTTGTTCCATCGCTCTTTGCCATATCGCCGGAGCTGATGCTACTCCGAATACCAGTCGATTATACTGGTAAACACCTTTGTGAGTGTTTATCGTGAGATACTTCCTAGAGGATTCTTCAAACTCCATCTGCAAATATGCTTGTGCTAGGTTAATTTTTGTAAAACGCTTCCCTCCAGATAGTGAGGCGAAAATATCTTCTATTCTCGGGAGAGGATACTGCACTGTGTGAAGGACTGGGTTCACCGTCACCTTGAAGTCCCCACAGATGCGGACCTTCCTTGGCTCCTCAGGCTTATTATTTAACGTTTTCTTCATGACAGGAACGATGGGTGTCGCCCACTCACTCCAGTCTACCTTAGATAACACGCCTGCATTCTCCAGATTCTCCAGCTCTGCCTTGACGGCTGGGCGAATTGCATATGGTACCGGTCTTGCTTTGAAAAACTTGGGAATTGCATTCTCTTCTATTTTTATCGAGGCGGTTACGCCATTAAGAGTTCCCAGTTCTTGTTGAAATACCTCTTTGGCGTCGGCTAAGATTTTTGCCAATCGTCCAGGTGTGACGTCGTCATCCTTTTTAACAGCCACAGTCAGTGCCTGAATGGAGTGCCAGTCTAAACTTATCTTTCTGATCCATTCACATCCCAATAATGGTGGTCCACCATCTTGCAGTATGTACAGATACAATTTCTGTATTTCCTTGCCGTTGTTTTCGACAGGCACCCTTATGTTTCCTCTGGGGTATACTTTCTGCCCTGTATACGTCTTCAAGACAATGGATGTCTCTTTCAAGGGTATGTGTGAGAATAGCCGCTCGTAGTCTCATCGATTCATGATGGTCAGAGCTGATCCTGTATCCAATTCCATTTTGACTTGGGACCCTGCTATCGCGAGGGTGACCCAAATGGTTCAGTGATCCTCTTTTGTGATTACGTTGTGAAGTTTGAGACAGCTTAGTCTCTTGTTCCCGGATTCACTATCGCTCTTCTGGTCTTCGGAACCACTGTCCGTCATCTTTTGTACTGTCCTGTACTGTTCCTTAGTAGCCTTTTTGTTGTCGTTAGTCTTCTTTCCAGACCTGCAAACTCGTGCAATGTGTCCCATCTTTCCACATTGCCTGCATATTTTGTCCTTGGACCAGCAGTCCTTCTGGTCAAGGGTTGTTCTGCCGCAGCGATAACATTTTTCAAATCCCCGTGTCATTTCATGGGTGCCGTATTCTTGTGGCTTTTGCTGTATTTCCGCAGCTCCCCTTGCTGCTGCTTCGTACGATACTGCCACGCTGAAAGCCTTATCTAGCGTCAGCTCTTTCTCTGAGAGTAACCTCTTCTGGGTTCCTTCGCTCAGGAGTCCACAGACAAATTTGTCCCGTAGGGTTTCTGCCAGTCCTGCTCCAAACTGGCAGTGCTTTGATAGCTTGCATAGTTCCGTAAGGTAATCAGCATTGCTCTCCTCTTCATGCTGATTTCTCTTGTGGAATTTAAATCTTTCTGCTATCAACAGCGGTGTAGGATTTAGGTGTTCCTGTAAGATATCAACAATTTGTTAAAACTCTTCGCCACCGGTTTGGCTGGAGTGATCAGGTTCCGCAATAGGCCGTACGTTCTTGCGCCCATTAAGTTTAGTAGTACCGATGCCTTTTTCTCATCGGCTACTTCATTTTCCTTGCAATATACTTCGACTCTTTCCACATACGTGGTCCAGTCTTCTATTGCACTATTGGAAATCTAAGATGGCGCCTCCCGCGCTTTGCCTTCTTCCCCAATTGAACAAAATGGCACCTCCCGCGCTTTGCCTTCTTCCCCGCTGGATTAAGATGGCGCCTCCCGCGCTTTCTGTCTTCTCCGCTGCTGCTAGCGCTGTTACTGGCGTTTTTATGCCTTGATGGCGATGCCCTAAGGTCTTCGCGCAATTCCTCCCCCCCCCGCGCTGCTGCTAACGCCGCTCTCTGCGGTCCCCGTGGCAAACTGCAGCTCCTCGCGGCTTTCTGCGCTTCTAATTTCTTTTATTTTCCCGTCGTCAGAGCAAACCCTCCGGGACACTTTCCTCCCTCTTCTCGGGTCTGTATGCTGCCCGGCTTCGTAGCACCGGCCGCGCCCTGTGTGCTCCACCCTCTCCCTCTCTCTCCTCTTCCCGACAACGCTGCTCGGCCCCGTTGAAAAGCCACCCGATCGAGCTCTAGCCCGCTGCAGCCCAGGAAGGATCAGTGTACTACCTGCCACCAGCCCGATTAGCTGGAACACCATAGACAGGATAACCAAGCCCCGCTCTCGACAGCCTCTCCTGCAAATCTTCAACTCCGATGACTCAGAGGCGGTTGTCCATGGTCAACGCCCGTTTCTTCTCTTTGTTTTTTTTTCTTTCTTCTTTCTGGCCTCGACCTCCAACAACTTCGCTTCAGGGATGGATCCCCATGAGGTGGTGCAGAGCTGTAGGTAAGTTCGGATCTGCTCGTCGCCAGTATTATGTCCGTGTGTAATTGAGACACGGACTGCAGGAGTAGGTTACAACAGGTTTTTACTGAGTGGAGACAAAACTGGAACTACTATGCAAAGTTACTACACAGGCTTATATACAGGGGTGGTCACTACTGGTACTGCAGTATACAGGGGCTGCAGAATATAGTTCCTTCTGCAAAGTACATACACTACAGTGACCACACCTGTATATAACACCATGTAGTAATTTGTACAGTTAGTTCCACCATACCCTCTGTTCAGTAAACACCTGTTATTACCGTTCTCCTGCAGTCCGTGTGTTATTTATACGCGGACACTACAGTGGCGACGAGCAGGTTCAAACTCACCTGCAGTACTGCATCACCTCACGGGGATCCATCCCTGAAAAGAAGCTTCTTGGATGTCGAAGCCAGGGCAACGGGCGTCGACCGTGGGCAACCGCCCAGTGATCCATCGGAGTTCAGAGAATCGCAGGGGAGGCTGTGGGGAGGCTGTGGGGAGCTGGGCTTGGTTCTCCAGTCAAGGTGTTCCAGCAAATCGGGCTGGTAGCAGGTAGTGCGCTGACCCTTCCTGGACTGCGACGGGCTAGAGCTCGATTGAGCGGCTCTGCAAGGGGGCCGAGCAGCGTCGTCGGGAAGAAAAAGAGAGAGAGAGGGTGGAGCGCATAGGGCACGGCCGGTGCTCAAGAGCCGGGCAGCGTTAAAGAAACTAAAAAAGGGGGAAGGAAAAGAGACGCACAGTGGACAGCGTCGAAGAAGAACAAAACTAAGAAAATTAATTAACAAAAGAGAGTCGCACAGAAAGCCGCGGGGCGCCGCCATTACTATTTAGAACGCTAGGAGCAGCATTGGCAGCAGTGGGGGAAGAAGGAAAAGCGCGGGAGGCGCCATTTTAATCCATTGGGGAAGAAGGAAAAGCGCGGGAGGCGCCATTTTAATCCATTGGGGAAGAAGGAAAAGCGCGGGAGGCGCCATTTTAAACCACTCAAGATGCCGAAGAGTGGCAGCATCACTGCTTTCGACAATGAAATAGAAGACTGGACCACGTATGTGGAAAGAATTGAAGTGTACTGCAAGGCAAATGAGGTGGCCGATGAAAAGAAGGCGTCGGTATTATTGAATTTGATGGGCGCGAGAACGTACGGCCTATTGCAGAATTTAATTACCCCAGCTAAACCAATGGAGAAAAGCTTTGAAGAGATTGTCAATATCTTACAGGAACATCTAAACCCTACACCGCTGCTGATAGCAGAAAGATTCAAGTTCCATAAAAGAAACCAGCACAAAGATGAAAGTAATGCTGACTATCTTACGGAACTACGCAAGTTATCGAAACACTGCCAGTTCGGAGCAGGACTGGCAGATACCTTAAGGGATAAGTTTGTCTGCGGGCTCCAGAGTGAAGGAACCCAGAAACAACTACTTTCGGAAAAGGACCTTATGCTAGAAAAGGCTTTCAGCATTGCAGTATCCTACGAAGCAGCAGCACGGGGAGCTGCGGAAATACAACAGAAACCGTAAGAATATAGCACCAATGAAATGGCATATGGAGCAGAAAAGTGCTATCACTGCGGCAGAACAACCCATGACCAGAAGGATTGCTGCTTTAAGGACAAAGTATGCAGGCAATGTGGAAAAGTGGGACACATAGCACGAGTCTGCAGGTCGGGAAAGAAAACCAACACTAAAAGAACTACTAAGGAAAAGTACAAGAAAGTACAAAAGATGACGGACAGTAGTTCAGAAGATCAGAAGAGTGATAATGACTCTGGGAGCAGGAGACTAAGTTGTCTAAAGTTACACAACGTGATCGCAAAGGAGGATCACCGAACCATTTGGGTCATCCTCATGATAGCAGGGTCCCAAGTAAAGATGGAATTGGACACAGGATCAGCTCTAACAGTCATGAATCGATGAGACTATGAGCGGCTATTCTCACACATACCCTTGAAGGACACGTCCATTGTCTTGAAGACATATACGGGGCAAAAAGTCTACCCCAGAGGATAAATAAGGGTGCCCGTTAAATACAACAGCAAGGAAACACAGAAACTGTATCTATATATACTACAAGATGGAGGACCACCATTATTGGGACGTGAATGGATCCGAAAAATACAATTGGATTGGCATTCCATTCAGGCGCTAACTGTGGCTGACAAAAAGGATGATGACGTCACACCTGGACGACTGTCAAAAATTCTAACTGACACGAAAGAGGTGTTCCAGCAAGGACTTGGGACTCTAAAAGGCGTAACGGCAACGATAAAAATTGAAGATAACGCAAACCCAAAATTTTTTAAGGCCAGACCGGTACCGTATGCGATCCGCCCAGCCGTCGAAGCAGAGCTGGAGAGTCTGGAACGTTCGGGTGTGCTGTCCAAGGTGGACTGGAGCGAGTGGGCCACACCCATCATTCCTGTAATGAAGAAATCATTGAGCAGCACGCCTGGGGAGCCGAAGAAGGTTCGCACCTGTGGGGACTTTAAGGTAACTGTGAACCCAGTCCTTCACACAGTACAATATCCACTTCCGCGGATAGAAGATATTTTCGCCTCACTATCTGGAGGGAAATGCTTTACGAAGATTGATCTGGCCCAAGCGTATCTACAAATGGAGGTAGAAGAAGCATCTAGAAAATACCTCACGATAAGCACTCACAAAGGTCTTTACCAGTACAACCGACTGGTATTCGGGGTAGCATCAGCTCCGGCTATTTGGCAGAGGGCGATGGAACAAGTCCTGCAAGGGATCCCGGGGACCCAGTGTTATTTGGACGACATCCTGGTTACGGGCGAAAATGACAGTGAACACCTTGCCAACCTGGAGCAGGTGCTCACTAGATTACAAGAATATGGGCTATGAGCCAACCACCCCAAATGTGAGTTTTTCAGGAAACAAATCTCGTATTGTGGCCACGTGATTGATGAAGAGGGATTACATAAGTCCCCAGACAAGATTGAAGCAGTAGTCAAGGCTCCAGCACCTGAAAATGTGTCGCAACTGAGGTCGTTCCTCGGGTTGGTGAACTACTACCATAAGTTCTTGCCAAATTTGTCGACAATTCTGCACCCACTGAACGCCCTGCTGCAAACTGGAGTAGCATGGAAATGGAGTGATGAGTGTAAGCGTGCCTTTCAGAAATGTAAATGCCTAATCACTTCAAAAGAAGTATTGGCCCACTACAATCCAACACTACCGATTCGGTTGGCATGTGATGCGTCTCCCTACGGCATTGGAGCGGTGCTGTCGCACAAATTCCTTGACGGTTCAGAGAGGCCAATAGCCTTTGCGTCACGCTTGTTAACCTCAGCCGAGCGTAACTACACC
The DNA here is from genome assembly GCF_052327205.1 of Somniosus microcephalus. Classification (NCBI taxonomy): domain Eukaryota; kingdom Metazoa; phylum Chordata; class Chondrichthyes; order Squaliformes; family Somniosidae; genus Somniosus; species Somniosus microcephalus. Next base: position 104,198,774 of record NC_140999.1, read on the forward strand.
CAGATTGACAGGGAGGCCCTTAGCCTGGTGTGGGGGGTGAAGAAGTTCAATCACTATCTGCACGGGCAGAAATTCACCTTACTGTCTGATCACCAGCCTCTTGTCTCCATTTTTAACCCAAAGGAGGGCGTTCCGGTGATGACGTCACAACGGCTGCAAAGATGGTCCCTTTTTCTAGGGGCACATCAATACGAAATAGAGTATAAGGGCACGAAACAGCATGGAAACGCTGATGGGCTGTCGCGCCTGCCGCTGCCTACGGTGGAGGAAGCACCTGCAGTGGACCCTGTTGAGATATTCCATTCGACCATGGATGAATGTCTACCTGTTACAAACTCAAGTATAGAGAAGGAAACCCGAAATGACAGGACACTCTCTCTGGTCTATGATTTGACGGTGAAGGGCTGGCCAGCACATGGCGACTCACTGTTGCCAGCATTCTCGACAAGGAGAGAACAGCTGTCAGTGTGCCGGGGGACCTTGATGTGTGGATCCCGAGTGGTAATTCCACCCAAGTTGAGAGATAGAGTACTCAATGAGCTTCACGAGGGTCATCTGGGAGGGGTAAAAATGAAGAGCCTAGCCAGGGCATTTGTGTGGTGGCCGGGAATCGATAAATAAATCGAGGAAATGACCAAGAGATGCACAGGATGCCAGAAAGTCCAAAACGCTCCACCACAGGCCCCGCTACACCCATGGGAGTGGCCCTCATCTCCATGGCAACGGGTACACATTGATTTTGCTGGTCCATTTATGGACTCAATGTTTTTAATCGCCGTGGATGCACATTCGAAATGGCCAGAGGTCATCAAAATGTCCTCCACCACCACGGAGAAAACTATTGCAGTCCTACGGACCATCTTCACCAGGAATGGCTTGCCAGAACAGATTTGCTCCGACAATGGACCACAGTTTGTGTCCGAGGATTTCCGGAGGTTTTTGAGGAATAATGGGGTAAAGCATTACACATCCGCCCCATATCATCCAGCCACAAATGGATTGGCTGAGAGGTTTGTTCAAACCTTTAAAAAAGCAATAAAGGCGATGTATAATGACAACATACCACTGCAACACAAGGTGGATAATTTCTTGTTTGCTTACCGGAATGCGACACATGCAGACACCAATCAAGCTCCAGCCAGGATGTTCTTTAACCGAAGGTTAAGATGTCGCCTGGATTTGCTCAAACCAAACATAAGACGAGATGTTGAGAATAAGCAATTCCAGCACATCAATGAGAAGCCAACCAAGAGCTTCAAGATAGGGCAACCAGTCTTGGCCCGCGACTACCGAACAGAAAAATGGCAGCCAGGAACGATATGCACACGGCAGGGACCACTAATGTACACAGTGGACGTTGGAGAGAGCATCGTGAGACGCCATGCTGACCAGATTCTAGAGTCACAGGAACAAGTCAAACCCATGCCACGATCATACGCACCTGGTGATGAACCCGAAGTACAGATTGCGTCTACCTCAGAATCAGTGGTATTGGAAGCTGACGAACCAACCAATGGCAATGAGCCAGAATCGACTCCGCCGCAAGAACAGGATACTTGAGAAAGGCGCTATCCAGACAGGATCAGGAAGCCTCCTCAAAGACTGAATTTATAAATGATTACTTTCAGCTGATGTATATAGTACAAAGAAAATTGTAATTGTAATTAGTTATTATTTAATTGTTAAATGAATGTTATGTACTGTTTATCTAAAAGGGGAGGAATTGTAATGTATGTACCTTTAAGAGAGGAACTATCTTTTACAGCCCCTGTATACTGCAGTACCAGTAGTGACCACACCTGTATATAACACCGTGTAGTAATTTGTATAGTTAGTTCCAGCATACCCTCTGTTCAGTAAACACCTGTTATTACCGTTCTCCTGCAGTCCGTTTGTTATTTATATGTGGACACTACACTAACTACTAACCCATAACCACTAACCCTAACTAACTACTAACCCTAACCCTAATCCTAACCTTACTCCTAATCCTAACCTCTAACCCTAACTACGAACCCCAACCCTAAAAGAGGTCCTCTGTGCGATGTGTGTAAAAAATTTGTAAACCTTTATAAATGGGTTTACGAATTTAATACACCTAAGGTTCGATGGTCTGAGTGCATGTTCCCAGCAGGAAGCCTCACCCAGTGGAAGCGCAGGAAATCACCATGATTCTCTTTCCATTCCTTTAAATGAATGGAAAACTGTGGTAATTTCCTGGTACACGTTCCCAGCAGGCAAAGGTGCCTGGCGACCGGCATTCAGTGAGTCAGCCCTATAGCAAAAAATACACACAGAGGGGGAAGCCTGTTGTGCCTATGTATCTGAGACATTTTTAGAACTAAGTTCTTGTCAAGATAAGTCAATCTAGCTGTGTTCCAATTACTAGTATTATAATATTTGTGAAATCATGTTATTTTAAACAATGGTTGTAACCATGGCAACAGGACATTACGACAAAAAGCTGCTCGTATTTAAACTGTAAATGCTGTACTTCCTGGTCCCTACCTGAGGATTAAGTCTGCGGAGTTCCACAAGCCTGTGGAAAATACAAATTAGATGGTATTTGCAGTTATAGCACAGCTTCAAGTTTGATGAGCAAACTCCTCACTTATGGTCAGCATCAACTCTGTGTTGTCACAGTAACTGCCCTGATATCACAGTAAGATATGCATGACATCGCCAAACCCTGTAACAGTTTCCTATGTTTGAAATACCATAGCAACAAACCTATCACCCACTTTATATTTTTATGGGATAGGGCAAATGTATAAATTACACAGAATTACATAGAATTTGCAGCACAGAAACAGACCATTCAGCCCAGCTGGTCAATGCTGGTGTTTATGCTCTTCATGAGCCTCCTCTCACCCCTCTCCATCAATCCAATCAGCATATCCTTCTATTCCTATCTCCCTTGTGTGTTTATCCAGCTTCCCCTTAAATGCATCTGTGCTATTTGCCTCAACCACTCCCTGTGGTAGCGAGTTCCACATTCTCACCACTCTGGGTAAAGAACTTTCTCCTGAATTCTCTAGTGTGTTTATTAATGACCAGCTTGTAGGAATGGCTAGATTCCTAACTAAAGGACTGAGGTCGAGTCAGTCTATCAAACAAACGATGTTTAATACTAATCAACAGAGTTTAAAACGAAAACACAGGAGAACTACATTACAGGTCTGCACTCTTTGCTGGCTCCGCGAGGGCTGGCTAGGGCGGCTCCCCAGCCTGACGTCATGACATCATCATGTTTTCCCGCCGCTGGAGGATCACGTGATCAACGTGATGACGTCATCGCGTTTGGTCTCATTCTTAAAGGGACCGCGCTATGTACATGCAATGACATGAACAAAGATACTGTTTCATTCTGTAGCTAATAATTTGTTAAAGATAATTATGTACATTAGAACAGAGTCCCCCTGGTGGCTCTGCCACAAGCTATTATTTATTGTCCCCTGTTTTGGTCTCACCCACAAATGGAAGCATCTTCTCTACATCTACCTTTCAAACTCTTTCATAATTTTAAAGACCTCTATCGGGTCACCCCTCAGCCTTCTCTTTTCTAGAGAAAGGAGCCCCAGCCTGGTCAATCTTTCCTGATATGTATAGCCTCTCAGTTCTGGTACGCCAAACTGGTGAGACTGTTCTACCAAGCTATATGATGGCTGATGTTCATGAGTTATCTGGGAGCTCACCACACTAGTGACACCTATGGGTATGCAGCAATAGATACTAGGTCGTAATCTTCTGTCAGGTGGGGTTCAGATTGTATAAACCATAAGAGTGAACCGTAAGCAGTTAGTTTGTCACCTAACACCTCGCAGTGAATGACTGCCTACAATCCTCTGTCGGGTGGCCAGCACTTCCTGTAGAATACTGGCTGATCTCCCATGGCATTGCTGATGGGTAGCCTGGGATCTGGACCATTTTTGTGATGTTTAGCTACTAAGATGGAGCGATGTTTAGCCTGGTCTGTCCCTTTAAGGCCACCTGTGGCAAAGTGGACTAAATGGAGCCCCCTAAAGTCAGATAGAGGCAAATTACTTAGGGAGGTGTCTGTAGATTGGCAGCTCCTTGTAAATCCTGGCATTTTTTCTTTTATTGAATACTTTAGTTTGTGACACCAAAGTGTGACTTGCACTAAAGACATTTATGCTGATTCAACAAGTCAAACTGTGTTTTGATTGCAGAGTGTTATGTGTTAATGATCATTTCAGGCTTGAGTTCCGTGAGCAGCTGCATATTTCAACACTAGTTTTCCTCAAGAGTGAGGTTTACATTTTGCAGTCGTTTCTCCACTTTTTATTTAAAAGGTGTCACTGTGGCAGCACTCGCACCTCTGAGTCAGGAGGTTGTGAGTTCAAGTCCCACTCCAGAGACTTGAGCACAAAGTCCAGGCTGACAGTCCAGTGCAGTACTGAGGGAGGGAGTGCTGCACTGTCCGAGGTGCTTCACAGTCAATGAAGTACTTTTGAAGTGTAGTCATTGTTGTAATGTAGGGACGCCAATGTGCGCACAGCAAGGTCCCACAAACAGCAATGAGGTAATGGTCAATTAAACTGTTTTAGGTGATGGCTGAGGGATAAATGTTGGCCATGACACCGGGGAGAACTCCCCTGCCTTTCTTCGAATAGTGCCGTGGGCTCTTTTACCGTCTTTTGGATGCGACATTAAACAGAGGCCACACCTGAGAGGGCAGTTTGGGCCTCTGTTTAATGTCACATCCAAAAGATGGCACCTCTGACAGTGCAGCACTCCCTCTGTACTGCACTGGAGTATCAGCCTGGAATGCTCAAATTTAGAACAGTTGCCTTTCCAATTCCCAAAGTGGTGGAACGAACAAATGTCATGTTCCTGGGATCTTTTGCACAATGGAGCTACTGGTCCTAACTGTGCAGGTTAGGAAATGTTAAGTAGAAGACAAGCATTGTCCACAAAAAATGAGAGAAAATGGAGATCATCAGCACAGGCGGCCATTCCTGAATCAGCCTTTTCTTATTCATTCGTGGGATGTGGGCATCGCTGGCAAGGCCGGCATTTATTGCCCATCCCTAATTGCCCTTGAGAAGGTGGTGATGAGCCGTCTTCTTGAACCGCTGCAGTCCGTGTGGTGAAGGTACTCCCACAGTGTTGTTAGGGAGGAAGTTCCAGGATTTTGACCCAGCAATGATGAAGGATCGGCGATATACTTCTAAGGCAGGATAATGTGTGACTTGGAGGGGAACTTGCAGGTGATGGTGTTCCCATGCGCCTGCTGCCCTTACCCTTCTCTGTGGTAGAGGTCGCGGGTTTGGGAGGTGCTGTCGAAGAAGCCTTGGTGAGTTGCTGCAGTGCATCTTGTAGATTGTACACACTATTTTGTTTAAGGTGATTGTTTGGGTCTGAGCGATCATAATATGATCGAATTCTTCATTAAGATGGAGAATGAAGTAGTTGACTCAGAGACTAGGGTCCTCAATTTAAATAAAGGAAACTAAGATGGCCTGAGGAGCGAGTTGGGTAGGATTGATTGGGGAATGGCACTCAAAGGGTTGATGGTGGATAAGCAATGGCAAACATTCAAAGACTGAATAATAATAATAATTCAACTTTATTGTCATTGCACAAGTACATGAACAATGAAATGTGATCTTGCAAGCTCCCATGACAGGGAGAAGCAAAGCCGCTGCGTTGGTGCGCGCCGCCATTCCATTTCCACCATTCCTCCTGTCCGACAATCTTCAGCCCACCGCCCGGGCCTGCTCACCAGCCGCTCCTCCCGTGACCTTCTCACCAACCACCCCTCCTCGGGGCTCCTTCCGTGACCTTCTGCACCTGGTCTTCCCTGATGGTCACCCCTCCAGGTACTAACCAGGCCTGGCTCTGCTTAGCTTCCAAGCCTTGTCCAGTGACCCTGTCCCTAGTCCCAGGAACAGGATTTGTTCATCCCAGTTTGGCATAAAAATAAAACAAAAAAGGTGACTCAACCGTGGCTAACAAGGGAAATTAGGGATAGCATAAGATCCAAGGAGACGACATATAAATTGGCCAGCAAAAGCAATAATCCTGAGGATTGGGAGCAGTTTAGGATTCAACAAAGGAGGACAAAGGGATTCATTTAGAAAGGGAAAATAGAATATGAGAGTAAGCTTGCAGGCAACATAAAAACTGACTAAAAGCTTTTATAGATATGTGAAGAGAAAAAGATTGGTGAAGTCAAGCGTAGGTCCCTTGCAGTCAGAATCAGGGGAATTTATAATGGGAAACAAAGAAATGGCAGGCCAACTAAATTCATACTTTGGTTCTGTCTTCACAAAGGAGGACACAAATAACTTCCCAGAGATGCCTGGGAACATAGGACCTGATGAAAGGGTGGAACTGAAAGAAATCAGTATTTGTAGGGAAATGGTGTTAGGAAAATTGATGGGACTGAAGGCCGATAAACCCCCAGGGCCTGATAATCTACATCCCAGGGTACTTAAGGAAGTGGCCCTAGAAATAGTAGATGTATTGCTGGTCATCTTCCAGAACTCGATAGACTCTGGAACAGTACCCATGGATTGGAGGGTAGCTAATGTTACCCCACTATTCAAAAAAGGTGGTAGAGAAAAAGCGGGGAATTATAGACCGGTAAGCTTGACATCGGTAGTGGGGGAAAATGCTAGAATCTATTATAAAAGATGTAATAGCAGAGCACTTGGTAAGCAGTGACAGGATCAGACAAAGAGATTAGCGTGCAAAATTAAGGCACATGGGATTGGGGGCAAGGTATTGACTTGGATAGAGAACTGGTTGGCGGACAGAAAGCAAAGAGTTGGAATAAACGGGTCATTTTCCGAGTGGCAGGCAGTGACTAGTGGGGTACCGCAAGGATCGGTCCTAGGACCCCAGCTGTTCACAATATATATTAATGACCTGGACGAGGGAATTGGATGTAATATCTCCAAATTTGCAGACGACACAAAGCTGGGTGGGAGGGTAAGCTGTGAGGAGGATGTCGAGAAACTCCAGTACGATTTGGACAGATTGGGTGATTGGGCAGAAACATGGCAAATGCACTATAATGTGGATAAATGTGAGGTTATCCACTTTGGTGGCAAAAACAGAAAGGCAGATTATTATTTGAATGGCAATAGATTGGGAGAAGGGGAAGTGCAAAGAGACCTGGGTGTTCTTGTGCACCAGTTGCTGAAGGTAAGCATGCAGGTGCAGCAGGCGGTTAAGAAGGCAAATGGTATGTTGGCCTTTGTAGCAAGAGGGTTCGAGTACAGGAACAAGGATGTCTTGCTACAGTTGTACAGGGCCTTGGTGAGACCGCACCTTGAGTATTGTGTGCAGTTTTGGTCGCCTTACCTGAGGAAGGACGTTCTTGCCATGGAAGGAGTACAGCGAAGATTCACCAGGCTGATACCTGGGATGGCAGGAATGACGTATGAGGAGAGATTGTGTCGATTGGGCTTATACTCACTGGAGTTTAGAAGATTGAGAGGGGATCTCATCGAAACCTATAAAATTCTGTCAGGCCTGGACAGACTAGATGCAGGAAGGATGTTTATGATGGCCAGGGAGTCCAGAACCAGGGGTCATAGTCTAAGGATAAGGGGTAAGCCATTTAGGACTGAAATGAGGAGGAATTTCTTCACCCAGAGAGTGGTGAACCTGTGGATTTCTCTGCCAGAGAGGGCGGTGGAGGCCAGTTCATTAAATATATTCAAAAAGGAGTTGGATATATTTCTTAAGGCTAAAGGGATCAAGGGATATGGGGAGAAGGCAGGGACAGGGTACTGAATTTGGATGATCAGCCATGATCTCATTGAATGGCGGAGCAGGCTTGAAGGGCCGAATGGCCTACTCCTGCTCCTATCTTCTATGTTTCTATGTTTCTGTGTTTAAGGTGGTGGATGGGGTGCCAATCAAGCGAGCTGCTTTGTCCTGGATGGTGTTGAGCTTCTTGAGTGTTGTTGGAGCTGCACTCATCCAGGCAAGTGGAGAGTATTCCATCACACTCCTGACTTGTGCCTTGTAGATGTAGAAAGGCTTTGGGGAGTCAGGAGGTGAGACACTCACCGCAGATCCCAGAAGTACAAAATAAATTAGTAGGAGCTTCTGAGTGGGTCATCAATAAGTCCACCATAGTTGGGACACTGCCTAGAAAAGTGCATTTGTTACCCCTGGCAGTTCTCTGCACATGGGCGGTGTTCAATGTCTTTTGTGTGAAGTTTCAGGGATTGTACACAGGTGGAAGTTTGGGACTATGTGGGTCTCACACTGATTCTGCTCAGCATAGACCAGCTGGAAAGGCCAATAAAATCTGAATTAAAAGCAGAAATTGTTGGAAAACAGTCAGCAGGTCATGCAGCATCTGTGGAGAGAAAAACAAGATTTAGTGGCTTAGAAATTGGGAGGTTTATCGCCACCTGTTCACGCCATAATCAGGTGTAAAAATGGCGGACGCCATTTTGGGGTGACTGGCAGCGCTGCCATTAGCAGCAATCGCAAAAATCATTGAAATGAAGCAGATCGTAACGTCAGTGAGTGTGCAATGCTCACTTGATGCCCAATCTGCGAGTTTGGAGTTCGCCGCGCAACTTAGCAGCATGCCTTAACTACGACCAGCTGAGTAAGCGTTGAGAAGGAGGCTCCAGCCGCGGTGTTTAAAGCGATCATCAGCAACCACTTGCACCTGACATCTTTCTGCAGTTTGACTGGTTCTGTGCAACTTTCTGCAACTCCACCAGTTTTATAAACATCTTTCCAGGTTCTAAGGTAACAGGGAGTGTTGCTGCAAGTGGAGAATGCCTTCATTATTATTTCAAGGTTTCTGCTCGCAACACTTGCTCACAGTCATGGGGGCTGTACTGGCAGTCCACCTCGCAATCAAGGATCTTCGGCAGAGGGAGCGGAGGCAGCGAAGAAGACAAGAAGATGCGCACAGAGGGAGGAGGAGGAGGGCCAGGAGGGCACTCAACAGGAGGTCTTACCCACCTAGCGTCTTCAGAGAGCACTTCTCTTATATCCATTTAAGTGTATTAGGAGGATATGCTTCACCAAGGAGGTGGTCAAAGAACTCTGCAACCTCCTGCAACCATACCTGCAGCCTGAGAGCAGGGCAAACACGGCTCTCCCAGTGGTATTCAAGGTCACAGTCACCCTCAATTTCTTCGCCAGCATATCCTTCCAATCTGCAGCAGGAGACATAGCTAACATCTCACAGTTCACCGTCCATCGCTGCATTCGGGAGGTCACTGAGGCTCTCTACACCAGGAGAACGGATTACATTGTCTTCTTTCTGAGCAGGGAGAAGCAGGAGGAGTGTGCATGTGACTTTGCCAGGATAGTGGCCTCCCCCATGGTGCAGGGCATCATCAAATGTACACATGTGGCTTTGTGGGCACTGTATAACAATCACAAAAACTATCACTCACTTAATATGCAATTGGTGTGCGACCACACCCAGAGATTCCTGATGGTCAATGCACACTATCCTGGCAGCAGCCATGATGCCTTCATCCTGCGTCAGTCCAGTCTGCCAGCAATCTTCCAGCCACCACAGCAAACTTGAGGGTGGATGCTCGGAGAGAAGGGCTATCTGCTGTCCACCTGGCTCATGACTCCTCTCCGCAACCCCAACACTCGTGCTCAGCACTCATATAATGAGAGCCATGCTTCCACCAGGAACATCATCAAGCAGACCAGTGGGCTACTGAAGCAATGGTTCCGCTGCCTTGACCGCTCAGGAGGAGCCCTCCAGTACACGCCGGAGCGGGTGTCCCATTTCGTGGTGGTCTGCTGCATGCTTCACAACTTGACCATCATGAGGGCCCAGCCCTTGCCCGCAGGGATTGCGGGACCACCTCAGGAGGAGGACGAGGGAAAGGAGGAGGAGGATGAGCAGGAGGAAGAGGACGAGGAGTGAAGGAGGAGGCAGGCAGCCAATCCCCTCTTCAGGACGGGCTGTCATCAGACTCCGATTCTAATGAATGAAACCCCAGATCCCTGTTGCTCACCACATCCCCATCATGCTATCCCTCTGTCACGGAATATCACAGCATTTTCCTGGGCACAAAGTTGAAATGAGAGACACCATAAAAGATTACAAACAAAATTAATAAATTTACCAAAATCACTTCACACATATTTACAGCGCAAATATGAACTAATCACCCTTGTGCAATCCCTCAGTGCCTGTCGTTCGTGTGCCTTTTCCTGATCTAGTGCTCCACGAAATGCTCCCCTAGTGGCTGCAGCACTGCTGGTGGAAGGTGTAATGATATCAACAAATAGTGATGGTATTTGCCTGTTTGATTATTTATGCCTTACCAGCATATTTGCCTGATTGATTATTTATGCCTGACCAGCAGAGGGCATGTGAGAGACAAGCAGTTTAGTTTTAGTTTCGTTTTAGATGGATCTCTAAGATGGTGTCTCCTGTAATGCTGTTAACTGAGTTGAACATACTTTAGATAAAAAGTCATTCTCTTTCATGAATGTGTCGTCATTGAACCCACAATACAAATCAATACAGAAGGCTGCTGAGTTTGCATGAGGGGGACTTCAGATGGCTTTGCAGGGCGACCTTGAGCAGCTCTGGCACTTGAAGGCCCAGCTGTAGACTGCACCATCTCGGCATGGGCGGCAGCAGTCTGGACTGGCTGGCTGACCAGCAGCGACAAGGGCAATGGCGGAGTGGCAGTGGTGGGAGCAGGAATGCTGTCATCCTGAGAGAGGACAGCAGGGTCCTGCCCCACTGACCCACTGCCACTCCCCCAGGGCAGCGCCTCAACATCCCTAGCAATCTGTTGGAGCACAGATTGCTGGGCTGCTGCGACACCCTGCAAGACCCGGTCAACACTGGTAAAGCCAGCCACAAAGGCAGCAGTCAGAGCTTGCGTGGCAGCAAGCTGAGACTGTGCACTGAGCATGGATGGCATCAAGCTGAGACTGCATGAGAGTGGTCTACGATTCTGCTGCAGCACTAAGACGTTGGATCACTTCCGTCAGTGCTGCAATGGCAAACGTGACAGCGCCCATCACATGCAGCATCATGTCTGGGTTGACACGGTCTCTTCAGGGGTCTGCCATCATTTCCAGCCTGGAAATCCTGGGCTCCAAACCCTGTGCAATGTTGGAGGCGGACTCCTCCACGCTCCTTACCATTGCCGAGAGGCTCTCGGGCACTCTTGCCATTGCACCTATCATGTCTGTGTGCATGCCCATCACCCTTCTTCTGAAGGCTGCCCCATTGAACTCCTCATCTGAGTCCTGTGCAACAGAACTCGCGCATGAACTTGCCCTCTGGGGAGTTGTCCCCCGAGCTACCCTATTCCCCCTGGCCTTGTTGCAGCCCACTCATGCCTGGTGCCTCGCCCTGTGCAGATCCCGCTACTACTCTGGCCTCTAAAGTACTTGCAGTGCCAGTTCTTGAGCTGGTGTCTACGAGTGACAGATGCAGTGACGCTGTGCCTTCTTATTCCTATTCTTCTCCCCCCTCGCTCTCGTACATTGCCTCAGGGACAGGCTGATCAGGTGCTTGTTGTTGATAATCTGAAAGAGTCGGGTTATGGTGAGGGGAGGTGGGGGGCGGGGGTGTTGAGGGAAGCCAAATACCCATGCATTCAGCATCAGTAGCTTGAAAGTGAGAAGGGATTATGAAATGAAGGGGAAGTGAGATGTGAGAAGAAGGATTAGGAGTGACCATACCATTGTGTCCCCAAGGGGTTTAACCTCGCCGGTTGCCACAGCCTCTACGATCTGCCACCCAATGATCTGCAGAATCTCTCCTCCAGCTGGCTGAGGTCCTGCATGTCTGCCTGTCCCCTGCCTCTCTGCCGCTGCTCCCTCTGATTATGCGCAACTTTTGCCTGCAAGAGAAAGAGAAGTGTGTGAGTGAGTGTGGTGCAATGTGTTTGTTGATGTGCCTGCCGTGGTTGAATAGCTGTCAGTGTGTGCAAGGTGTGAGATGTGGGTGTGAGTGTTGCAGCAGTGGTAAGGATATGAGAGTGAAGTGAAGCTCTGATTGTGAGGTGTGAGAGGTGAGAGGTAGAGATTGTTGGTAGGTGAGTGCTGGGGGTGTGGTGCATTGAGCAGAGTTTGAGGCTTGTGGTGCAGATGGTGGGATATGGCATTTGCTGAAGCCTTCACTCACCTTGACCTGGCGTGAGGTCATTAAACTTCTTTCAGCACTGGATGGCCGACCTTGGGACCACAATGCTGGCCGTGACATGGGCGGCTATCTCCTGCTAGAGCCTTTGCAAAGTGTGCGGCGAGGGCTTCCTGCTAGTGTGTGGGAAGAGGACAGCCCGCCTCGTCTCCACAGCCATGACCAGTGCCTCCAGAGCTGCATCGGAGAATCTTCTGGCTCACTCCCTTTGAGGACACTCTGCCGTTGCTTCGAAGCTCCTTACTCTTATTATTATTGTTCTGCTGCTGCTTCTTGTGGCAGCTGCAGTTGGAACTGCCTTGACAATGAAGTGCTGTAGCATCAATGCATCTCCCCTTTAATTAGTGGAAAGCGCCTGTGCTACACATGACTGGGAATTAGACTGGCCCTGATATTGATCCACCTGTTGAGCGTTAAGCCAATGAGCAGCGGTTTTAGCGCTGAAATCAAAACTATAATCATGTTATAATTTGGCCTTCATAGCGAGAGGATTTGAGTACAGGAGCAAGGATGTCTTGCTGCAGTTGTACAGAGCCTTGGTGAGACCACACCTTGAGTATTGTGTACAGTTTTGGTCACCTTATCTGAGGAAGGATGTTCTTGCCATGGAGGGAGTGCAGCGAAGGTTCACCAGACTGATACCTGGGATGGCAGGAATTACGTATGAGGAGAGATTGGGTCGATTAGGCTTATATTCGCTAGAGTTTAGAAGAATGAGAGGGGATCTCATTGAAACTTATAAAATTCTAACAGGACTAGACAGACTAGATGCAGGAAGGATGTTCCCAATGGCGGGGAAGTCCAGAACCAGGGGTCACAGTCTAAGGATAAGGGGTAAGCCATTTAGGACTGAGATAAGGAGGAATTTCTTCACCTGTGAACCTGTGGAATTCTCTACCACATAAGGCAGTTGAGGCCAATTCATTAAATATATTCAAGAAAGAGTTGGATATATTTCTTAAGGCTAAAGGGATCAAGGGATATGGGGAGAAAGCAGAGACAGGGTACTGAGTTTGGATGATCATCCATGATCTCATTAAATGGCGGAGCAGGCTCGAGGGGCCAAATGGCCTACTCCTGCTCCTATCTTCTATGTTTTTATGTTAATGAGGACTGAGCACGAATTTTACGTGCCAGCTAGACCATTTTGAGGTGGCACAGCTTAACATCGTTGGGCCTTAACACTGCCCGTTTTGTGACCACATCCGATTTCTAGGCCAGTGTTTCAGGTCGATGACCATTCATCGGAACTGGAAGATGCTAGAGATAAACAAGAGTAGAGCAAGGGAAAAGGGGGGGGGTGTGCAGGTAAAAAACAAAGAGGGAGAGGTCTCTGATAGGGTGGAGGGCAGCCCGACTCTTCAATGAGTTAGTTGTTGGAGCAGTAGAATTGGCCTTGTCCACTCCCTTATCTTAAGGGATATTAAGGAATGATTAAATGACAAAAGGGATGATGATGCAAGGCAAAAGGTGATAATGGGACGAGGAAAGAAACAAAAGATGGGTCTAGAGGAGGTGTAAATGGTTACAGCAGAATAACAGAGGGGGAGGGAAGCATAGAAAATCTGGCAAAGGGTTGCCATGGCCTGGGAATATGGCGGAGAAAGATGGGTAGACCCGTGGACCTCCCCACCAGCCGTGTACCAATAAGAGATCCCCACCCCTCCCCCACCCAAACACCAGGCCAAACCTCATCCATTCCCAGTGGCTCTGGTGCAGCCATCCTCTATTACGAGCACCTGCTGTCCGAGAGAAAATGTGGTTAAACTCGATGTTGAGTCCGGAAGGCTGTAAAGTGCCTAATCGAAAGATGAGGTGCTTTTCCCCGAGCTTACATTGAGCTTCGTTGGAACAGTGTAAGAGGCCGATGACAGAGAGGTCAGAGTGGGAGTGGGGCGGAAAATTAAAGTGACAAGCGATTGGAAGCTCAGGGTCACGCTTGCGTACTGAACAGAGGTGTTCCGCAAAGCTGTCACCCAATCTGCGCTTGGTCTCCACATCCTGAGTACTGAATACTAAGTTGAAAGAAGTTCAAGTAAATCGCTGTTTCACCTGGAAGGAGTAACGGTATCTCGTGCGTGCTCTCTGGCCTGCCGAGTGCTTCCAGAATTTTCTCTTTTTTGAATGACTTCCACGCCTGAATTGGGAAAGTATTCCATTCCTCAATACTACCGGCCTTCTTGCTTTCTCCCCTGTTCCTCTACACCACGCCATGACCTGATATGAGCTACAATATAAGCTACTGAAAGCTCAATTTCTGCAAAGAGACTGCACTAATCACTCTACAATCCTGCCAGATTTTTGTTAGCTGACACAGGATATCCTGAATGAGTTGCAACTTTATAACATAGAACCTGTATATACTGTTTCATGTAGTATGCAGCGAAGAGCAACCCAGTTCAAATATCAGGGGCAAAATCACATGATTCAGTCACATAGCACAACACCAAAACTGAAATCACATGATTCAGTCACATGGTACAACACCACAAAATCAAATCACATGATTCAGTCACATGGTACAACACCAAACCTCAAATCACATGATTCAGTCACATGGTACAACACCACAACTTCAAACCACACGATTCAGTCACATGGTACAATATCACAAACTCGAATCACATGATTTAATTACTTGACGCACCCTTTTATGTCACATGGTACAATTAGAATCAATTTAAGGAGCCAGCTGGCCTCATTGCCAGAAAATTCCAGAAAACAATATAAAGCTAACCCTAAGAAGCTCCTGATGGTTCAGTGAGTGGTGCTATTTGATTTATACAGTCCAGGAACATGCTAAGTCTGAGCCCTGGTCTATGCTGAGTTGACAAATCACAGCTAGAATATTAATAGGGCTGCTCCACTTGGCCTCAGTGCCTTTTGGGTAGTGAGGGAAAATATTCACTCAGAGTACCCACACCTGATAGCTGTTCAATAACCCTGCCGGGAAAGGTCACTCACAGAGACATCAATTGGGCTGGGCTGTGATGCCCTCACGGTTGAATTGCCTACTGGCATTCCCAATCCTGAGGGGAGGAGGAATGAGAGAGAAAAAAAGCTAACGCTATGGACCCGCAGCCGTGTATATTTTCCAGAGTAACACAAACTGGAGCGTGCTTCAATGATATAACATGCCTCAGGATTACGATCACCTTAAACCAGTCAGACTTTATCCCTGCTGTCTAACTTGGTATTATTTGCTCATACAGAACACCATGGAAAACTAGGAACTGTGGAGGAGCAAAGAGATTTGAGAGTCCAGGTACACAAATCATTTAAAGCTAGTGAGCAGGTACAAAAAGTAATCAAAAAGGCTAATGGAATGTTGGCCTTTATCTCCAGGGGGCTGGAACACAACGAGGAGGAAGTGATGCTTCAGCTGTACAGAGCCTTGGTCAGACCCCATCTGGAGTAACTGCATTCAGTTCTGGGCACCGCACCTCAGGAAGGATATATTGACCTTGGACGGGGTGCAGTGCAGATTCACCAGACTGATGCTAGGGGTTAGGAACATAGGAACAGGAGTAGGCTATCTAGCCCCTCGAGCCTGTTCTGCCATTCAATGAGATCATGGCTAATCTGTGACCTGGCTCCATAAACACGCCTTTAAAGGGTTAAATTATGAGGTCAGGCTGCATAAATTTAGCTTGTATTCCCTTGAGTATAGAAGATTGAGGGGAGATCTGATCGCAGTGTTTAAGGATTTGATAGGGTAGATACAAAGAAACCATTTCCTCTGGTGCGGGAATCGAGAATGAGGGGGCACAAACTAAAATTAGAGTTAGGCCATTTAGGAGTGAAATCAGGAAACACCTTTTCACACAAAGGGTAGGGGAAATCTGGAACTCTCTCCCCCAAAAGACTGTGGATGCTGGGGGTCAATTGCAGCTTTCAGGACTCAGATTGATGGATTTTTGTTGGGTAAGGGTAATAAGGGATGTGGATCAAAGCCGGGTAAATGAGGTACAGATCAGCCATGATCCTATGGAATGGCGGAACAGGCTCGAGGGGCTGAATGGCCTCCTCCTGTTCCTGTGTTCCGAGTGCAGCTCCCACTGGGAGTGTGGGATTGGTGAGTTTTACCCATATTTTTGTACCTTCTAAGACACAGTCTGGCCACATTGCGTCAGGAAGCTTTGACTGTTGACATCCTTCTGATGTATTTTTCTGTCCTTTCTGGAGCCTACTGTGATTCTGCCATTCAAGCCAAAGGTAATTAATCCTGAAAGGCTCTTTAAATATGAAAATAAAGTTAGTCGCACAGACTACAATACTGTAAAGTCTGTGGCCTAGAAATTCAGTCACGCCACTTTTGGGGCGCTAAAGTCGGGCGGTCGCTAAAGTTAGCGCCCGCCGGAAAGCGTAGGCCACTTCGCCGAAATTCAGTAGATTTGGCCAAGGAGTTTGGACGAGCGCTGAAACTGGCGTTGCACTCCTATCTTTAGGCGCTAAGCCGGCGGTGCGGACTGATAACGCCGAGGCCGGGCGCAGCGCAGGTGCGGTCATGTTTTGATTGACAGCAGACACCCTGACGCCGGCCAGCTCTTAAAGGGGGAAGGGTCGACTTTGTCTGCTGCCACGCCCTGGATAGTGGAGCCCTGCAGCTAGGCCTCAACACTGCTGGTGGACCCAAATAGCGCCTGAAGCCATGCAGAAGGCCCGTGAACGAGCGCAGCACTTCTCAGAGCCTGCTTTGTGGGTGCTGCTTAAGGGTTTGGAAAAGAGAAGAGAGATCTTGTGCCCGGACAGTGGCAAGAAGGCTCCCAGGAGGCAGTTCAGGAGAGCCTGGAGGGAAATCGCCCACAGGGTGTCAGCCACCAGCGATGTCCCCAGGACTGGTGACCAATGCCGCAAGAAGTACAACGACCTCACTCGGTTGGTCAAGGTGAGTAGCCTTTCCAGTGTCCTCCTCATCCTTGCATGTGCACCTCACATTATGGGCAAAGGGACCTCAAAGGCCTAATGGCCGTCCCTCCTCCCGCAGCTATGGCACTGGCATGATCATCAATAGCACTTTCTGCACTTTACACACTGGCCAAGCTATTCGACCATGGGAGGCAGTGCACACAACAACAGGGCACCACACTGGCCAAGCTATTCCACCATGGGAGGCAGTGCACACAACAACAGGGCACCACACTGTACTTAGAGGCCGTCCTTTCTCTTGCAGGCCAAGCTGGCCCA
The DNA here is from genome assembly GCF_052327205.1 of Somniosus microcephalus. Classification (NCBI taxonomy): domain Eukaryota; kingdom Metazoa; phylum Chordata; class Chondrichthyes; order Squaliformes; family Somniosidae; genus Somniosus; species Somniosus microcephalus. The sequence continues at coordinate 104,216,100 of NC_140999.1, forward strand.
GAATATGAAGAGCCGGAATGTCACCGGGGGAGGCCGTGCCCAGTTCCAGGAGCTCAGTGAGCTGGAGGAGCGTGTGGCTCGACTCATGCGTGGCTGGGTGGTTGGTGTTAAATCTGTGAGTTATCTAGTTAATTAAGACACAGACTAATTAATAACAATCAAAAACAGGTCTTTACTGGTTGGAGGTAGGGACTATACTGAATACAAGATTACTGCACAGTGCTTATATACCGGTGTGTTCACCCCCGGTATTACGTCTACAGCAGCCTGAGAAAGTAGTACATCTCTTAAGGTGGAACAGGCTTAAGCTCTCTTAAGGTGGAACAGGTTACATACACAACACTCCTCCCTTCTTAGCTTTATAGTCATCCCCCCCATTTAACATAACGTAATAACATATATACATATATAACTTCATGTTTAACGTAACATATCACAGATTCAGTCTCTGCGGAAAACAGTTCACAGATTCAATCTCTGTGGTGTAGTCGGTTCACGTTACTCATTCAATAGTTCTTTCATGGATTTAACAGCTTGAACTTCCGAACTGATTTGGCTCCGTTCGGAGGGACCACGTGTGTGATCTGGTAGAGGTGATAATGGTTCAGATGGGTCATCTTCTGTTTTTACTTTTCCTTTTCTGCTTCTTGGAGACTCTCTGGGCTCCATTGTCAGCTGCCACAGCTGCCAGCTGCATGCGCAGTTCCTCCTTCTCTTCCTCCTGTTTCCGTCGTAGAGCCAGCTTCTCCCGATGTTCCGTAGACTTTTGGTGCTCCTCCATGATTTCTGCACTTTGGGAGTCGAAGTTACAAGCTGGGCAGGACAGGACATCGTAATATTCAGTGTCGTCCACCAGGTCATGGTAATATTCGGTGTCGTCCTGAGCTAGACCAGTGAGAGGGTCGTCTATTTCCTCCATACCCAGCTGGACGTTAGCCAGCTCTTGTTCCAAATCCAGACATCTTTCCTGAAGAGACTTCTTCATGTGTACCTCTGCATCCAGCTTTTTCTGGGCTTTCAGCAAGTCGTTTACTAGTGACCTCATTTGTGATTTTAATACTTCAACTTCCTTTGGAGATTGATTGATCGGACTATGCAATCCCTCTACCGGAGCAGCTGTTTCAGCGGTCTGTTGTTCTACATTGACGTGAGTCAGCGTACTTTTGGCATCCAATGGCTGCTCTGTTGCAGTCGTTTCAGTCTGTGTCGTCACATCAGCCATCTCAATGACTTTTGAGAGCTCCGAACCCTTTTCCTTTGAAGATCGCAGCTCGTGTTCAAGTTTTTCCCATTTCAGAGTCTTGTTCCTCAGCATATGAAGGAGTTGGCTGACCGTTAACTCTTCTGACACCAGATTATGGCACGCACCTTCAGAACCTGAATCAGCTTTGATTCGTTCGGCCTCCTCGCGCAGATGGTTGGTGTGCTCCTGCTCCATTTTCTCCATCAGTTGCTTCTGTTGACTTTCCAGATTCTCCCACTCTGTAACAAAGAACTTTTTTATTTCATTCATCTCTTGCTCAAAACGGCGAATCATTTGTTCTAATTGCTGTTGTAGTTTGAAATGGAGTTGAGTTCGAGCCCAGTGTCCCTCAAAAATGTGCATATCAGTAGACTTGACAGACTCAGAATTCTCTGTTAAACTATGTTGTTGTTGCTCAGTGGAATTCTGTGCTGAAACTTTGTCTTTTGCACATGGGTTGGTCTTACCATCATCAGTTCTAGAGTCTGGGCTGATTATCTGCACCGAGTTCTCACTCTTTATGGCTTTTAGCGAATGCCAGTCCATATTTATGTTTCTAAACCACTCCCGGCCTAGTAGTGGTGGACCTCCCTCCGGTAGCACATATAAGTCCATTATTTGACTTCCTTCGCCCTTGTTGGCCACTGCAACCTTTATTGTCCCGATGGGGTACACTCTCTGCCCCGTGTAGGTTGTCAATATAATCTCCGTATCCTGTAGGGGAATATGTTGGAATAACCTTCTGTAATCTTTCTTATTCATGACCGACAATGCCGATCCAGTGTCCAATTCCATTTTTACTTGGACTCCTTCTATCTGAAGAGTAACCCAAATTGTCTGGAGGTCTGCACCCTTACCAACGTTGAGTACCCTTAAGCTAGCCAGTTCATTACTGCTAGCGTCTGAATCGGACTCCTGTTCGGCCACCTTGTGTACCTTTGCATATTTCCCTTGCGGTGACTTCTTGTTGCTGGTCTTCTTCCCTGACCTGCATACTCTAGCTATATGTCGAAGCCTACCACATGTTCTGCATTCTTGGTTTTTACACCAACACTGGTTCTGATCATGCGTTGTCTTTCCACAACGATAACATTTGCCAGAACTCACACCCAATTTGTGTGCACTGAGCTCCGGTGACCGTAGCTGCATTACTGCCGTGCCTCTCGCTGTGGCTCTCGCGCCCTATTCCTCCGGCTCCCCCAGCCCCGTTTGTGCGGCCAACGCGGTCGACTGCCTGTCGCGTCGCTGCCCGGCTCAGACAACGGCTTACCCACCACCAAGCTGGAGAAGAAGCTGACGGTCGCCGATGGAGGCTCCGAGGTCAGGATGTCTTCCAGTGGGGTGGAGAGGGTGGAAACCTCTCTGCAACGTCCTGGCTGTGGACGAAGCTGCCGTGGAGTGACTGCCGCAGGGTCCGAATCAGACTCGTCGCCAGTGTTAAATCTGTGAGTTATCTAGTTAATTAAGACACAGACTAATTAATAACAATCAAAAACAGGTCTTTACTGGTTGGAGGTAGGGACTATACTGAATACAAGATTACTGCACAGTGCTTATATACCGGTGTGTTCACCCCCGGTATTACGTCTACAGCAGCCTGAGAAAGTAGTACATCTCTTAAGGTGGAACAGGCTTAAGCTCTCTTAAGGTGGAACAGGTTACATACACAACAGTTGGCCCCATTGCTATTGGTGATGCGGACCCTGTGCTGGCCCCAATGGTAAGGACATGACCGTTTGGACCTCTCTCGTTCCCCTTGCGCTTCAGATCTACATCCTTTGCCACTGTCCGACCAATGCGCATAATGCCACCACTCATGCCTCCCTCGCTGACGCCCTGTCCTCACTCTAAAGCTACTCTTGTGCCTTCCTGCTTTCAGCTGGTGAGGAGGAGGTTCATGAAGCTGAGAGTGCCAGTCCCTCGGAAGAGGAGGACGACGAGGACCAAGAAGAAGGCGGCACATCGGGGGAACCCTCATCCGCGCCAGGGGATGGCAATGGAGGGGAGACGTCTTGCCTGGAGGAGAGCCAGGGGGAAGTGTTGCAGGGGGGTGTAGCTCCTGGGCCCAGTGGCGTCCAGGCACGCGGGAAGGGTCGGGCAGCACGGCTGCCTTCTCCCCAGAGGGGGGAAGTGTTGCAGGGGAGGGCAGTTGCTGGGCCCAGTGGCGTCCAGGCACACGGGAAGGGTCGGGCAGCACGGCTGCCTTCTCCCCAGAGGGGGGAAGTGTTGCAGGGGAGGGCAGTTGCTGGGCCCAGTGGCGTCCAGGCACGCGGGAAGGGTCGGGCAGCTCGGCGGCCTTCTCCCCAGAGGGAGAGTCCGCCCTCCAGTCCGGAGACGGTCCTCGCCCAGGAGGTGCGCCTCCTTGATGAAATGTCCGCGGCCTCGGAGCGGCGCCACAACGAGTTCATGGGGGTTGTGGGACAGATGCCTCAGGCCATTAAGTCCCTGGCTCATAGTGTGGCCGCTTTCGGGGACTCACAGGCCAGGGGTGTCGACCAACTCGCAGCAGCACAGGCCAGGGGTGTCGACCAACTCGCGGCAGCACAGGACGCGAGTCGCGAGTTCATGAGTGGTGCCGTGCAGACACTGGCTGATCTGATGTGGGCACAGACCAGGGCAGTTCGGGCACTCACTTCTGCCACACTCGCGGTGTCACGGAAGCATCGCCAGGGCACCCGCTGCCCTGCTGCAGCACAGCGGTCTGGCCTCCACCAGATTGCTGCGCTTGCTGCAGTGCCAGCCTGGCTGAGTGCCAGTGTCTCTGGCGACCAGCGAGCGCCTGGCATCAGCCAGCTTGCCCCCATTGCTGCAGCCGCCACTGCCACTCACCCAGCCAAGGTGCGACGAGCTGATGCAGAGACTGATGCTGCCCAGCCACAGCTGCAGCAGTCAGCAGCCGGCCCCTCCAGGGCCGGACCTCGTCTAGGCCGACCCCCAAGGGCATCTGCCGTCACGCAGTGTGCCCCTCAGGAGCCTTCCCCCAGCCTTGCCACACCCACAGGGCCCAGGTTGAGGCGGAGCAACAGGTCGGGCAGGGGCCGGAGAAGCCTGCACAAGGACTCGCCCTCTCGGCACACCAAGTAGAGTGTGTTGCCAACTGTTTTTTTTATATGGGGGTGTTTGTGTTCTGGGGGGGGGGCTTATTTTGGGAAGGCCGAAGATGAAGGCAAATGTTATTGACAAGTTTTGTTATTCCTCCCCAGGTTGTGGGAGTGAGATATGTTTTTGACTGTTTTTTGGGGGTCTTGTCTGTTTCTCTGTTTCATGTGGGAAGGGCCCTGAGTTTGTTAAATAAAGCTTTTTATTTATTCAGCTTGTCCAGGTGTCATGTTTCAAGTGGTTGTTGCGTTAACCGGCTGAGGGCTTGCGGAGCGGCTGCATTCAGGTGCGTTCATTGCCACAAGCCATTCCCTGACAGGGGGCCTAGAAGTGCCGTTCAATAAGCCGCCGGCGGACGGCCCTTGGACCTTGTGGCTCCCTCCTGGGCTGGTACTCCTCCTCCTCCTCCTCCTCCTCATGGTCCTCCTGCTCGTCCTCCTGAGGTGGTGGTCCAACGTGAGGTGGCAGTGCCTGAGTCCTGCGGATAGCCAGGTTGTGCAGCATGCAGCAAACGACGACGAACTGGGAGACTCTATCCGGCGAATACTGTAGAGATCCGCCGGAATGATCCAGGCAGCGGAACCGTTGCTTGAGGACGCCAATCGTTTGCTCTATGATGTTCCTTGTGGCTTGATGGCTTTCATTGTATGCCTCCTCCGCAGGGGTCCTGGGCGCGCGGAGCGGGGTCATGAGCCATGTACACAAAGGGTAGCCCTTGTCCCCAATAAGCCATCCCCTTGGTGGAGGCTGTGCCTCAAACATGTCAGCCACAGTAGTCTGGCGCAGGATAAATGCATCGTGGCTGCTTCCTGGAAAGCGGGCATTGACAGCTAGGATGCGCTGTCTGTGGTCACACACCAGCTGTACATTGAGGGAATGGTAGCCCTTCTGGTTGCGGTAATCCTTGGCATTGTCGATAGGTGCCCGCATAGCCACATGCGTGCAGTCAATGGCGCCCTGCACCATGGGGAAGTCGGCGATCCTGGCAAATCCGACTGCACGCTGCTCCTGCCTCTCTAGGGTCATGGGGAAGGAGATGAATTGGTGTCTCCTTGCGAAAAGGGCATCGGTGACCTGCCGGATGCAGCGATGCACGGCGAACTGGGAGATGTTCACTATGTCCCCAGCAGCGGCTTGGAAGGAGCCGCTTGCATAAAAGTTCAGAGCCACCGCGACCTTCACTTCCACCGACAGAGAGGTCCTGCACATCAGCTGTGGACGCAGATCTCTGTGAAGCAGCTGGCAGATCTCTGCAACCACCTCCCTTCTGAAGCGCAGCCTCTTAACACAATGCGCGGCAGTCATGGTGAGATAGGACACCTGCTGCCGGTATTCCCTGAGTGGGTAAGGCCTACGTTGCCGACGCCTGATGGCCCCTCTGCGTCTAGGCATGGCTGCCCCTCTCACACCGTCTGCGAGCCCTTTGCACATAATGCTGGAACTGAGGGTTGGAACCCCATGCAGCCCCCATAATAAACTTGCAAACAGTGAAATCACAAGAGTCAAATTTCCAAGCTCTGGCCAGAAGCCAAAAATACCTCTCCTATGTTGTCCCAAATCAGTAAGGTCTGTTCCTTGGTCTCTGTACAGAAATCCAAAGCACTGAAGTCATTGCAGCAAAATGGCTGGCCTTTATAGTTCAGTGTAAGTGCCCTTTAATTAGCGCTCCCCGAGGCCCGCAGGGCCTCTGCTGCGTTCCACTTCACAGTTCTTAACAGCGCCACGCCCACATTGGGCGGGCGCCACTGAATTTCCGGTTTGGGGCGCACAAACAGCGTTGCACGACGAAATGACGTCATAAGCTGTGCGCGCAGCTGAGCGGGCGCAAACACTTTGCGCCGGCGCTAAATGTCAACTGAAGTTGGGCGTAGGCGCAGATCGGCCTGCGCCCGGGCGCTAAGTGCCTAGCACTGGAAATCTACCCCTCTTATGGCGTTAACGGCTGGCGAACGCAACTGAATTTCTAGGCCTGTGTGTTCTAGTTGTAATTAATAACGCACAGGCTACAAGATTAAAGTTCAACAGGTCTTTACTGGTTGGAGGTCAGGACTATATCTGAAATACATCTTACTACACAGTGCTTATATACCGGTGGTCACCACCGGTATTACGTATACAGCAGCCAGAGAAAGTAGTACATCTCTTAAGGTGGAACAGGCTTAAGTTCTCTTAAGGTGGAACAGGTTACATACACCACAATCCTGCCTTTTTAGCTTAATAGTCATATCCCCATTTAACATAACATCATAACATATATACATATAATATAACTTCAGGTATAAACAGTTCAAAGGTTCAGTCTCTCAGGAGGCCTTCTGATTCGGTCTGGATAACGCCTTTCAGTGGTCTCTGATTCTTGTTGCTGAGGTGACTCTGCTTGTTGGTTCCCTATGTATTGGACGTCATCATCAGGTACAGTCCCTGCCGAGGTAGATGCTTCAGGTTCATTAACGTCTTCCACAGTTGTCTCTGTCGCAACCATGGGTTCGACTCTTGCTCTTGATTCTACCAGTTGATCCGCATGATGCCTTATCACATTGTTACCAATATCTACTGTGTACATCAGAGGTCCTTGTCTGGCCCGAATTGTTCCGGGCTGCCATTTTTCGTTTCCATAGCCCCTTGCCAACACTGGTTGTCCTACTTTGAAACTTCGAGTGGACTTGTTATTAATATGCCGGAACTGTTTGTTTTCCACTTCCCTCCGCACATTTGGTTTTAACAAGTCCAACCTGGACCGCAACCTCCTGTTATAAAACATCATGGCAGGACTTTGGTTAGTCACTGCATGAGCGGCGTTTCGATACGCCATTAGGAAATTGTCCACCTTGTGCTGTAGTGGAATCTGATCATCGTTCATGGCCTTTATTGCCTTTTTGAATGTTTGGACAAATCTCTCGGCCAACCCGTTTGCCGCCGGGTGATATGGGGCAGAGGTATAATGTTTCACCCCATTCTTCTTTAAGAATTTTTGGAATTCTTCCGACACGAACTGTGGTCCGTTGTCCGAACAGATCTGTTCTGGCAATCCGTTCCTTGCGAATATTGTTCTTAACACCGCAATTGTCTTTTCTGAAGTAGTGGTATTCATCTTGATCACTTCTGGCCATTTGGAATGTGCGTCCACCGCAATTAGGAACATGGAGTCCATGAATGGACCAGCAAAGTCAATATGTACACGTTGCCATGGGGCTGAAGGCCATTCCCATGGGTGTAGTGGTGCGATCGGAGGTGCATTTTGCACTTTTTGGCACCCAGCGCAGCTTTTCGTCAACTCCTCTATCTGTTGGTCAATACCCGGCCACCATACATAAGCCCTAGCAAGACTTTTCATCTTAACTCCCCCCAGATGACCTTCATGCAGTTCTTTTAGAACTCTTTCCCTTAACTTGGGAGGAATAATCACTCTTGTCCCATACATCAAAGTACCATGGCAGATGGACAGCTGGTCTCGCCTTGCCGAGAATGCCGGTAACAGAGGATCACCACGTGTTGGCCATCCTTTCACTGTCACCTCGTAGACTCTGGACAGTGTCGGGTCGTTCCTGGTTTCTCTTTCAATACTTGCATTGGTGACTGGTAAACACTCGATGATGGTCGAATGAAATAACTCAACAGGGTCAACTTTCGTCGTTTCTTCTTCTTCAGGTAGTGGCAGGCGCGACAGCCCATCAGCATTGCCATGCTGCTTCGTACCTTTGAATTCTATTTGATATTGATGTGCCCCTAGGAAAAGGGACCATCTCTGGAGACGCTGTGCTGTCCTCACTGAAACACCCTTCTTAGGGTTAAAAATGGATACCAACGGCTGATGGTCTGTCAGAAGTGTGAATTTTTGGCCCTGTAGGTAATGATTAAACTTCTTCACTCCCCATACAAGGCTGAGAGCCTCCCTATCGATCTGCGCATAGTTGCGCTCAGCGGAGGTCAATGATCTGGATGCAAACGCGACTGGCCTTTCCGTGCCATTTGGCAACTTGTGTGAGAGTACTGCCCCAATACCATATGGAGAAGCATCACAAGCCAACCGAATAGGCAGTGTCGGGTTGAAGTGAGCCAACACTTCCTCTGAGGTGATCAATTCTTTGCTTTTGCGAAATGCCTTCTTACAGTTTTCGCTCCATTCCCATGGTACCCCCTTCTGTAAAAGAGCGTTTAGCGGGTGCAGTACCGTGGATAGATTTGGTAGAAATTTATGGTAATAGTTAATCAATCCTAGAAACGACCTCAACTGAGAGACATTATCCGGAGCGGGAGCCTTTACAACTGCCTCTATCTTGTCAGGAGACTTATGAAGCCCCTCCCGGTCAATGACATGACCACAGTACGAGATCCGCTCCTGGAAGAACTCGCATTTCTGCCGATTAACTCTAAGTCCATACTCTTTCAGTCTGTTGAGCACCAGTTCCAAGTTTGCGAGGTGTTCTTCATCACCATCACCTGTAATCAGAATATCGTCCAGGTAACATTGTGTGCCTGGAATTCCCTGTAATACCTGCTCCATGGCCCTCTGCCAAATTGCTGGAGCCGATGCCACTCCAAAAACCAGTCTATTGTACCGGTACAAACCTCGATGCGTGTTGATCGTGAGGTATTGGCGTGACTCTTCTTCAACCTCCATCTGCAAGTACGCCTGCGCCAGGTCTATCTTGGTGAAGTGTTTCCCTCCAGACAACGAAGCAAAAATATCCTCAATCCGCGGAAGCGGATACTGCACCGTGTGAAGCACCGGATTAACGGTGATTTTGAAATCTCCACAGATGCGAACCTTCCCTGGTTCTCCTGGCTTGTTGCTCGAAGGACGTTTCATAACGGGAACAATGGGCGTAGCCCACTCACTCCAATCTACCTTAGACAGTACACCTGAACGTTCTAGCGCTTCCAGTTCCGCTTCTACAGTAGGTCGTATTGCATAGGGTACCGGTCTGGCTTTAAAAAATTTTGGTTGTGCATGTTCATCAATCTTGATGTTTGCTGTAATTCCTCTCAGTGTTCCCAGTCCCTGCTGGAACACCTCTTTAGCATCATCCAATATTCTGGACAATCGTTTAGGTTTGACATCTGTTTCCCCGGAATCTACTGTTAGTGCCTTCAAGGAGTGCTAGTCCATATTCATTTTCCTAATCCACTCCCGTCCCAGTAGTGGTGGACCTCCTTCAGGTAGCACATATAAGTCCATTACTTGGCTTTCTTCGCCCTTGTGGACCACTTTTACCTCTATCTTTCCGACGGGGTACACTCTTTGCCCCGTGTAGGTTTTCAATATAATCTCCGTATCCCGTAGGGGAATATGTTGGAATAACCTTTTGTAATCTTTCTTATTCATGACCGTCAATGCCGATCCAGTGTCCAATTCCATCTTTACTTGGACTCCTGCTATCTGAAGGGTGACCCAAATTGTCTGGAGATCTGCATCCTTACCAACGCTGTGTACTCTTAAGCTACCCAGTTCATTACTGCTAGCGTCTGAATCTGACTTCTGTTCGGTCGAACTGTTCTTTGTCACCTTGTGTACCTTTATGTATTTTTCTTGCGGTGACTTTTTGTTGCTGGTCTTCTTTCCTGACCGGCATACTTTAGCTATGTGGCCAAGCCGGCCACACGTTCTGCATTCTTGGTTTTTAAACCAACACTGGTTCTGATCGTGCGTTGTCTTTCCGCAACGATAACATTTTACAGTACTCAAACCCAATTTATTTGTACTGAGTTCCGGTGACCGTAGCTGCTTTACTGCCGTGCCTCTCGCTGCGGCTTCGTGTGCTGCTGCCATAGTGACCGCTTTCTCAAGCGTCAGCTCATTCTCCTCGAGCAATCGCTTTTGTGTATCTTCTTTTAATAAACCACACACAAATTTATCTCGTAGCGCCTCTGTCAATCTCGTTCCGAATTGACAGTACTTTGCTAGCTTACGCAATTCCATTAAATATTCAGCATTGCTTTCATCCTTCAGCTGCCTTCTGCTGTAAAATTTAAATCGTTCCGCTAGCATCAGCGGCGTGGGGTTTAGGTGATTTTTCAGGACAGTAACAATCTCCTCGAACGTCTTATCCGCCGGTTCATCTGGTGATACAAGGTGTTTCAATTGCCCGTATGTCTTCGCACCCATTAAGTTTAATAATGTTAGTGCTTTCTCTGCATCTGGGATTTTATTTGCTTTACAATAATTTTGTATGCGTTCTACATACATAGCCCAATCTTCGATGTCGCTATCAAAGGTATTAATGTTCCCATGTTTAGGCATCGTTGCAATTTAATTTATTTTAATTTTTATCCAAGATGGCGGCTTCCGCGCTCTTTTCTTCGTCCTCCGCCTACAAAATGGCGGTTTTCCCGCGCTTGGCGGTCTTCACCCTTCCCCCGACGCTGTCTCCGCTTCACCGCGGCTCTCGCGCCTTCAGTTGCCCCCAGACGCTGCGCCTTTTTAGCCCGAATGCGGCCCGGCCCTTATCACCAGCCGCGATCGATGTCCCCGCGCTGCGCCTTTCGTCCCGAATGCGGCCCGGCCCTTATCTCCGGTCGTGATCGATCTCACCGCCCTTATTCCTCCATCTTCCCTCCCCGTCTGTACAGCCAACGTGGCCGATTTTCTGGTCGCGTCGCTGCCCGGCTTACCCACTACCGAGGTAGAAAGAAGATAGCTGACAGCCGCTGATGGAGGCTTCGAGTTCAGGGTGTCTTCTGCACTCTGGTTTCTCGATGTCTGCCGCGCGACCAGCAGGGTGATGAGGGTGGAAACCTCCCTTCGACGTCCGTTCAGTGGACGAAGCCGCCGTGGATATAACTGCCGCAGGGTAAGAATCTGACTCGTCGCCACTGTAAAGTCTGTGTGTTCTAGTTGTAATTAATAACACACAGGCTACAAGATTAAAGTTCAACAGGTCTTTACTGGTTGGAGGTCAGGACTATATCTGAAATACATCTTACTACACAGTGCTTATATACCGGTGGTCACCACCGGTATTACGTATACAGCAGCCAGAGAAAGTAGTACATCTCTTAAGGTGGAACAGGCTTAAGTTCTCTTAAGGTGGAACAGGTTACATACACCACAAATACAGCTCCTTCTTTTGTAAATTTAGCCATTCAAGGCAACCAGCTGGATTTTTTTGAGAACGTTAGCCCTTTTGTTTCTGCCAGAAAATTGTCAGCAATTTAAACATTAACCCACGCTCCTCCTTAGCCGGTTCATGGAGATTTCTCAACAAATGAAGGGATGAGGTGGAGGTGGGGAAAGAATGAAGAGTGGGAGTCTAAGTTAGAACTTGTTTCTATCCCGCTGTGGTTTAATCGATGAGGTGGAATGGGCAAGATGTCGGGGGAAGTGGTAGGATAGGATATGATAACGACCAGTTATCAGGGATAAATATTGGGCAGGATGCTGGGAAGAACTCCCCTGCTCTTCTTTGAAATAGTGCCGTGGGATCTTTTACGAGATTCGGGCTTTTACAGTTGCATTTGCATTTGCCTTGTGCACAGAGTAACTAGTCCCTAGGAAGTACAACTCAGCATTTCATTTCTTGTTCAAGTACCAGTTCCTCAACCGCACCTCTCAAAATCCCTAGTGAGTGTTACGTCCGTGTGTAATTGAGACACGGACTGCAGGAGTTGGTAATCGCATGTGTCGCATTTCGGTAGGCAAACAAGAAGTTATCCACCTTGTGTTGTAGGGGTATATCTTCATTACACATTGCCTTGATAGCCTTCTTGAATGTTTGAACGAACCTCCCACCGCAATTAAAAACATCGAGTCCATAAATGGACCAGCAAAATCAATGTGCACCCTTTGCCATGGAGATGAGGGCCACTCCCATGGATGTAGAGGGGCTTGTGGTGGGGCGTTTTGGACCTTCTGGCATCCTGTACAGCTCTTGGTCATCTCTTCGATTTCTCTATCGATTCCCGGCCACCACACAAACGCTCTGGCTAAGTTCTTCATTTTTACCCCTCCCAGATGACCCTCATGAAGCTCATTGAGCACTCTATCCTTCAATTTGGGTGGAATTACTACTCTGGATCCACACATCAAGGTTCCTCTGCACACTGACAGCTGTTCTCTTCTCGGCGAGAATGCTGGCAACAGTGGTTCGCCATGTGCTGGCCATCCCTTCACCGTTAAATCATAGACCCTGGAGAGTGTCGGGTCGTTTCGTGTTTCCTTTTCTATGTTTGCATTCGTCACAGGTAGACATTCGACTATGGTCGAGTGGAATATCTCCACAGGATCCACTGCAGGTGCTTCTTCCACCGTCGGCAACGGTACGCGCGACAATCCATCAGCATTGCCATGCTGTTTAGTTCCTTTGTACTCGATGTCATATTGGTGTGCCCCTAGGAAAAGGGACCACCTCTGTAGCCGTTGTGCTGTCATTATCGGGACACCCCTCTGAGGGTTAAAAATGGAGACAAGAGGTTGATGATCAGTTAGTAGAGTAAATTTCTGACCGTGCAGGTAGTGATTGAAATTCTTCACCCCCCACACCAGGCTGAGGGCCTCTCTGTCAATCTGGCTGAAGTTAACGAGCGTGACGCAAAAGCTATCGGCCTCTCTGAACCATCAAGGAATTTATGTGACAGTACCGCTCCAATGCCGTAGGGAGACGCATCACACGCCAGTCTTATCGGTAATGATGGGTTGTAGTGAGCCAATACTTCTCTTGAAGTGATTCGGTCTTTACTCTTCTGAAAGGCCCGCTTACATTCATCGCTCCATTTCCATGCTACTCCAGTTTGTAGTAGGGCGTTCAGTGGGTGCAGAATTGTGGACAAATTCGGCAAAAACATAGGTAGTAATTCACCAATCCGAGGAATGACCTCAGTTGCGACACATTTTCAGGCGCTGGAGCCTTAACTACCGCTTCAATTTTGTCAGGGGACTTATGTAACCCCTCTTCATCAATCACGTGGCCACAATATTGTAGTGTATGTACCCGTCTACCTTTAAGAGAACTATTGTATGTAACCGTCCACCTTTAAGAGAACTACTTTAGGTGTTGCACTACTTTGTTGGCTTCTGTATACTGTAATACCGATGGTGACCACACCGGTATATAAGTGCTGTGTCAGGATTTATTGGGCAGATTCGCCCTGACCTTTGAATAGTAAAGTCCTGTTTTAAGTTACTCTGGTAGTCTGTGTATTAATTAACTAAACAACCCACAGCCTTTACAGTGGCGACGAGTCCGATCGTACCCTGCGGCAACAATACTTCCGAAGCAGTTAACGAGCGTCGAGAAGAGGCAACCGCCCTCATCATTCTGCTGGCAGAAAACTCGAGTCTGCAGAGCTGGAAAGGAGGAAGAATTCAGAGACAAAGACTTCCATCAGCAACAGGCACTGACTGTCCCTTCTGCCACGGTGAGGAGTGAGCCGATCAGCACGAGAAGCAAGCCGGCCACGGTGACTGTGAGTAAGGGAAAAGTAAAAAGAATAACCGGAGGATAAGGGCGGTGCACTCGACCACGGTCGAGGGGGAAAGGAGCCGGACAGAAGTCGGGCCCAGAGGCGCTGAGACTGGGGCAGCGTGGAGCAAGGAAGCCGCGGTACAGACAGGCTGGGGACGCAACGGCGTCGTGAGACAGCTAGACCGCGACCGGCGAAAAAGGCCGGGCAGCGACCGAAGCCACGAAGCGCTGCGACCGGGAGCGTAGGCGCGGGAAGATATAAAAACTCAGCCGCAGCCGGGGAGGGAAGCTCCGGACTGCGAGAGGGCTGGGAGGCGCGATTGGGAGCCGAGCGAGCGGGAGAGGCAGAGCCGACGAAGGGAGACTGAGCGAGAGCCAGGCCAGCGGCTGAAACTGTTCGCCGTCAACGGGGGGTACCCAGCGCCGGTAGAGCCGAGCGAGCGGGAGAGAGACAGAGCCCGAGCAAGGGGAACTGAGCGAGAGCCAGCCCAGTGGCTGAAACTGTTCGCCGTCAACGGGGTGTACCCAGCGCCGGTTGCCCTGCCGAGAAAAGGGAAAGCACTGAAGCCGACGCGCAGGCTGTGAACCTGAAAGCCAGCGGCCGTCGCCCGTGGGGAAAGTGTACCCCTCCCGCTAGGGAAGAAACGCGGGAAGCCGCCATTAGGCGGGGAAGAAGACAGAAGCGGGAACCCGCCATTGAAGTGGGCGGGGAGAGAAGATAAGCGCGGGAAACCGCCATTTTCGCGGGAACCGCCATCTTGGAAAAATAAATAATTCGTGGTGTTATCAGGAAGAGAGGAAGATGCCTAAGCGTGGTAACATCAACGATTTTAATTCCGAGGTAGAAGACTGGGCCACGTATGTGGAACGCATTGAGATCTATTGTGAGGCCAATAAAGTAGAAGAAGATGACAAAGCTATAACCTTGCTAAACTCGATGGGCGCGAAGACATACGGGCTCTTGAAGCATCTACTAGCACCAGCTAAACCGGCGGATCAGACTTTCGATGATATTGTGACTGTTCTGAAGGATCACTTGAACCCCACACCATTGATGTTGGCGGAACGATTCAAATTCTATGCGAGAACGCAAAGGAAAGACGAAAGCAACGCAGAATACTTGGTCGAACTGCGTAGACTAGCGAAACACTGCCAGTTTGGAGGGAATCTGACAGAGGCATTGCGAGACAAATTCGTGTGCGGAATGTCGAAGGAAGAAACACAAAAACGACTGCTCGAAGAGAACGATCTTACACTTGAGAAGGCTGTCCTTATTGCTGCATCGAACGAAGCCGCAGCGAAAGGAACGGCGGAAATGCAGCTAAAGGCAGCGGCACTCAGGGTGCAGCAAATTACTTCGGGTACAACGAAATGCTATCGTTGTGGGAAGACAACACACGACCAGAACCAATGCTGGTTTAAAAACCAGGAATGTAGGAAATGTGGCAAGCTCGGTCACATAGCTAAGGTATGCCGGTTAGGAAAGAAGACCAACAATAATGAGTCACCACAAAAGAGGTACAGAAAGGTACATGAGGTGACTAGGAAGAGTCCGGAAGAACAGAATTCGGACTCACACTCCAACTGCAAGGAACTGGATAGTCTGAGAATTCACAATGTGAGTAATGAAGCTGACCGACAAGCTATCTGGATCACACTACAGATTGCAAAAGTCCAAGTGAAAATGGAAGTGGACACCGGATCGGCGTTGACGGTCATGAATAAGCATGATTATAAAAAGTTATTCAAGCATATTCCCCTAAGGGATACGGAACTAGTATTGAAGACATACACGGGGCACAAAGTATACCCCATCGGAAAGATAGAAGTCAAGGTGAGATACAAGGACAAAGAGCACCAAAGGATGGACCTGTATGTGTTGCCTGAGGGAGGTCCACCACTTCTGGGACGGGAGTGGATCAGGAAAATAAAGATAGACTGGCATTCACTAAACACCATGACGGTAGATTCCGGAAAGGAAGATGTCAAACCTGAACGGTTGTCCAGAATATTAGACGAAGCTAAAGAGGTATTCCAGCAAGGACTGGGAACACTGCGAGGAATTAAAGCAAAGGTTAAGATTGCAGAACATGCAAGCCCAAAATTTTTCAAAGCCAGATCGGTACCTTACGCGATACGACCTGCTGTGGAGGCAGAACTGGAAGAACTTGAACGATCAGGGGTACTGTCAAAAGTGGACTGGAGTGAGTGGGCCACGCCCATTGTTCCCGTCATGAAGTCTTCACCAAGTAACAAGCCAGGGGGACCGGGGAAGGTCCGCATCTGCGGAGACTTCAAGATCACAGTGAATCCGGTGCTTCACAGGGTACAATACCCGCTTCCGCGGATTGAAGATATCTTTGCTTCGTTGGCTGGAGGGAAACACTTCACCAAGATAGACCTGGCACAGGCATACTTACAAATGGAAGTCGAGGAAGAGTCGCGTCAGTACCTCACCATCAACACACACAGAGGCTTGTATCGTTATAATAGACTGGTTTTTGGGGTAGCTTTGGCTCCAGCAATTTGGCAGAGGGCCATGGAGCAGGTATTACAAGGAATTCCAAGCACGCAGTGTTACTTAGACGATATCCTGATTACGGGAGAAGACGAGGAAGAACACCTCACAAATTTGAAACTGGTGCTCACTAGGTTGAAGGAATATGGCCTTCGAGTTAATCGCAAGAAATGTGAGTTCTTCCAAAAACGGATCTCGTACTGCGGTCATGTCATTGACCGAGAGGGGCTGCACAAGTCACCTGACAAGATAGAAGCTGTCGTGAAGGCCCCCGCTCCGGAAAACGTATCACAGTTAAGATCATTCTTGGGGTTGATTAATTATTATCACAAGTTTCTGCCGAATCTATCCATGGTGCTGCATCCGCTGAATGCTCTGTTGCGGAAAGAAGGACCATGGAAGTGGAGTGAGGAATGTAAAAAGGCCTTTCGCAGAAGCAAGGCGTTGATTACCTCTGAAGAAGTGTTGGCTCATTTCAACCCAACGTTACCTCTTCGTCTAGCTTGTGATGCTTCCCCCTATGGAATTGGAGCAGTACTTTCACACAAGTTACCAAAAGGCCCGGAAAGGCCAGTGGCATTCGCGTCCCGATCATTGACCTCCGCGGAGCGAAATTATGCTCAAATAGATAGGGAGGCCCTCAGCCTTGTGTGGGGCGTAAAGAAATTCAATCATTACCTGCAGGGCAAGAAGTTCACATTACTGACAGACCACCAGCCGTTGGTGTCCATATTCAACCCTAACAAGGCCGTTTCCACCATGACAGCGCAAAGGTTACAGAGGTGGTCCGTGTTACTTGGGGCACACCAATATGACATCGAATACAAAAGGTCCAAACAGCATGGAAATGCTGATGGGTTATCGCGCTTGCCATTGCCGATAGTAGAAGAAGCGACTACAGTGGACCCGGTAGAGATGTTCCACTCATCCATAGTGGAATGTCTACCAGTAACAAATTCGATGATCGAAAACGAAACAAGAAATGACCCGACTCTCTCACGAGTCTATGATTTAACGGTGGAGGGATGGCCAGCACAGGGCGAACCAACGCTGCCAGCATTTTTGCAGAGAAAAGAACAGCTGTCAGTGTGTCGAGGAACCCTGATGTGTGGATCTAGAGTGGTGATTCCACCCAAACTTCAACAGAAGGTGTTAAAGGAGCTGCACGAAGGACATCTGGGTGGAGTGAAAATGAAGAACCTAGCAAGAGCGTTTGTGTGGTGGCCAGGCATTGATGGGGACATCGAAGAAATCACTAAGAGCTGTCTAGGATGCCAGAAGGTCCAAAACGCGCCACCACAGGCTCCTCTGCATCCATGGGAGTGGCCCTCATCTCCTTGGCAAAGGGTACACATCGACTTTGCTGGTCCATTTATGGACTCAATGTTTCTAATAGCGGTGGATGCACACTCCAAGTGGCCGGAGGTAATAAAGATGTCCACCACCACCACGGAAAAAACCATCACAGTGTTAAGGACCATGTTTGCTAGGAATGGGCTGCCGGAACAGATCTGTTCTGATAATGGACCGCAATTTGTGTCCGAAGAATTCAAGAAATTCTTAAAGAGCAATGGGGTTAAGCACTACACGTCAGCCCCATACCATCCCGCCTCCAATGGATTGGCTGAAAGGTTTGTCCAGACCTTCAAGAAGGCCATAAAGGCCATGGGTAATGAAGCCATTAACTTACAACATAAGGTGGATAGCTTCTTGTTGGCGTACAGGAATGCAACACATGCGGTCACAAATCAAACTCCCGCCATGATGTTTTTTAATAGACGACTAAGATGCCGGCTGGATTTGCTTAAGCCAAACGTCAGAAGGGACGTAGAGAACCGGCAATTCCAGGGCATGAATGAAAGGCCAACTAGATCTTTTCAGATAGGTCAACAAGTTTTGGCCCGGGACTACCGTACCGAGAAATGGCAGCCTGGAACTATTGGAAAAAGGCTAGGGCCGTTGATGTATACGGTGGACATTGGGGACAGTATAATAAGGCGCCATGTTGACCAGATCATAGGGTCAGCCACAAATGGCCAACCTACTCCACCACCTTACACGGTTAATGTTGAGACAGAGATACCCAGAACACCTACCTCCGATCTGGTAATACTGGAATCAGATGAACCTGACACTGTCCTTCAAGCCGAATCGACCTTGCCAGAAGCACCTACTACCCCGCCGGGTGTTACGACACGACCGAGGCGTTATCCGGACAGAGTCCGGAAACCTCCAGAGAGACTGAATCTGTGAACTGTCTTGCATAAAGTTGTATATATGTTATAATGTATGTTTAATGGGGAATCAGTATGTTGTAAGCTAAAAAGGGAGGATTGTAGTGTATGTACCTGTCTACCTTTAAGAGAACTATTGTATGTAACCGTCCACCTTTAAGAGAACTACTTTAGGTGTTGCACTACTTTGTTGGCTTCTGTATACTGTAATACCGACGGTGACCACACCGGTAAATAAGTGCTGTGTCAGGATTTATTGGGCAGATTCGCCCTGACCTTCGAATAGTAAAATCCTGTTTTAAGTTACTCTGGTAGTCTGTGTATTAATTAACTAAACAACCCACAGACTTTACAAATATGATATCTGTTTCTTAAAAAACTTGCACGTGGGGCGATTGGCTCGTAGCCCATGTTCTCTTAGTCTAGTGAGCACCTGCGCTAGGTTGGCAAGGTGTTCACTGTCATTATCACCTGTCACTAGGATGTCGTCCAAGTTACACTGAGTCCCCGGAATCCCTTGCAGGACTTGTTCCATCGCTCTTTGCCATATTGCCGGAGCTGATGCTACTCCGAATACTAGTCGATTATACTGGTAAAGACCTTTGTGAGTGTTTATCGTGAGATACTTCCTAGAGGATTCTTCAACCTCCATCTGCAAATATGCTTGTGCTAGGTCAATTTTTGTAAAATGCTTCCCTCCAGATAGTGAGGCGAAAATATCTTCTATCCTCGGGAGAGGATACTGTACTGTGTGAAGGACTGGCTTCACCGTCACCTTGAAGTCCCCACAGATGCGAACCTTCCTTGGCTCCTCAGACTTATTGTTTAACGTTTTCTTCATGACAAGAACGATGGGTGTCGCCCACTCGCTCCAGTCTACCTTAGATAACACGCCTGCATTCTTCAGATTCTCCAGCTCTGCCTCGACGGCTGGGCGAATTGCATACGGTACCGGTCTTGCTTTGAAAAACTTGGGAATTGCATTCTCTTCTATTTTTATTGAGGCGGTTACGCCTTTAAGAGTTCCCAGTTCTTGTTGAAATACCTCTTTAGCGTTAGCTAAGATTTTTGACAATCGGCCAGGTGTGACGTCGTCATCCTTTTTACCAGCCACAGTCAGTGCCTGAATGGAGTGCCAGTCTAAACTTATCTTTCTGATCCATTCATGTCCCAATAACGGTGGTCCACCATCTTGCAGTATGTACAGATACAATTTCTGTATTTCTTTGCCGTTGTATTCGACAGGCACCCTTATTTTCCCTCTGGGGTATACTTTCTGCCCCGTATATGTCTTCAAGACAATGGATGTCTCTTTCAAGGGTATGTGTGAGAATAGCCGCTCGTCATCTCGTCGATTCATGATGGTCAGGGCTGATCCTGTATCCAATTCCATTTTGACTTGGGACCCTGCTATCGTGAGGGTGACCCAAATGGTTCGGTGATCCTCTTTTGCGATTACATTGTGAAGTTTGAGACAGCTTAGTCTCTTGTTCCCGGATTCACTATCGCTCTTCTGGTCTTCGGAACTACTGTCCGTCATCTTTTGTACTTTCCTGTACTGTTCCTTAGTAGCCTTTTTGTTGTCATTAGTCTTCTTCCCGGACCTGCAAACTCGTGCAATGTGTCCCATCTTTCCGCATTGCCTGCATATTTTGTCCTTGGACCAGCAGTCCTTCTGGTCATGGGTTGTTCTGCCGCAGCGATAACATTTTTCAAATCCCCGTGTCATTTCATGGGTGCCGTATTCCTATGGCTTTTGCTGTATTTCCGCAGCTCCCCTTGCTGCTGCTTCGTACGATACTGCCACGCTGAAAGCCTTATCTAGCGTCAGCTCTTTCTCTGAGAGTAACCTCTTCTGGGTTCCTTCACTCAGGAGTCCACAGACAAATTTGTCCCGTAGGGTATCTGCCAGTCCTGCTCTGAACTGGCAGTGCTTTGATAGCTTGCGTAGTTCCGTAAGGTAATCAGCATTGCTCTCATCTTTATGCTGATTTCTCTTGTGGAATTTAAATCTTTTTGCTATCAGCAGCGGTGTAGGGTTTAGGTGTTCCTGTAAGATATCAACAATTTCGTTAAAACTCTTTGCCATCGGTTTGGCTGGAGTGATCAGGTTCCGCAATAGGCCGTACATTCTTGCGCCCATTAAGTTTAGTAGTACCAATGCCTTTTTCTCATCGGCTACTTCATTTGCCTTGTAATATACTTCGACTCTTTCCACATACGTGGTCCAGTCTTCTATTGCATTATCGAAGGCAGTGATATCGCCAGTCTTCGGCATCTTGGAAATCTAAGATGGCGCCTCCCGCACTTTGCCTTCTTCCCCGATTGAACAAAATGGCGCCTCCCGCGCTTTGCCTTCTTCCCCGCTGGATTAAGATGGCGCCTCCCGCGCTTTCTGTCTTCCCCGCTGCTGCTAGCGCTGTTGCTGGCGTTTTTACGCCTTGATGGTGACGCCCTATGATCTTCGTGCACTTCCCCCCCCGCGCTGCTGCTAACGCCGCTCTCCGCGGTCCCCGTGGCAAACTGCAGCTCCTCGCGGCTTTCTGCGCTTCTAATTTCTTTTATTTTAATTACTGTTCCTGTCGTCAGAGTAAACCCTACAGGACACTTTCCTCCCTCTCCTCGGGTCCATACGCTGCCCGGCTTCGTAGCACCGGCCGCGCCCTGTGTGCTCCACCCTCTCTCTCTCTCTCCTCTTCCCGACAACGCTGCTCAGCCCCGTTGAAAAGCCACCCGATCGAGCTCTAGCCCGCCGCATCCCAGGAAGGATCAATGTACTACCTGTCACCAGCCCGATTAGCTGGAACACCATAGACAGGATAACCAAGCCCCGCTCTCGACAGCCTCTCCTGCAAATCTTCAAATCCGATGGATCAGAAGCGGTTGCCCACGGTCGACGCCCGTTTCTTCTGTTTGTTTTCTTTTCTTTTCTTCCTTCTGGCCTCGACCTCTAACAACTTTGCTTCATAGAAACATAGAAACATAGAAGATAGGAGCAGGAGTAGGCCATTCGGCCCTTCGAGCCTGCTCCGCCATTCAACGAGAACATGGCTGATCATCCAAACCCTAGCACCTGGTCCCTATACCGACAGCCATCCCACCCAAGCCCTATGCCCGTAACCCCGTAGCCTCACGTATTTAATCCCCCCTAACACTAAGGGCCAATTTTTATCATGGCCAATCAACCTAACCCGCACATCTTTGGACTGTGGGAGGAAACCGGAGCACCCGGAGGAAACTTCAGGGATGGATCCCCATGAGGTGGTGCAGAACTATAGGTAAGTTCGGATCTGTTCATCGCCAGTGTTATGTCCATGTGTAATTGAGACACGGACTGCAGGAGTTGGTTATAACAGGTGTTTACTGAGTGGAGACAAAACTGGAACTACTATGCAAAGTTACTACACAGGCTTTTATACAGGGGTGGTCACTACTGGTACTGCAGTATACAGGGGCTGCAGAATATAGTTCCTTCTTCAAAGTACATACACTACAATTCCTCCCCTTTTAGCTAAACAGTACATAACATTCGATTAATAATTAAATAACATATTTTCAATTACAGTTGCTAGATACATTAGCTGAAGTTAAGCAATTACAAATTCAGTCTTTGAGGAGGCTTCCTGATTCTGTCTGGATAACGCCTCTTTGGGGTATCAGCTTCTTCTGGCGAAGTTGATTTGGGATCAACGTCGTTGTTTGGTTCGTCTGCTTCCAATATCACCGATTCTGAGGTAGATGCAATTGGTACTTCGGTTTCATCACCAGGTGTATCGGATCGTGGTGTGGATTTGACATTTTCCAGTGACTCTAGAATCTGCTCAGCATGGCGTCTTACAATGCTCTCTCCAACGTCCACGTTATACATTAGAGGTCCTTGCCGTGTGCAGATCGTTCCTGGCTGCCATTTCTCTGTGCGGTATTCCTGGGCCAAAACTGGTTGACCTATCTTAAAACTCCTGGTCTGCCTTTCATTCATATTCTGAAACTGCCTGTTCTCCACATCTCTTCTGACGTTTGGCTTAACCAAATCCAAGCGGCATCGTAGTCTTCGATTGAAGAACATCATGGCTGGAGTTTGGTTGGTAACCGCATGTGTCGCATTTCGGTAGGCAAACAAGAAGTTATCCACCTTGTGTTGTAGGGGTATGTCTTCATTACACATTGCCTTGATAGCCTTCTTGAATGTTTGAACGAACCTCTCAGCCAATCCATTGGTGGCTGGATGATATGGGGCGGATGTGTAATGCTTAACACCATTGTTCTTTAAGAACCTCCGGAACTCTTCAGACACAAACTGTGGTCCATTGTCAGAGCAAATCTGTTCAGGCAGCCCATTTCTGGCGAATATGGTTCGTAAGACTGTGATAGTTTTTTCTGCGGTGGTTGATGACATTTTTATTACCTCTGGCCACTTTGAATGTGCATCCACCGCAATTAAAAACATCGAGTCCATAAATGGACCAGCAAAATCAATGTGCACCCTTTGCCATGGAGATGAGGGCCACTCCCATGGATGTAGAGGGGCTTGTGGTGGGGCGTTTTGGACCTTCTGGCATCCTGTACAGCTCTTGGTCATCTCTTCAATTTCTCTATCGATTCCCGGCCACCACACAAACGCTCTGGCTAAGTTCTTCATTTTTACCCCTCCCAGATGACCCTCATGAAGCTCATTGAGCACTCTATCCTTCAATTTGGGTGGAATTACTACTCTGGATCCACACATCAAGGTTCCTCTGCACACTGACAGCTGTTCTCTTCTCGGCGAGAATGCTGGCAATAGTGGTTTGCCATGTGCTGGCCATCCCTTCACCGTTAAATCATAGACCCTGGAGAGTGTCGGGTCGTTTCGTGTTTCCTTTTCTATGTTTGCATTCGTCACAGGTAGACATTCGACTATGGTCGAGTGGAATATCTCCACAGGATCCACTGCAGGTGCTTCTTCCACTGTCGGCAACGGTAGGTGCGACAATCCATCAGCATTCCCATGCTGTTTAGTTCCTTTGTACTCGATGTCATATTGGTGTGCCCCTAGGAAAAGGGACCACCTCTGTAGCCGTTGTGCTGTCATTATCGGGACGCCCTTCTGAGGGCTGAAAATGAAGACAAGAGGTTGATGATCAGTTAGTAGAGTAAATTTCTGACCGTGCAGGTAGTGATTGAACTTCTTCACCCCCCACACCAGGCTGAGGGCCTCTCTGTCAATCTGGGCGTAGTTACGCTCGGCTGAAGTTAACAAGCGTGACGCAAAAGCTATCGGCCTCTCTGAACCATCAAGGAATTTATGTGACAGTACCTCTCCAATGCCGTAGGGAGACGCATCACACGCCAATCTTATCGGTAGTGATGGGTTGTATTGAGCCAATACTTCTCTTGAAGTGATTAGGTCTTTACTCTTCTGAAAGGCCCGCTTACATTCATCGCTCCATTTCCATGCTACTCCAGTTTGTAGTAGGGCGTTCAGTGGGTGCAGAATTGTGGACAAATTCGGCAAAAACTTATGGTAGTAATTCACCAATCCGAGGAATGACCTCAGTTGCGACACATTTATAGGCGCTGGAGCCTTAACTACCGCTTCAATTTTGTCAGGGGACTTATGTAACCCCTCTTCATCAATCACGTGGCCACAATATGATATCTGTTTCTTAAAAAACTCGCACTTGGGGCGATTGGCTTGTAGCCCATGTTCTCTTAGTCTAGTGAGCACCTGCTCTAGGTTGGCAAGGCGTTCACTGTCATTTTCACCTGTCACGAGGATGTTGTCAAAGTAACACTGAGTCCCCGGAATCCCTTGCAAGACTTGTTCCATCGCTCTTTGCCATATTGCCGGAGCTGATGCTACTCCGAATACCAGTCGATTATACTGGTAAATACCTTTGTGAGTGTTTATCGTGAGATACTTCCTAGAGGATTCTTCAACCTCCATCTGCAAATATGCTTGTGCTTGGTCAATTTTTGTAAAACGCTTCCCTCCAGATAGTGAGGCGAAAATATCTTCTATCCTCGGGAGAGGATACTGTACTGTCTGAAGGACTGGGTTCACCATCACCTTGAAGTCCCCACAGATGCGAACCTTCCTTGGCTCCTCAGACTTATTGTTTAACGTTTTCTTCATGACAGGAACGATGGGTGTCGCCCACTCGCTCCAGTCTACCTTAGATAACACGCCTGCATTCTCCAGATTCTCCAGCTCTGCCTCGACGGCTGGGCGAATTGCATATGGTACCGGTCTTGCTTTGAAAAACTTGGGAATTGCATTCTCTTCTATTTTTTTCAAGGCGGTTATGCCTTTAAGAGTTCCCAGTTCTTGTTGAAATACCTCTTTAGCGTCAGCTAAGATTTTTGTCAATCGGCCAGGTGTGACGTCGTCATTCTTTTTACCAGCCACAGCAAGTGCCTGAATGGAGTGCCAGTCTAAACTTATCTTTCTGATCCATTCACGTCCCAATAACGGTGGTCCACCATCTTGCAGTATGTACAGATACAATTTCTGTATTTCCTTGCCATTTTATTCGACAGGCACCCTTATTTTCCCTCTGGGGTATACTTTCTGCCCCGTATACATCTTCAAGACAATGGATGTGTCTTTCAAGTGTATGTGTGAGAATAGCCGCTTGTCGTCTCGTCGATTCATGACGGTCAGGGCTGATCCTGTATCCAATTCCATTTTGACTTGGGACCCTGCTATCGTGAGGGTGACCCAAATGGTTCGGTGATCCTCTTTTGCGATTACGTTGTGAAGTTTGAGACAGCTTAGTCTCTTGTTCCCGGGTTCACTATCGCTCTTCTGGTCTTCGGAACTACTGTCCGTCATCTTTTGTACTTTCCTGGACTGTTCCTTAGTAGCCTTTTTGTTGTCGTTAGTCTTCTTCCCGGACCTGCAAACTTGTGCAATGTGTTCCATCTTTCCGCATTGCCTGCATATTTTGTCCTTGGACCAGCAGTCCTTCTGGTCATGGGTTGTTCTGCCGCAACGATAACATTTTCCAAATCCCCGTGTCATTTCATGGGTGCCATATTCCTGTGGCTTTTGCTGTATTTCCGCAGCTCCCCTTGCTGCTGCTTTGTACGATACTGCCACGCTGAAAGCTTTATCTAGTGTCAGCTCTTTCTTTGAGAATAACCTCTTCTGGGTTCCTTCACTCAGGAGTCCACAGACAAATTTGTCCCGTAGGGTATCTGCCAGTCCTGCTCCGAACTGGCAGTGCTTTGATAGCTTGCATAGTTCCGTAAGGTAATCAGCATTGCTCTCATCTTTATGCTGATTTCTCTTGTGGAATTTAAATCTTTCTGCTATCAGCAGCGTTGTAGGATTTAGGTGTTCCTGTAGGATATCAACAATTTCGTTAAAACTCTTCACCATCGGTTTGGCTGGAGTGATCAGGTTCCGCAATAGGCCGTACGTTCTTGCGCCCATTAGGTTTAGTAGTACCGATGCCTTTTTCTCATCGGCTACTTCATTTGCCTTGTAATATACTTCGACTCTTTCCACATACGTGGTCCAGTCTTCTATTGCATTATCGAAGGCAGTGATATTGCCAGTCTTCGGCATCTTGGAAATCTAAGATGGCACCTCCCGCGCTTTGCCTTCTTCCCCGATTAAACAAAATGGCGCCTCCCGCGCTTTGCCTTCTTCCCCGCTGGATTAAGATGGCGCCTCCCGCGCTTTCTGTCTTCTCCGCTGCTGCTAGCGCTGTTGCTGGCGTTTTTATGCCTTGATGGCGACGCCCTATGGTCTTCGCGCACTTCCCCCCCGCGCTGCTGCTAACGCTGCTCTCCGCGGTCCCCGTGGCAAACTGCAGCTCCTCGCGGCTTTCTGCGCTTCTAATTTCTTTTATTTTAATTACTGTTCCCGTCGTCAGAGCAAACCCTACGGGACACTTTCCTCCCTCTTCTCGGGTCCATACGCTGCCCGGCTTCGTAGCACCGGTCGCGCCCTGTGTGCTCCACCCTCTCTCTCTCTCTCCTCTTCCCGACAACGCTGCTCAGCCCCGTTGAAAAGCCACCAGATCGAGCTCTAGCCCGCCGCAGCCCAGGAAAGATCAGTGTACTGCCTGCCACCAGCCCGATTAGCTGGAACATCATAGACAGGATAACCAAGCCCCGCTCTTGACGGCCTCTCCTGCAAATCTTCAAATCCGATGGATCAGAGGCGGTTGCCCACGGTCGACGCCCGTTTCCTCTGTTTGTTTTTTTTTTCTTTTCTTCCTTCTGGCCTCGATCTCTAACAACTTCGCTTCAGGGATGGATCCCCATGAGGTGGTGCAGAACTGTAGGTAAGTTCGGATCTGATCGTCGCCAGTGTTACGTCCGTGTGTAATTGAGACAAGGACTGCAGGAGTTGGTTATAACAGGTGTTTACTGAGTGGAGACAAAACTGGAACTACTATGCAATGTTACTACACAGGCTTATATACAGGGGTGGTCACTACTGGTACTGCAGTATACAGGGGCTGCAGAATATAGTTCCTTCTTCAAAGTACATACACTACAGTGAGGGAACTTAGAATTGATTGGCTGCTAAAAAAAACTACTCAAACCAAAGAGCACAATGAGCAAATTGTGGTATCATGTGATAGTTGTTGAATAACCAGGACTGGGTTCCTGCCAGTTTTGTTCACTGCCTCCAGTCGACATACAGTTTAAGTTCATAAGATAGATCTGCATGAAGGTTTGGATAATGAACCCTTCAGCCCATTTTATCCCATCCTTCCAGAATACCAACCCTACTGATAGTATCCAGCTGTTTCTTAAAATATTCTACTTTCCCAGCCTCAACTATTCTTCCTGACAACCTGTTACAGTTGTTGATCACCGTCAGTGGAAAGCAATACTGCCTGCTGTCTGTCCTTAACTTACCCACCTTCCTGACCCTGCTGTCTGTCCTTACCTTGCCATCACCCTGATCCTGCTGTCTGTCCTTACCTTGCCCATCACCCTGACCCTGCTGTCTATCCTTACCTTGCCCACCTCCCTGACCCTGCTGTCTGTCCTTACCTTGCCCATCACCCTGACCCTGCTGTCTGTCCTTACCTTGCCCATCACCCTGACCCTGCTGTCTGTCCTTACCTTGCCCACCTCCCTGACCCTGCTGTCTGTCCTTACCTTGCCCATCACCCTGACCCTGCTGTCTATCCTTACCTTGCCCACCTCCCTGACCCTGCTGTCTGTCCTTACCTTGCCCATCACCCTGACCCTGCTGTCTGTCCTTACCTTGCCCATCACCCTGACCCTGCTGTCTGTCCTTACCTTGCCCATCACCCTGACCCTGCTGTCTGTCCTTACCTTGCCCATCACCCTGACCCTGCTGTCTATCCTTACCTTGCCCACCTCCCTGACCCTGCTGTCTGTCCTTACCTTGCCCATCACCCTGACCCTGCTGTCTGTCCTTACCTTGCCCATCACCCTGACCCTGCTGTCTGTCCTTACCTTGCCCATCACCCTGACCCTGCTGTCTGTCCTTACCTTGCCCATCACCCTGACCCTGCTGTCTGTCCTTACCTTGCCCGCCTCTCTGACCCTGCTGTCTGTCCTTACCTTGCCCACCTCCCTGACCCTGCTGTCTGTCCTTACCTTGCCCACCTCTCTGACCCTGCTGTCTGTCCTTACCTTGCCCACCTCCCTGACCCTGCTGTCTGTCCTTACCTTGCCCATCACCCTGACCCTGCTGTCTGTTCTTACCTTGCCCATCACCCTGACCCTGCTGTCTGTACTTACCTTGCCCACCTCCCTGACCCTGCTGTCTGTCCTTACCTTGCCCACCTCCCTGACCCTGCTGTCTGTCCTTACCTTGCCCACCTCCCTGACCCTGCTGTCTGTCCTTACCTTGCCCACCTCCCTGACCCTGCTGTCTGTCCTTACCTTGCCCATCACCCTGACCCTGCTGTCTATCCTTACCTTGCCCACCTCCCTGACCCTGCTGTCTGTTCTTACCTTGCCCATCGCCCTGACCCTGCTGTCTATCCTTACCTTGCCCACCTCCCTGACCCTGCTGTCTGTCCTTACCTTGCCCACCTCCCTGACCCTGCTGTCTATCCTTACCTTGCCCACCTCCCTGACCCTGCTGTCTATCCTTACCTTGCCCATCACCCTGACCCTGCTGTCTATCCTTACCTTGCCCATCACCCTGACCCTGCTGTCTATCCTTACCTTGCCCATCACCCTGACCCTGCTGTCTGTACTTACCTTGCCCATCACCCTGACCCTGCTGTCTGTCCTTACCTTGCCCACCTCCCTGACCCTGCTGTCTGTCCTTACCTTGCCCACCTCCCTGACCCTGCTGTCTGTCCTTACCTTGCCCATCACCCTGACCCTGCTGTCTATCCTTACCTTGCCCACCTCCCTGACCCTGCTGTCTATCCTTACCTTGCCCACCTCCCTGACCCTGCTGTCTGTCCTTACCTTGCCCATCACCCTGACCCTGCTGTCTATCCTTACCTTGCCCACCTCCCTGACCTTGCTGTCTGTCCTTACCTTGCCCATCACCCTGACCCTGCTGTCTATCCTTACCTTGCCCATCTCCCTGAACCTGCTGTCTATCCTTACCTTGCCCATCACCCTGACCCTGCTGTCTATCCTTACCTTGCCCATCTCCCTGAACCTGCTGTCTATCCTTACCTTGCCCATCACCCTGACCCTGCTGTCTATCCTTACCTTGCCCGTCTCCCTGAACCTGCTGTCTATCCTTACCTTGCCCATCACCCTGACCCTGATGTCTGTCCTGCCCTTCATCCTGACCCTGCTGTCTGTCCTTAACTTATACATCACAATGACCCTGATGTCTTTCCTGCCCTTCACCCTGACCCTGGTGCCAGTCCTAAACTTGCCCATCACCCTGACCCTGCTGTCTGTCCTGCCCTTCACCCTGACCCTGGTGCCAGTCCTAAACTTGTCCATCACCCTGAGCCTGATGTCTGTCCTGCCCTTCACCCTGACCCTGGTGCTAGTCCTAAACTTACCCTTGACCCAGCTGCCTGTCCTGACCTTGCCCTTCACCCTGTTCCTCACCCTAGCCCTCTTCTTCTGCTATCTCCAGCCTATCTGTTTCGGATAACACCTGCCTCATTTGTCTTGTGTGCCCTGGCTCTAGGGCCAGATGAGCAGAGCTGTACCCAGTACGCAAGGTGCAACCTGACCAGGGCCCTGTAAAGCTCCAACATCACCTCTGGGGCTTGGAACTCAAATAGTTTGACAGCATAACCCGACATCCTATTCACTTTGTTTATTGAAGTCTCACACTCACTGTTTGGCCTTAATCACCCTCCCTGTTACTGTGTGTAATAGCGAAATAGTTTCCCTGGTTTGCACAGGTGGTGCAGCCCTGATCAGAAACCATGCTCGGTGTTAGGTTATTGAGAGTGGGCTCTCACTCACTATCCCTCCCACTCAAATTAATTTAAATACTTATTGTTCAGGTAAAGCCAAATCCTGTCAGGTTCTCCAGCCTGGAATCAGCAGGAATGCCACTTCTGCTTTTCCTTATAGCCCTAACCCCTTTTGCCGATTTAATGCTCATCACCCTTGTTAAATCCGTGAATCTTGATGTATGGTGTCCTTCTAGAAATAGACAGAGACTGCAGAGGAACAATCAACAGGTGTTTACTGGATGAGGGTTACTCTAAAACTAACAGTACAGATCCCTACTCAGGTTTATATACAGGTGTGGTCACTGCCGGTACTACAGTATACAGGAGCTGTAAAAAGTAGTTCTCCCCTTAAAAGTACATACACTACAATTCCTCCCCTTTTAGATTAACAGTACCATAACATTCATTTAACAATTAACACTTTTAACATGCAACATTAACTGAAAATAGTCCATTTATAAATTCAGTCTTGGGGCGGCTTCCTGATACTTTCTGGATAGCGCCTTTCCTGAGTGTCTTGCTCTTGGTGCGGAGGCGATTCTGGCCCCCTGTCGTTGGTTGGTTCATCAGCTTCCGATGCTACTGTTTCTGGGGTAGATGCTACATGTATATTGGGTTCATCATCAGGTACGCGAGACATGGGGTTGACTCGTTCCTGTGACTCTAGGATCTGGTCGACATGGCGTCTCACAATGTTCTCCCCAACATCCACTGTGTACATTAGTGGTCCCTGCCATGTGCATATCGTTCCTGGTTGCCATTTCTCTGTTCGGTAGTCGCGGGCCAAGACTGGTTGCCCTACATTGAAGCTCCTTGTCGGCTTCTCATTGATGTGCTGGAATTGCTTATTCTCAACATCTCTTCATACATTTGGTCTGAGCAAATCCAGACGAGATCTCAACCTTCGGTTAAAGAACATCATGGCCGGGGTCTGGTTGGTGACTGCATGTGTCGCATTTCTGTAGGCTAACAGGAAATTGTCCACCTTATGCTGCAGTGGAATGTCGTCATCGCACATGGCCCTTACTGCCTTTTTAAAGGTTTGTACGAACCTCTCAGCCAATCCATTTGTGGCTGGATGATACGGGGCGGATGTGTAATGCCTTACCCCATTTCTTTTCATAAATTTCCGAAACTCTTCGGACACAAACTGTGGTCCGTTATCAGAGCAAATCTGCTCTGGCAAGCCGTTCCTGGCAAATATGGTCCGTAGGACTGCAATCGTTTTCTCCGTGGTGGTGGAGGACATTTTGATCACCTCAGGCCATTTCGAGTGCGCATCCACGGCTATTAAAAACATTGAGTCCATGAATGGACCAGCAAAATCAATATGCACCCGTTGCCATGGAGAGGAGGGCCACTCCCATGGGTGTAGAGGGGCATGTGGTGGTGCATTTTGGACCTTCTGGCATCCTGAGCAGCTCTTTGTCAGGTCCTCGATTTGCTGATCGATCCCCGGCCACCACACATAAGCCCTAGCAAGGCTTTTCATTTTCACGCCTCCCAGATGGCCTTCGTGAAGCTCATTGAGCACTCTCTCCCTTAACTTGGGTGGAATTACCACTCGGGATCCACACATCAAGGTCCCCTGGCATACTGACAGCTGTTCTCTTCTGGATGAGAATGCTGGCAACAGTGAGTCGCATGTGTTGGCCAGCCCTTCACCGTCAAGTCATATACCCGAGACAGTGTCGGGTCATTTCGGGTCTCCTTCTCTATATCTGCGTTAGTTACTGGCAAGCGTTCAATTATAGTCGAATAAAATATTTCGACAGGGTCCACTGCTGGTGCTTCCTCCGCCATAGGCAGTGGCAGGCGTGATAGCCCATCAGCGTTTCCATGCTGTTTCGTGCCCTTATACTCTATTTCATATTGGTTCGCCCCTAGAAAAATGGACCATCTTTGTAGCCATTGCGCAGTCATCACCGGAACGCCCTTCTTTGGATTAAAGATGGAGACAAGTGGTTGGTGGTCAGTCAGCAAGGTAAACTTCTGCCCGTGCAGATAGTGGTTGAACTGTTTTACTCCCCACACTAGGCTGAGGGCCTCCCTGTCAATCTGGGCATAGTTACGCTCAGCTGAGGTTAGTGACCGAGACGCAAAGGCTACTGGCCTCTCCGAGCCGTCCGGGAATTTGTGCGACAGCACCGCTCCAATACCATAGGGTGATGCATCACACGCCAACCGAATTGGTAATGCTGGGTTGAAATGAGCCAACACCTCTTTTGATGTGATCAATTCTTTGCACTTCTGGAAAGCTCGTTTACATTCGTCATTCCACTTCCATGGTACCCCCGTTTGCAGTAGGGTGTTCAGTGGGTGTAGTACTGTAGACAAATTCGGCAAGAACTTATGGTAGTAGTTCACCAGCCCGAGGAACGACCTCAGTTGTGACACATTTTCTGGTGCTGGAGCCTTGACTACTGCCTCAATCTTTTCAGGGGACTTATGTAACCCCTCTTCATCAATAACGTGGCCACAATACAAGATCTGCTTCTGGAAAAACTCGCATTTGTGGCGATTAGCTCGGAGCCCATATTCCTTCAATCTAGTGAGCACCTGCTCCAGGTTGGCGAGGTGATCACTGTCATTTTCGCCCGTGACCAGGATGTCATCCAAATAACACTGGGTCCCTGGAATCCCTTGCAGGGCTTGATCCATTGCCCTTTGCCAAATAGCCGGAGCTGATGCTACCCCGAACACCAGCCGGTTGTATTGGTAGAGACCTTTATGAGTATTGATCGTGAGGTATTGTTTCGAGGCTTCTTCTACCTCCATTTGCAGGTATGCCTGGGCCAGATCAATCTTAGTGAAGCGTTTTCCTCCAGATAGCGAGGCGAAAATATCTTCAATCCGCGGAAGCGGATATTGTACTGTGTGAAGGACTGGGTTCATTGTCACCTTAAAGTCCCCACAGATGCGAACCTTCTTCGGTTCCCCAGGCGTATTACTCAACGACCTCTTCATTACAGGAACGATGGGTGTAGCCCACTCGCTCCAGTCCACTTTGGACAGTACTCCAGAACGTTCCAAACCTTCCAGCTCTGCTTCGACGGCTGGGCGGATCGCATAAGGCACCGGTCTGGCCTTAAAAAACTTTGGGCTTGCATTTTCCTCGATTTTGATCGTCGCTGTTATGCCTTTTAGTGTTCCGAGTCCCTCCTGGAACACTTCTTGTGCGTCAGTTAGCATTTTTGACAGTCGTCCAGGTGTGACGTCGTCATCCTTTTTGGCATCTACAGTCAGTGCTTGTATGGAATGCCAATCTAGCTGTATCTTCTGGATCCAATCACGTCCTAGTAGTGATGGTCCTCCATCTGGCAATACATATAGGTCCATTTTTGGTGTTTCCTTGCCGTTATATATAACGTTCACCCTTATTTTTCCTTTGGGGTAGACTTTTTGCCCCGTGTACGTCTTCAAGACAATCTCTGTATCTCCCAAGGGTATATGTGAGAATAGTCGCTTGTAGTCCCTTCGGTTTCTGACTGTTAGGGCTGATCCTGTGTCCAATTCCATTTTCACTTGGACTCCGTCTATCTTGAGCGTGACCCAGATAGTTTGGTGATCCTCCATTTTGATTACATTATGTAGTTTCAGACAACCCAGCTCCTTGCTTCCGGAGTCTGTATCACTTTTCTGTTCGTCTGAACTACTCTCCGTCACCTTATGTACCTTTTTGTACTTCTCCTGTGGAGATTTCTTGCTGCTGGTTTCCTTTCCCAACCTGCAGACTCTTGCTATGTGTCCTACTTTTCCACACTGTCTGCACACTTTTGTCCTTGAACCAACAATCCTTATGGTCGTGTGTTGTTCTGCCGCAGCGATAACACTTCACTGCTCCATATGACATTTCATTTGTGCCATATTCTTGCGGTCTCCGTTGTATCTCTGCAGCGCCCCGTGTGGCTGCTTCATGTGATACTGCTATGCTGAAAGCCTTGTCCAGCGTAAGATCCTTTTCTGATAGAAGCCGTTTCTGGGTTCCTTCACTCTGAAGCCCACACACAAACTTGTCCCTTAAAATACCTGCTAGTCCCGTTCCAAACTGGCAGTGTTTCGATAGCTTGCGCAGTTCCGTTAAATACTCAGCATTACTTTCGTCTTTATGCTGGTTCCTTTTGTGAAACTTAAATCTTTCTGCTATCAGCAGCGGTGTGGGGTTTAAGTAGTCCTGTAGGATTGCCACTATGCTTTCAAAATCCTTTTCCACTGGCTTCTCTGGGGTTACTAGGTTTCGCAGTAAGCCATACATTTTTGCACCCATGGAATTCAACAATACCAGTGCTTTCCTGGCATCTGGCACTTCATTCGCCTTGCAGTACACTTCTGTGCGTTCTACATATGTCGCCCAATCTTCGACTTCATTGTCGAACGCTGTGACACTGCCACTCTTCGGCATCCCTGGGTGTGGTTAGACTGGCTAAAAATGGCATCTCCCGCGCTCTCCCTTCTTCTCCGCTGTGGCTCAAAATGGCGTCTCCCGCGCTCTCCCTTCTTCTCCGCTGCGGCTCAAAAATGGCGTCTCCCGCGCTCTCCCTTCTTCTCCGCTGCGGCTCAAATGGCGTCTCCCTCGCTTTCCTTTCTTCCCCCGCGGACGCTGCTCAGCCCTTGAACACCGGCCGTGCTCTGCGCGTTTTCCTGTGCGCCTCTCTCATTGACGCCGCTCGGTCCTGAACCCCGGCTGCGCCCTGTGCACTTTACCCTCTCTCTGCTCCCGTCGACGCTGCTCGGCCTTTTCCTGTGCCGTCGGTCGGCTCTAGCCGCCGCTGTGCGGGAAGGGTCTGCGCCGTACCTGTTGCCAGCCCGCCTCGCTGGAGTCTCCGCCGGATGGTCGACGCCCGTGTCTCTGGAATCGGCCTTCCTCTGCAGAGTTGCAGGTAGGTTTGAATCGCCTCGTCGCCAATGTTAAATCCGTGAATCTTGATGTATGGTGTCCTTCTAGAAATAGACAGAGACTGCAGAGGAACAATCAATAATTGTTTACTGGATGAGGGTTACTCTAAAACCAGCAGTACAGATCCCTACTCAGGGTTTATATACAGGTGTGGTCACTGCCGGTACTACAGTATACAGGAGCTGTAAAAAGTAGTTCTCCCCTTAAAGGTACATACACTACAACCCTTGTTCATCATCACTGGGCCAAAACCCTAGAATTGCCTACCTGACACCATAATGAAAGCCGCAATTCAAGGAGAAGGCCCACCGCCACCTTCCCAGGGTGACTCGGGAGGGACAATAAATGCCGGCCTTGCCGTTGTTGCCCACATCCTGAGAATGAATATTTTTAAAAGTCGTAGCACTCAATGTCTAAAGAAAGAAGTTACATTTATAGAATCATAGAATCTTACAGCACAGGAGGCCGTTCAGCCCATTGTGCTGCTGCCGGCTCTCTGAAAGAGCTGTCCAATTAGTCCCACTCCCCTGCTCTTTCCCCATGACCCTGCAAATTTTTCCTTTTTAAGTATATATCCAATTCTCTGTTCAAAGTTACTATTAAATCTGCTTCCACCATCCTTTCGGGCAATAAAGGTGTGTAGCGCCTTTCACAACCTCAGGACGTCCCAAAGTGCTTTCCAGCCAATGAAGTACTTTTGAAGTGTAGTCACTGTTGTAATACAAGAAACACAGCAGCAATTTACACACAGTAAGGTCCCAGCAACGGTAAACGGTAAATGATCATACAATCTGTTTTAGTAATGTTGGTTGCAGCACTCCCTCAGTACAGCACTGAAGTGTCAGCCCAGATTATGTGCTGAAGTCTCTAGAGTGGGTCTATGAACCAGCAACCTCTGACACAGAGGTGAGAGGTGGTACCCCTGGGCCAAGACTGACACATGGAGAACTGACACTTTGCAGGGTTGAAGGTAGCCATGTAATCGCATCCCACTTATAATCAGTGCCTTCAGAAGAGGTGAGTGGAAGAGGGATGTTAGTAGTAAGGAATAGAACCCTCTCTCACTTCATGGCGATTTCAGTATGAGCATCTATATTTGCCAGGTACAGGTTGGCAACCACCTTGAATCTGAGAGGCACATTTGCCTGTTTCTACTCTGTCAGAACCATCCCCGTGTTCACCGACTTCCTCAAAGTGGCCATCAGTGTTCCATAGACCTCCTCCCTTGTTAGGAGCAGGTGAAGCTCCGTCTATTCTGCCCCAACTGTGATGGTAGAAACATAGAAAAATAGGAGCAGGAGTCGGCCATTCGGCCCTTCGAGTCTGCTCCGCCATTCAATATGATCATGGATGATCCTCTATCTCAACACCATATTCCTGCTTTCTCCGCATACCCCTTGATGCCTTTGTTCACAAAAATAAGACGTGTTTATAGAGTTTTTATTTTGTTACACACATGGTGCGAAAAAAATCTTTCTCGATGCCCTTAACCGCAAAAGAACAGCCCCCTGCTGCATCAGTGTGCAATGCTGCCATTCCCTGCGGCTTCTCTGAGTGGGCTGCTAATTTGGGAGCTGTTGTGTATGTACCTTTAAGAGAATAACTGGTCTCAGACTGCAGTACCGGCAGTGACCACCCCTGTATAAAAGGCGCTAGTGAGCCTCTGTTGTTTTCAGTTTCACTATTGACTTCCATCAGTAAAGACTTGTTTTGTTCAACTCCTGCTGTCCGTGTCTCAATCATTCACGGACATAATAGGAGCAATGAATGCTGATCAAGGGCAGCCGGAAACGGAAATGGCACTGCCCAAAGTTATTTCATAACGGGCCCGTGATCACACAGCCACCTCCCATTGTTGTTGTTCCAGATGACGGGAAAAGCTTATAATAGGACATCTAGTCTGGCTCTCCATTCGCTGGTCTCCTGAGATGCCGAGTGGAGAAATGAGGTGCCTCCCGCAACAGATCTCAGTGGGCGGGTTGATGTAATGTGTTCCATGGTCTGGGCCTCATGGCCACAGTCGCAGTTTGGTGTGCCATCGGGTTCCATCACTGCACTGTATGGTTTTTAGCACGGCATCCTCCAACACATGAATCAGCAGCACAAACAGAGAATGCTGGAAATACACAGCAGGTCAGCCTACATCTGTAGAGAAAAGGACAAGTTATAAGGTGTGGGGTAGATGAGATTACTATAAGTGGAGCGAGCCTTGAGTCAGTGGCAATGTTCCCTGTAAGCTGTGTGGCTGAAGAGGCTGGGGACGGCAACGGGTGCAGATGCTGGAAGTCGGCCAGCAACAAAAATGGCCGCCCGGCACCTTGCCTTTAATTAGCGCCGCCCAGGCCGCAGGTAGGCCCCCCCGACCCCGTCGGACAAAGCGTCAGGCGGTAAGTCAGGGGGTGATACCGAAGATCGTGGCTGGGGTGCGAGCGGGGCGCTGTACACGGCGATGGAGTCATTGCCGGCGGCGCAGCGCCATGGGGCGCTAACGGTTACCGCCGCCGCTAACCTCCCACTGAATTTCACGGGAGGCGCAGAGCAACCAAATTTTTCCCCCTGGGTCTCTGAACACTGGACCTCTGAATACTGGGCCTCTGAACACTGGGTCTCTGAACACTGGGCGGAGAAATTCAGTATCGCCCCGTTTGGGGTGCTATTATCGGCTGGGAGCAAAGTTTAGCGCATGGTGCTAATTATCGCCTGTGACTGCAAACTTGGCCTCCATCGCCCCGGAGGTGATTTGAGCACTAAGTCAGGTGTTACACACCTGTCTTAAGGCGCTAACGCCGAGGAGCAAGGCGCTACCTCAGAGCGCGGGCGCAGCTCATGTGATGTCAGTCAACAATGGAACACAGACACTGGCGCTGGCCATTTCTTAAAGGGGAGGGTCGATCTTGCTCTCCATCCACACCCTGCTCATTGCAGCCTTGAATCTCGGCCTGGAGAGTCCTGTACATTATTTGTGCTGGAACCATCAATGGAGAGGCCCAGGGAAAGAGCTCAGCGCTTCAGCGACCAGGCCTTGGTGACTCTGGTAGGCACTGTGGAGCGGCGACGGGCAGTGCTCTCCCCACAGCGTGGCAGGAGGACATTGCCCCGTGAATATAGAAGAGTCTGGAGGGAGGTGGCTCAGCATGTCTCCTCGAGGAGCCTGGTGCCGAGGACCCACACCCAATGTCGGAAGAAGTTCAACAACCTCACTCGGCTGGTTAGGCTGAGTGGCTGCTTTTCAAAACCTTTACATCCCACCATCTCAACTTCACTCTCTGCCCAGAGGGTTTAAAAACCCCAAATTCCCAACACTCATCCAAGACCTATGGCCATCTCATATAGCACAGACGCACATTCCACGGCTTGCATACATTAAGGGCTATTCAACTGTGGAGGCACATCAGGCAAGCACATGGCTGCACATTCACTCAGACGCCTTCCTTTTTCTTGCAGGCCAAGCTCTCTCATAACAGGCGGGAGCAGCAATGGACGGGTGGAGGACCGGCTGACCTACACACCCTCACCGATTTGGCGGCGCGCGTGCACAGGATCATTGCCAGCCAGGTGATAGGTGCCGTGGTTGCTGGAGAGGTCGACCCCCTTGGGGACAGCAATGGTCAGTTCATCAGCTTTCTCTCCTCTCTCATTCCACTTGCCCCTCACAACACCAGCCTTTTACACTTTCAATCCAACTTACTAAATGTCTCCAGTCCTTGCTCCCTTACTGCCCCCCTGTCCTGACGCTAAAGCCACTCTTGTACCTCCCTGCTTTCAGATGGTGAACCACCAGCTGACCAGCCTGTCCCTCAACCTGCCAGTGGCAGTGACGCCCCAGGCGAGGAGGAAGAGGAAGCCGGTGCCTCAGCGCCTGTGTCTCCCGAGGGAGCCTATGCCGATACTGGGACCACGCCTTCCCTGGAGGGGAGCAGGGGGGTAGGGTCTGATGAGGGCAAAGCTCCGGGACCCAGCGGGCTGCAGCAATGCCATGGGAGTAGGGAAGCTCAGGGGCCATCTCCCCGGAGGGCGAGTAGGCAAGCGAGTCCTGCTGCACTGGACTCGGATGAGGACCGCGCCATCGCGGCCATGAATAGCCAAGCCTTGAGCATGCACACTGAGCTCATGGGTGCAATGGCAAGGGTGCCCGAAAGCACTGATGGACTGGCAAGGAGTGTGGAGCACTCTGCTGCAGCACAGGCCGACGCAACGCAACGGCTTAGTGCTGCAATTCAGTCATTGGCTGGTGCCATCCAGTCTCAGACTGTTCTCACGCAGTCTCAGATTGATGTAACACAAGCACTGACTGCTGCCATCCTCGCTGGGTCGGCCACATTGCCCCGGGGCTCTCACGGTGCCGCAGCAGGCCAACAATCTGTGCTCGAGCAGATTGCTCCGGATGCTGAGGTACTGCCCCATGGGAGTGCCAGTGTGTCAGTCAAGCAGGAAGGTGCTGTGCTCTCTCAGGATGACAGCAGTTCTGCTCCCACCACTGGCACTTCCCCACTACACTTGCCACAGCCTGTAACCCATGCAGAGTTGGTGCAGTCTGCAGTTGGGCCCTCCAGGCCCAGAGCTGGTCGAGGGCGCCCTTCAAGGGTATCTGCAGTCTCTGCATCTGACATTCAACAGCCTTCCACCAGCCTTGCTGCAGCCCCATTACGGAGGAGCAGTAGGGTGGGAAGGGGGGAAGTGCACAGGGGATGGAGATCACCCTCAAAAGGAAAACAGTAGGAGGTCTAAATAAATGGTGGGAATATTTGTAGTAAAGGCCGAAGTTCATGTGATTACATTTGTTTACTGTTTTGCCGTTTATCTCCATCTTGTGAGAACCAGTTCTGTTAGTTCATGATTTGTTGTGTTTGTTTCTAATTGTTTGTCCTGAATAAATGACACAGAGTTTGTCAAAGAAAAAGTTGTTGTATTCAAAATGTACATTTTTGATCTTTTGAATCATTCCAGCTTTGGCCAGCGATAGGGGTTGGGGTTGCTTTCCATGATGTTGTTCTCCATGCCAGAAGCCATCTTCTCAGTGGGGGCCTAGAAGCGGCTTCTTATCAGCTGTTCATGGACAGCCCTTGCAGTGACAACATTGTGGGCCTCCCTCCCACCTTGGTGCTGCTGCTGATCATCCTCCTCATCCTCCTCCTCTTCCTCCTCCTCCTCCTCCTCCTCAGGTGGTGCACCAATCCCTGGTGGCATTGGCTGGATCCTGAGGATTGCCAGGTTGTGAAGCATGCACCATGAAGAGGGAAACTCGCTCAGGAGTGTAATGATCAGTAACCTGTCATTCTGGAATGGTACACTAGGTGGTGCTGTATGTATATAAGAGTGGGCTACCCATGATGCACTAGGCTACCCACAAGGCAGCAGTCAAGATGGAGGCCTCTACAGATACTGTACCTAGTCCACATGTGCTCAATAAAGTGTCTAGCAAAAGCTAGCTGTTCTTAATAAAAATGATTAGTTATTAATGAACATAACATGGTACCAAGATTGGTAAGATCTGCTGGATATTGTGCAATGCGACATGGAGAATTTGAAGCCACCAGAGCGTTTGAAACTCACAGGAAATGTCGACTACAATTGGCAGACTTTTAAACAACAATTCGAACTCTATATTGCTGCCATCGGGTACGGTACGAAGCCAGCCTCACAAGGATTTTGGCAACTAAAACTGGACGAAGAGAGCACCAAATACTGTACCTTCAACACACCATTTGGCAGGTATTGTTTCCTCAGAATGCCTTTCGGGATAATATCTGCATCTAAAATCTTTCATAGAGCGATGGATCACATAATTGAAGGTCTGGAAGGAGTTCGGGTCTATGTTGATGACATCATCATCTGGGGCTCCACACTGAAAGAACACAATGAGAGACTGACTAAAGTGCTACAGAGCATACGCCGGAATGGACTGAAGCTCAACAAAGCCAAGTGTCAGTTTGGCGTCCAGGAAGTCACTTTCCTAGGAGATAATCTATCTGGTAAAGGAATAGAGCCAGATATGGAAAAAGTAAACGCCATACTCAAAATGCCCCGACCCACTGCCAAAAAAGGAGTGCTACGCATCATGGGGATGATAAACTTCATTGGAAAGTTCATTCCTAACTTGTCAGCCAAGACAGCCTGTCTGCGAGACCTGCTATGTAAAACAAATGAGTTCGCATGGACAGAAAGACATGAACAAGAGTGGATAAACCTCAAAACAGTGCTGACAACCACACCTGTACTCACCTTCTTTGACCCAACAAAAAGAATCAAAGTGTCAACGGATGCATCAAAAGATGGCCTAGGTGCGGTCTTGCTACAAGCAGAGGGTGAAGATTGGAAGCCTGTTGCCTATGCCTCCAGGTCTATGACTGATACTGAGTGTCGATATGCCCAGATTGAAAAGGAATGTCTAGGCTTGGTAGTTGGACTAGAAAAGTTTCATGGCTACATATATGGACTTCCCACCTTCACAGTTAAGACAGACCACAGCCCACTGGTTGCCATCATAAAAAAGAACCTGAATGAGATGTCTCCAAGGATTCAATGACTCACGATGAAGCTGCAAAGATATGACTTTGAACTGATCTACACACCAGGCAAATAAATAGTGTTAGCAGATGCACTATCCCGAGCACCCACAATGAGTCATGTGAGCTCTACTGAAGAAGACGTGGATGTTCATGTGAGTATGGTCACTGCTGTGCTGCCTGTGTCAGACACAAAATCAAAGCAAATAGCAGAAGAAACAGTAAAAGATACAGTGTTACAAACAGTAATAGAGAACATTCATCATGGTTGGCCAAAAGGTTCCTGTCCAAAGTACTATCACATCAGGTCAGAGTTGAGTGTCACAAGTGGACTATTACTAAAACAGAACAGAATAGTCCTTCCACAGGCTCTACGTCGAGACATGCTCAAAAGGATTCATGAGGGACACCTCGGAATTGAAAAATGCAAAAGGAGAGCAAGAGACACTGTTTATTGGCCTGGCATAAATAAGGACATTGAGAACGTGATAGGTAAATGTGAGACATGCCAGAAACACCAAAACAAACAAGCAAAGGAACCAATGATAGTAGCTGACATACCAACAGCACCATGGCAAAAGGCTGGTGTAGTGTATGTACTTTGCAGAAGGAACTATATTCTGCAGCCCCTGTATACTGCAGTACCAGTAGTGCCCACCCCTGTATATAAGCCTGTGTAGTAACTTTTGCATAGTAGTTCCAGGTTGTCTCCACTCAGTAAAGACCTGTTATAACCAACTCCTGCAGTCCGTGTCTCAATTATACACGGACATAATACTGGCACCGAGCAGATCCGAACTTACCTACAGTCTGCACCATCTCATGGGGATCCATCCCTGAAGCGAAGTTATCAGAGGTCGAGTCCAGAAGGAAGAAAAAATAAATAAACGAACAGAAGAAATGGGCGTCGACCATGGGCATCCGCCTCTGATTCATCGGAGTTGAAGATTTGCAGGAGAGGCTGTCGAGAGCAGGGCTTGGTTATCCTGTCGATGGTGTGTCAGCTAATCAGGCTGGTGGCAGGTGGTACACTGATCCTTCCTGGGCTGCGGCGGTCTAGAGCTCGATCGGGTGGCTTTTCAACGGGGCCGAGCAGCGTTGTCGGGAAGAGGAGAGAGAGAGAGAGAGGGTGGAGCACACAGAGCGCGGCCGGTGCTACGAAGCCGGGCAGCGTACAGACCCGAGAAGAGGGGGGCAAGTGTCCTGCAGGGTTGCTCCGACGACGGGGAAATAATAAAAATTAGAAGCGCAGAAAGCCGCGAGGAGCTGCAGTTTGCCACGGGAACTGCGGAGAGCGGCGTTAGCAGCAGCGCGGGGGGGGGAGTGCGCGAAGACCATAGGGCGTCACCATCAAGGCATAAAACACCAGCAACAGCGCTAGCAGCAGCGGAGAAAACAGAAAGCGCGGGAGGCGCCATCTTAATCCAGCGGGGAAGAAGGCAAAGCGCGGGAGGCGCCATTTTGTTAAATCGGGGAAGAAGGCAAAGCGCAGGAGGCGCCATCTTAGACTTCCAAGATGCCGAAGACTGGCAATATCACTGCCTTCGATAATGCAATAGAAGACTGGGCCATGTATGTGGAGAGAGTCGAGGTATGTTGCGAGGCAAACGAAGTAGCCGATGAGAAAAAGGCATCGGTACTACTAAACTTAATGGGCGCAAGAACGTACGGCCTATTGCGGAACCTGATTACTCCAGCCAAATCGAAGGCGAAGAGTTTTAACGAAATTGTTGATATCCTACAGGAACACCTAAATCCTACACCGCTGCTGATAGCAGAATGATTTAAATTCCACAGGAGAAATCAGCATAAAG
Source organism: Somniosus microcephalus (assembly GCF_052327205.1). Lineage (NCBI taxonomy): Eukaryota > Metazoa > Chordata > Chondrichthyes > Squaliformes > Somniosidae > Somniosus > Somniosus microcephalus. Next base: position 104,259,178 of record NC_140999.1, read on the forward strand.
ATGAGAGCAATGCTGATTACCTTACGGAACTACGCAAGCTATCAAAGCACTGCCAGTTCGGAGCAGGACTGGCAGATACCCTACGGGACAAATTTGCCTGTGGACTCCTGAGTGAAGGAATCCAGAAGAGGTTACTCTCAGAGAAAGTGCTGACGCTAGATAAGGCTTTCAGCGTGGCAGTATCGTACGAAGCAGCAGCAAAGGGAGCTGTGGAAATACAGCAAAAGCCACAGGAATACGGCACCCATGAAATGACACGGGGATTTGAAAAATGTTATCGTTGCGGCAGAACAACCCATGACCAGAAGGACTGCTGGTCCAAGAACAAAATATGCAGGCAATGCGGAAAGATGGGACACATTGCACGAGTTTGCAGGTCTGGGAAGAAGACTAACGACAACAAAAAGGCTACTAAGGAACAGTACAGGAAAGTACAAAAGATGATGGACGGTAGTTCCGAAGACCAGATGAGCGATAGTGAATCCGGGAAGAAGAGACTAAGCTGTCTCAAACTTCACAACGTAATTGCAAAAGAGGATCACCAAACCATTTGGGGCACCCTCACGATAGCAGGGTCCCAAGTCAAAATGGAATTGGATAAAGGATCAGCTCTGACCGTCATGAATCGATGAGACTACGAGCGGCTATTCTCACACATACCCTTGAAAGAGACATCCATTGTCTTGAAGACGTATACGGGGCAAAAAGTATACCCCAGAGGAAAAATAAGGGTGCCTGTCGAATACAACGGCAAGGAAATACAGAAATTGTATCTGTACATACTGCAAGATGGTGGACCACCATTATTGGGACGTGAATGGATCAGAAAGATAAGTTTACACTGGCACTCCATTCAGGCACTGACGGTGGCTGGTAAAAAGGATGACGACGTCACTCCTGGACGATTGTCAACAATCTTAGCTAACGCCAAAGAGGTATTTCAACAAGAACTGGGAACTCTTAAAGGAGCAACCGCCTGAATAAAAATAGAAGAGAATGCAATTCCCAAGTTTTTCAAAGCAAGACCGGTACCATATGCAATTCGCCCAGCCGTCGAGGCAGAGCTGGAGAATCTGGAGAATGCAGGCGTGTTATCTAAGTTAGACTGGAGCGAGTGGGCGACACCCATCGTTCCTGTCATGAAGAAAACGTTAAGCAATAAGTCTGAGGAGCCAAGGAAGGTTCGCATCTGTGGGGACTTCAAGGTGACGGTGAACCCAGTCCTTCACACAGTACAATATCCTCTTCCGAGGATAGAAGATATTTTCGCCTCACTATCTGGAGGGAAGCGTTTTACAAAAATTGACCTAGCATAAGCATATTTGCAGATGGAGGTTGAAGAATCCTCTAGGAAATATCTCACGATAAACACTCACAAAGGTCTTTACCAGTATAATCGACTGGTATTCGGAGTAGCATCAGCTCCGGCGATATGGCAAAGAGCGATGGAACAAGTCCTGCAAGGGATTCCGGGGACTCAGTGTTACTTGGACGACATCCTAGTGACAGATGAAAATGACAGTGAAAACCTTGCCAACCTAGAGCAGGTGCTCACTAGACTAAGAGAACATGGGCTACGAGCCAATCGCCCCAAGTGCGAGTTTTTTAAGAAACAGATATCGTATTGTGGCCACGTGATTGATGAAGAGGGGTTACATAAGTCCCCTGACAAAATTGAAGCGGTAGTTAAGGCTCCAGCGCCTGAAAATGTGTCGCAACTGAGGTCATTCCTCGGATTGGTGAATTACTACCATAAGTTTTTGCCGAATTTGTCCACAATTCTGCACCCACTGAACGCCCTACTACAAACTGGAGTAGCATGGAAATGGAGCGATGAATGTAAGCGGGCCTTTCAGAAGAGTAAAGACCTAATCACTTCAAGAGAAGTATTGGCTCACTACAACCCATCACTATCGATAAGACTGGCGTGTGATGCGTCTCCCTACGGCATTGGAGTGGTACTGTCACGTAAATTTCTTGATGGTTCAGAGAGGCCAATAGCTTTTGCGTCATGCTCGTTAACTTCAGCCGAGCGTAACTACGCCCAGATTGACAGAGAGGCCCTCAGCCTGGTGTGGGGGGTGAAGAAGTTCAATCACTACCTGCACGGTCAGAAATTTACTCTACTAACTGATCATCAACCTCTTGTCTCCATTTTCAACCCTCAGAAGGGTGTACCGATAATGACAGCACAACGGCTACAGAGGTGGTCCCTTTCCCTAGGGGCACACCAATATGACATCGAGTACAAAGGAACTAAACAGCATGGGAATGCTGATGGATTGTCGCGTGTACCGTTGCCGATGGTGGAAGAAGCACCTGCAGTGGATCCAGTGGAGATATTCCACTCGACCATAGTCGAATGTCTCCCTGTGACGAATGCAAACATAGAAAAGGAAACACGAAATGACCCGACACTCTCCTGGGTCTATGATTTAATGGTGAAGGGATGGCGAGCACATGGCAAACCACTGCTGCCAGCATTCTCGCCGAGAAGAGAACAGCTGTCAGTGTGCAGAGGAACCTTGATGTGTGGATCCAGAGTAGTAATTCCACCCAAATTGAAGGATAGAGTGCTCAATGAGCTTCATGAGGGTCATCTGGGAGGGGTAAAAATGAAGAACTTAGCCAGAGCGTTTGTGTGGTGGCCGGGAATCGATAGAGAAATCGAAGAGATGACCAAGAGCTGTACAGGATGCCAGAAGGTCCAAAACGCCCCACCACAAGCCCCTCTACATCCATGGGACTGGCCCTCATCTCCATGGCAAAGGGTGCACATTGATTTTGCTGGTCCATTTATGGACTCGATGTTTTTAATTGCGGTGGATGCACATTCAAAGTGGCCATAGGTAATAAAAATGTCCTCAACCACCACGGAAAAAACTATCACAGTCTTACGAACCATATTCGCCAGAAATGGGCTGCCTGAACAGATTTGCTTCGACAATGGACCACAGTTTGTGTCTGAAGAGTTCCGGAGGTTCTTAAAGAACAATGGTGTTAAGCATTACACTTCCGCCCCATATCATCCAGCCACCAATGGATTGGCTGAGAGGTTCGTTCAAACATTCAAGAAGGCTATCAAGGCAATGTGTAATGAAGACACACCCCTACAACACAAGGTGGATAACTTCTTGTTTGCCTATCGGAATGCGACACATGCGGTTACCAACCAAACTCCAGCCATGATGTTCTTCAATCAAAGACTACGATGCCGCTTGGATTTGGTTAAGCCAAACATCAGAAGAGATGTGGAGAACAGGCAGTTTCAGAATATGAATGAAAGGCCGACCAGGAGTTTTAAGATAGGTCAACCAGTTTTGGCCCGGGAATACCGCACAGAGAAGTGGCAGCCAGGAACGATCTGTACACGGCAAGGACCTCTAATGTATACCGTGGACATTGGAGAGAGCATTGTAAGACGCCATGCTGACCAGATTCTAGAGTCACTGGAAAACGTCAATTCCACACCACGATCCGATACACCTGGTGATGAAACCAAAGTACCAATTGCATCTACCGCAGAATCGGTGACATTGGAAGTAGACGAACCAAACAACGACGTTGATCCCGAATCAACTTTGCCAGAAGAACCTGATACCCCAAAGAGGCGTTATCCAGACAGAATCAGGAAGCCTCCTCAAAGACTGAACTTATAATTGCTTAACTTCAACTAATGTATCTAACAACTGTAATTGTAAATATGTTATTTAATTATTAATCGAATGTTATGTACTGTTTAGCTAAAAGGGGAGGAAGTGTAGTGTATGTACTTTGCAGAAGGAACTATATTCTGCAGCCCCTGTATACTGCAGTACCAGTAGTGACCACCCCTGTATATAAGCCTGTGTAGTAACTTTTGCATAGTAGTTCCAGGTTGTCTCCACTCAGTAAAGACCTGTTATAACCAACTCCTGCAGTCCGTGTCTCAATTATACACGGACATAATAGTTGGTATGGACCTTTTTCATTTAAATGGTAAAGACTATCTAATAGTGATTGACTACTATTCTCACTATCCTGAGATGGCGCTGCTCTCAAGCACCACAGCAAGCAGTGTCATAATGCATGTGAAATCCATCTTCGCCAGACATGGAATTCCCAGGATTGCCGTTAGCGACAATGGTCCGTGCTTCAACTGTAAGGAGTGGCAACAGTTTGCAGCACATTATGACTTTCAACACATCACATCCAGTCCTTTGTATGCTCAGTCGAATGGTAAGGCAGAGAAAGGTTTTCAAGTTCTCAAGCAGCTACTGAAGAAAGCGACAGAAAGCAAGTCTGATCCTTATCTCGCCCTGCTGAGCTACCGAGCCTCATCTTTAGACTCTGGTTCTTCACCTGCTGAACTCCTAATGGGTCGCAAGTTGTGTACCACGCTACCCTGCTGTGCAAAAGAAAAGCAGAGTAAGGAACTGAGACAGAGACTTCAACTGTTAAAGCTGAAACAGAAATCATACTATGACGAGTCACCCAAATCTCTGAAACCATTGACAAGGGATGATGTTGTCAGGATTGAGGATCCAGATGCATGGAACAGGAAAGCTACAGTTCTTGAGGAGGTAGGACCAAGGTCTGGACAGCGGGTGGAGGCGGAGCTGAGCGGCAGAGCGACTACAAGAGGCCCCAGAGGCTGAGGTAGGCCCTAGTGCGGCATCGGCAGCGGGTGGAGGCGGAGCTGAGCGGCAGAGCGACTACAAGAGGCCCCAGAGGCTGAGGTAGGCCCCAGTGCGGCATCGGCAGCGGGTGGAGGCGGAGCTGAGCGGCAGAGCAACTACAAGAGGCTCCAGAGGCTGAGGTAGGCCCCAGTGCGGCATCGGCAGCGGCTGGAGGCAGAGCTGGGCGGCAGAGCGACTACAAGAGGCCCCAGAGGCTGAGGTAGGCCCCAGTGCGGCATCGGCAGCGGGTGGAGGCGGAGCTGAGCGGCAGAGCGACTACAAGAGGCCCCAGAGGCTCAGGTAGGCCCCAGTGCGGCATCGGCAGCGGGTGGAGGCGTAGCTGAGCGGCAGAGCGACTACAAGAGGCCCCAGAGGCTCAGGTAGGCCCCAGTGCGGCATCGGCAGCGGGTGGAGGCAGAGCTGAGCGGCAGAGCGACTACAAGAGGCCCCAGAGGCTCAGGTAGGCCTCAGTGCGGCATCGGCAGCGGGTGGAGGCGGAGCTGAGCGGCAGAGCGACTACAAGAGGCCCCAGAGGCTCAGGTAGGCCTCACCAATCTCCAATCTCAGGGAAGGAGAGAGGTAAAAAGTATTCAAGGTGTGACGGCACCACAAAGCGGGTAAGTAATTGGTTGGTGAGTATTTCTCCCTTTTTAAGCTTAAATCTCCTTGGTTTATAGTTTCTAAGGTGTGATATTCACCATCTAGAATCGAGGCAGAGGGTATTTAAGAATAATAATAAATTTAATTAATTACATAGAATGGGAGATCAGGCGATGTGTTGCTGCTGCAATATGTGGGAGCTGGTGGACACCATTGATGCTCACGGTGATCACATTTGCAGTAAGTGTTGGCTGCTCGAGGAATTCCGGCTGCGTGTTGAAGAGCTGGAGACCGAGCTTCAAACACTGAGGCACATCAGGGAGGGGGAGAGTTACCTGGACTCTGTGTATCAGGAGGTAGTCACACCAATTAGATTAATTAATTCAGATGTAGTCCGTGGCCAGGGTCAGGATGGTGTGACTAGAAGTGAGGCAGGTATGGGGATCCAGGAGGTAGTGTTGGAGGAGCCGCAGCCCTTGCACTTGTCCAACAGGCTCGAGGCTCTTACTCCCCGTGAGGATGGGAACAGGGACTGCGGGGAGGATGAGCAACCTGGCCACAGCACCGTGGAGCGGGGGTCTGGACTGGAGAGAAACTTGGAGTGGGAGGGGGAGGATCCAGTTGTCGTGATCCATGTTGGTACCAACGACATAGATAGGACAAGGAAGGAGGTTCTGCTGAGGGAGTTTGAGCAGCTAGGGGCCAAATTAAAAAGCAGAACCACAAGGGTAATAATCTCTGGATTATTACCTGAGCCACGAGCGAATTTGGCTAGGACAAATAAAATTAGAGAGTTAAATGCGTGGCTCAAAGACTGGTGTGGGAGAAATGGGTTTTGCTTCCTGGGACACTGGCACCAGTACTGGGGCAGGAGGGAGCTGTTCCATTGGGACGGGCTTCACTTGGCCAGTGCTGGGACTAGAGTCCTGGCGGATCATATAACTAGGGCTGTAGAGAGGGCTTTAAACTAACTAGTGTGGGGGAAGTTCCTAGAGAGCAAATAATACAAATGACAACAGAGAAGGTCATAGACTTAGGTAGCAGTGGGGAAATTAAAAACCAGAGCATGTCAGGAGGGGGCAGAAGGTATGGAGTAAAAGGTAAAGTAATAAAAAGGGCAAAAGCAGGAACTAAGTGTCACAAAACATCTTTGAAAGTTCCCTATCTGAATGCACGTAGCATTCGTAACAAAATAGATGAGTTAATGGCACAAATAACTACATATGGGTGTGATCTTGTGGCCATTACAGAAACATGGCTGCAGGGTGACAATGCCTGGGAATTAAACATACCAGGTTATTTAACAATCAGGAAGGACAGGCAGGAAGGAAGGGGAGGTGGGGTGGCTATGTTAATAAAGGAAGGAATCACTGTAATACAGAGAAATGATATTGGGTCAAAAGATCAGGACAATGAAACAGTTTGGGTGGAGGTAAGGAATAATAAGGGGAAAAGAACACTAGTGGGCGTAGTCTATAGGCCTCCGAACTGTGGCAACTCTGTTGGACGGAGTATCAATCAGGAAATAGTTGAGGCTTGTAATAAGGGAACATCTATAATTATGGGGGATTTTAACTATCATATTAATTGGACAAATCAAATTGGGCAGGGCTGCCTTGAGGATGAGTTCATTGAGTGTATTAGGGATGGGTTTCTTGAGCAGTATGTAACTGAACCGACCAGGGGGCAGGCAACCTTAGATCTGGTCCTGTGTAACGAGACAGGATTAATTAAAAATGTCCTAGTAAAGGATCCCCTTGGAATGAGCGACCATAACATGGTTGAATTCCATATTCAATTAGAGGGTGAGAAGGTTGGATCTCAAACAAGCGTGCTAAGCTTGAATAAAGGAGACTATGAAGGTATGAGAGCGGAATTGAGTAGAGTGGATTGGGAAAATAGATTAAAGGGTAAGACGATACATGATCAGTGGTGTACATTTAAGGAGTTATTTTACAACTTCCAAAAAATATATATTCCACTGAGAAGAAAAGGGTGTAAAAGAAAAGACAGTCATCCGTGGCTAAGTAAAGAAATTAAGGATAGTATTCGACTAAAAACAAGGGCATATAAGGTAGCCAAATCTAGTGGGAGGATAGAGGATTGGGAAAACTTTAAAAGACAGCAAAAAATAACAAAAAGATTGATTAAGAAAGGGAAGATAGATTATGAAAGTAAATTAGCAAAAAATATAAAAACAGATAGTAAGAGTTTTTATAGTTATATAAAAAGAAAAAGGGTGGCTAAAGTAAATGTTGGTCCCTTAGAGGATGAGACCGGGAAATTAATGGTGGGAAACATGGAGATGGCAAAAACACTGAATGAATATTTTACATCAGTCTTTACAGTAGAAGACACTAAGAATATCCCAACACTGGACAAAGAGGGGGCTAAAGGGGGGGAGGAGCTAAACACGATCAAAATCACTAAGGAAGTGGTACTCGGTAAAATAATGGGACTCAAGGCGGATAAATCACCTGGACCCGATGGCTTACATCTTAGGGTCTTGAGGGAAGTGGCGGTAGGGATTGTGGATGCATTGGTAATAATTTTCCAAAACTCCCTGGACTCGGCAATGGTCCCGGCAGACTGGAAAACTGCTAATGTAACACCCTTATTTAAAAAGGGCAGTAGACAGAAGGCTGGAAACTATAGACCGGTTAGCCTAACATCTGTGGTAGGTAAAATTTTGGAGTCCATTATTAAGGAGACAGTAACAGGACATTTGGATAATCATAATTTAATAGGACAAAGTCAGCATGGTTTTATGAAGGGGAAGTCATGTTTGACAAATTTGCTGGAGTTCTTTGAGGAAGTAACGTATAGGGTGGATAAAGGGGAACCAGTGCACGTGGTGTATTTAGACTTCCAAAAGGCATTTGACAAGGTGCCACACAAAAGATTATTGCTTAAGATAAAAAATCACGGGAATGGGGGTAATATTCTGGCATGGATAGAGGATTGGCTATCTAACAGAAGGCAGAGAGTTGGGATAAATGGTTCATTCTCAGACTGGCAATCAGTAACTAGTGGTGTTCCGCAGGGGTCAGTGCTGGGTCCCCAACTCTTTACAATCTATATTAACGATTTGGAGGAGGGGACCGAGTGTAACATATCAAAGTTTGCAGATGATACTAAGATGGGAGGGAAAGTAGTGAGTGAGGAGGACATAAAAAACCTGCAAGGGGACATAGACAGGCTAAGTAAGTGGGCAGAGATTTGGCAGATGGAATACAATACTGGAAAGTGTGAGGTTATGCACTTTGGCAGGAAAAATCGTAGAGCAAGTTATTATCTTAATGGCAAGAAACTGGAAAGTACTGAAGTACAAAGGGATCTGGGGGTCCTGGTGCACGAAACTCAAAAGGTTAGTATGCAGGTGCAGCAAGTGATTAAGAAGGCCAATGGAATGTTGGCTTTCATTGCTAGGGGGATAGAATATTAAAATAGGGAGGTATTGCTTCAGTTGTACAAGGTATTGGTAAGACCGCACCTGGAATACGGCGTACAGTTTTGGTGTCCATACGTAAGAAAGGACATACTTGCTCTCGAGTCAGTACAAAGAAGGTTCACTCGGTTAATCCCGGGGATGAGGGGATGGACATATGAGGAGAGGTTGAGTAGATTGGGACTCTACTCATTGGAGTTCAGAAGAATGAGAGGCGATCTTATTGAAACATATAAGATTGTGAAGGGGTTGGATCGGGTGGATGCAGGGAAGATGTTCCTGATGATGGGTGAAACTAGAACTAGGGGGCATAGTCTTAGAATAAGGGGCTGCTCTTTCAAAACTGAGATGAGGAGGAACTACTTTACTCAGAGGGTGGTAGGTCCATGGAATATGCTGCCCCAAAAAGCTGTAGAAGCTACATCATTACATAAATTTAAAACAGAAATAGACAGTTTCCTAGAAGTAAAGGGAATTAAGGGTTACGGGGAGCGGGCAGGAATTTGGACATGAGTCTAGGTTCGGATCGGTCATGGCCCTGTGGGTAGCGGAGCGGGCCCAGGGGCCGTGTAGCCTGATCCTGCTCCTATTTCGTGTGTCTAATTCTGTTAGATTCAGGAGATGGTTCCGTGATAGTGGATTGTCGGTTAGGATCAGATCAGCCATGATCTTATTGAATGGCGAAGCAGGCTCGAGGGGCCGATTGGCCTACTCCTGCTCCTATTTCTTATGTTCTTATGTTCTTATGTCATACACTGTTAGAACTGAGGAAGGACAGAGTCTCAGGAGGAACCGCCGTTCCCTCCTAAAAACACAAGAGACTATCAAAAAGCAAATCGATGACAATGCCGCAACTGAATCTTGTCACTCACCACCAGAACAATCTAACACAAATACACATACAGGCTCTCATGAAAACACATCAGACTTACCTGTGCTGAGAAGATCCACACGTGAAGTAAAAAAGCCTGATAGACTTAGGCCTAGAAATTCAGTTTGCACAGTTTTGGGGCGCTAAAGTCGGGCGTTCGGTAAATTTAGCGCCCGCCGGAAACTGCAGGCAACCGCGCCGAAATTCAGTGGATTTGGCCAAGAGTTTTGGCGAGCGCTGAAACCGGCGTTGCAATGCTCGGTTCCGGCGCTAAACCGGCGCTGCGGCCTGATAACGCCGATGCCGGGCGCAGCGCAGGTGCGGTCATGTGTTGCTTGACAGCAGACACCCTGACGCCGGCCTGCTCTTAAAGGGGGAAGGGTCAACTTTGACTGCTGCCACGCCCTGCACACTGGAGCCCTGCTGCTAGGCCTCAACAGTGCTGGTGGGACAAAATAGCGCCAGAACAGATGGAGATGGCCCGTGAAAGAGCCCAGCGCTTCTCAGACCATGCACTGAGGGTGCTGATTGATGCTGTCCAGGAGAGAAGACCCATCTTGTGCCCGGACAATGGCAGAAAGGCTCCCAGGAGAGAGTTCAGGAAAGCCTGGAGGAGCATCGCACGCAGGGTCTCCTCAAACTCAGATGTGCCCAGGACTGCGGACCAGTGCCGCAAAAAGTTCAATGACCTCTGTCGGCTGGTGAAGGTGAGTACCCTTTCCACTGTCCTCCTCATCCTTGCATGTGAGCCTCACACTATGGGCAAAGGGGCCTCAAAGGCATAATGGGCAGCCCTCCTCACGCAGCAATGCCACTGGCATGATCATCAGCAGCACTTTCTGCACTGACCACACTGGCCAGGCTATTCCACCATGGGAGGCAGTACACACAGCAACAGGGCACCACACTGTACTTAGAGTCCGTCCTTTCTCTTGCAGGCCAAGCTGGCAAGAAATGCGCGCAGCCGGCTGGAGACCGGTGGTGGACGGCCCCACTACCAGGCTCTAAGTGCTCTGGAGGAGAGCGTCGCTGGACTCCTGCGTCCCCAGGTGACTGGCCCTGTAGCCATCGGGGATGCGGACCCTGTGCTGGAAGCCACTGGTAAGGAGATGACCGCTTGCAGCTCTCTCGTTGCCCTAGTGCTTCCGATCTAAATCCTTTCCCACTGACGGACAAATGCGCATAATGCCACCGCTCAGGCGTCCCTCGCTGACGCCCTGTCCTCACTTTAAAGCTACTCTTGTGCCTTCCTGCTTTCAGCTGCTGAGGAGGAGGTGGTCCCTGAGGCGCCGGGTGCCAGGCCCTTGGAGGAGGAGGACGTCCAGGACGAGGAGGAAGCCGGGCCATCGGGCGAGCCCTCAGCCGTGCCAGGGGATGGCAATGAAGGGGGGACGTCTGGCATGCAGGAGAGCCAGGGGGAGGTGTTGCAGGGGAGGGCAGATCCTGCTTGCAGTGGGGTCCAGGCAGGCGGCAGGGGTCGGCCAGCTCGGCCGGCTTCTCCCCAGCTGCAGAGTCCTCTCTCCAGTCCGGAGAGTGGCCTCGGCCAGGAGGTGCGCCTCCTGCAAGAGATCTCGGTGGCGTCTGACCGGCGCCACCATGAGTTCATGGGGGTTGTGCAGCAGATGCCGCACGCCATCGAGTCCCTGGCTCAGAGTGTGGCAGCATTCGGCCAATCACAGGCCAGGGGGGTGGAGCAACTGGCCGCAGCGCACGCCAGGGGGGTCGAACTACTCGCGGCACTGCAGGAGGAGAGTCGCCAGAGAGGTGGTTCCTTCGACACACTGTCACAGCAGCTGGAGGCACATACCCGGGCAGTGCGGTCACTGACTTCTGCCACACTCGCTTTGACACAGAGGCGTCGCACCCACACCCGCCGCCCTGCTGCAACACAGCGGGCTGGCCTCCAGCACATAGCTGCGCCAGCTGAACTGCCAGGCCGGACGACGGCCACTGTGTCTGCTGAGCCTCGCGCGCCTGGCAGCAGCCAGCTTGCCCCCCTTGGAGCATCCGACACTGCCACTCCCCCAGCCAGGGTGCGAGGAGCTGCTGCTGCCACTGATGCTGGCCAGCCACAGCCGAAGCAGTCAGCAGCCGGCCCCTCCCGGGACGTGCGTCGTGTTGGCCGACCCCCAAGGGCATCTGTCGCGACGCATGGGGGCCCTCATGAGCCTTCCCCCAGCCTTGAGGCCGCCACAGGGCCCACGTTGAGGCGGAGCAGCAGGCCGGGCAGGGGCCGGGGAAGGCTCTCTAAGGACTCGCCCTCTCGGCACAGCCGCTAGAGTGTGGTCTCTGCGGCATTGTATATATGGGGGAGATTGTGTTTTGGGGGCTGATTTTTGTGGATGGCCGAAATTGAAGGCATTTTTTGTTTTTATGGGGGTCTTTCTGTTGGCGAGGGGGGCCCTTTTTTTGTTACGGCCAATGTTGAAGGCCATGTGGATGGCCAACTTTTGTTCGTCCTCCCCAGGTTGGGGGAGTGACATATGTTTGTGACTGTTTTTTGGGTGTGTTCTGTGTTTTTGAGTTTCATGTGGGAAGGGGCCTCAGTTTGTTAAATAAAGGTTTTTATTTATTCAGCTTGTCCAGGTGTCATGTTTCAAGTGTTTGCTGCGTTAACCGGCTGACGGCTTCCGGAGCGGCTGCCTTCAGGTGCGCTCATTCCCACAGGCCATTCCCTCACAGCGGGCCTAGAAGTGTCGAGCAATAAGCCCCCGGCGTACGGCCCTTGGGCCTTCTGGCCCCCTCCTGGCCTGCTCTTCCTCCTCCTCCCCCTCCTCCTCCTCCTCCTGATGGTCCTCCTGCTCGTCCTCCTCAGGTGGTGGTGCAATGTCAGGTGGCAGTGCCTGCGTCCGGCGGATAGCCAGGTTGTGCAGCATGCAGCACACGACGACGAACTGGGACACTCTATCCGGCGAATGCTGTAGAGAGCCGCCAGAACGATCCAGGCAGCGGAAGCGTTGCTTGAGGACGCCTATGGTTTGCTCTATGACGTTCCTTGTTGCTTGATGGCTTTCGTTGTATGAGTCCTCCGCTGGGGTCCTGGGCGCGCGGAGCGGGGTCATGAGCCATGTGCACAAAGGGTAGCCCTTGTCCCTGATAAGCCATCCCCTTGGTGGAGGCTGTGCCTGGAACATGTCAGCCACAGTAGTCTGGCGCAGGATAAAAGCATCGTGGCTGCTTCCTGGGAAGCGGGCATTTACAGCTAGGATGCGCTGCCTGTGGTCACACACCAGCTGCACATTGAGGGAATGGTAGCCCTTGCGGTTGCAGTAAACCTCGGGATTGTCTATAGGTGCCCGCATAGCCACATGCGTGCAGTCAATGGCGCCCTGCACCATGGGGAAGCCCGCGATCCTGCCAAATCCCACTGCACGCTGCTGCTGCCTCTGTTGGGTCATGGGGAAGGAGATGAACTGGTGTCTCCTCGTGAACAGTGCATCGGTGACCTGCCGGATGCAGCGATGTACGGCGAACTGGGAGATGTTCGCGATGTCCCCAGCAGCGGCTTGGAACGAGCCGCTTGCATAAAAGCTGAGAGCCACCGTGACCTTCACTTCCACTGAGAGAGACGTCCTGGACATGAGCTGTGGCTGCAAATCTGCGTGAAGCAGCTGGCAGATCTCTCCAACCACCTCCCTTCTGAAGCGCAGCCTCTTTACACAAAGTGCCGCAGACATGGTGACATAGGACACCTGCTGCCGGTATTGCCTGGGTGCGTAAGGCCTACGTTGGCGACGCCTGATGGCCCTTCTGTGTCTACGCATGGCTGCCCGTCTCTCACAGCGTCTGCGAGCCCTCCGCACATAATGCTGCAACTCAATGTTGGCCCCCCATGCAGCCCCCATAATCAAGGTCGCAACAGTGAAATCAGCAAGAGTCAAATGTCAAAGCACTGGCCAGAAGCCAGAAAGACCTCTCCTATCTTGTCCCAAATCTGGAATCTCTGTCCCTTGGTCTCTGTGTAGAAATCCAAAGCAGTGAAGTCATTGCAGCAAAATGGCTGGGCTTTATAGGTCAGTGGAGGTGCCCTTTAATTTGCGCTCCCCGAGGCCCACAGGGCCTCTGCAACGTTCCATTTTACAATTCCTAATAGCGCCACGCCCACATTGGGCGGGCGCCACTCAATTTCCGGGTTGGGGCGCTAAAACAGCGTTGCGCGAGGATATGACGTCATAAGCTGCGCGCGCACCCGAACGGGCGCTAACACTTTGCGCCGGCGCTAAATCTCAAATGAATTTGGGCGTCGGCGCAGATCGGTCTGCATTCCGGCGCTAAGGCTTTATCGACGGAAATATAGCCCTTTTTTGGCGTTAGTGCCTGGCGCAGCCAACTGAATTTCTAGGCCTTAATCTTTGAGTACAAAGTAAACTACATTGAAAATGTATTGACTGTTGAAGATGTTTATGTTGTTATTGATTGATATTGATTGATACTGATTTTGTTTAACCTCAAAGAAAGGGGGATGTAATGATCAGTAACCTGTCATTCTGGAATGGTATACTAGGTGGTGCTGTATGTATATAAGAGTGGGCTACCCACGATGCATGAGGCTACCCACAAGGCAGCAGTCAAGATGGAGGCCTCTACAGATACTGTACCTAGTCCACATGTGCTCAATAAAGTGTCTAGCAAAAGCTAGCTGTTCTTAATAAAAATGACTAGTTATTAATGAACATAACAAGGAGAGCACTGCAGGGCTCCTCCTGAGTGGTCCAGACAGTGGAACCATTGCTTCAGCATGCCGATCATCTGCTCAATTATGTTCCTGGTGGCGCTATGGCTCTCATTATACAGCAGCTCGGCAGGGGTGTTGGGGTTACGGAGCGGTGTCATCAGCCAGGTGCAGAGTGGATAACTCTTGTCCTGAGTAGCCATTCATTTGGGTGATTCAGTACCTGGAAAAGGTCTGGCACAGCAGTCTGGCGCAGGATGAATGCATCGTGGCTGCTGTCAGGATAGTGGGCATTGACAGCGAGTATCAGCTGTCTGTGGTCACAGACCAACTGGACATTTAAGGAGTGGTAGCCCTTGCGGTTTCGGAATACCTCTGCATTTTCATGCGGTGCCCGCAATGCCACATGCATGCAATCAATGGCGCCCTGCACCATGGGGAAGCCTGCTATCTAGCAAAGCCACATGCGCGTTCATGCTGTTTGGCCCGGGACATGGGAAAGAGATGTACTGGCGTCTCCTTTTTTACAGGGCATTTGTCACCCCCCGAATACAACAATGGACAGTGAGCCGAGAGGTATTGGTGATGTCCCCAGTAGAAGCTTGAAAGGAGCCGCTGGCATAAAAATTCAGAGCCACTGTCACCTTCACTACCACCGACAGAGACGTCCTGGTCCTCAGTTGAGGCTGCAGATCTGGCTGCATCAGGTGGCAGAGCTCAGTGACCACCTCCTTGCTGAAGCGCAGCCTGCACAAACACTGCTCCTCAGACAAATGAAGGTATGAGAACTGCTCCCTGAATACCCTGGGAGGGTAAGGTCTCATGTGCAGAGTCCTGTTGGCCCTCTTCCCTCTGGCCGTGTTTGCCACTCTCTGCGTATCTGCTGCCTCCGATTCTGCAGGTGCAGGACGACGCCCCGAATCAGTGCAGCCCCCATAGTATCTTCTAAATTGCTGGAATGGTGAAATAAAAATGAACCTGCAAAGTGCTGCTCAGTACCCAAAACTCCTTCACACAGCGTTGAATCTCTCCAGAAGTCTCTCTCTCCCTCAGAATGCGTGGTGCAAAAATGTTGGCGACAAAAAAAAGGTAGGAAGCAGCCACCTTTAAATAGCGCTCCCCCAGCCCATTCCTGACTGCAAAACATTACCCTCTACCTGTCGTTGCTCGCGGCAGGCAGAATGGCTGGGGGCGCGGCTCAATATCCGATCCGGGGAGCTACCGGGGCATTGCACACTTGACTGACGTCACGATCAGCGGGCTCAGGAGATCGTGGTGGCAGTGTTTATCACCGGCGCAAAATGTCTGGTCAATTTTGCGAGTGGCTCAAACATCGCCGCGCCCAGGCGCAAGTTGCTTAGCGCCCCGTTAGCACCCACTTAGGGCGCTAATGGGAGGTGCTAATCAACCGAATTTTTTTCCCAGGGTCTCTGAACACTGGGTCTTCGAACACTGGGGTCTCCGAACATTGGACCTCTCAACACTGGATCTCCGAACACTGGGTCTTCGAGCACTGGGTCTCCGAACACTGGGTCTCTGAGCACTGGGTCTCTGAACACTGGGTCTCCGAGCACTGGGTCTCCGAGCACTGGGTCCCCGAACACTGGGTCTCTGAACACTGGGTCTCCGAACACTGGTTCTCTGAACACTGGGTCTCCGAGCACTGGGTATCTGAGCACTGGGTCTTGAGCACTGGGCCTCCGAGCACTTGGTCTCCGAGCACTGGGTCTCTGAGCACTGGGTCATTGAACACTGGGTCTCTGAACACTGGGTCTCTGAGCACTGGGACACTGAACACTGGGTCTCTGAGCACTGGGTCTCTGAACACTGGGTAACTGAACTCTGGGTCTCTGAACACAGGGTCTCTGAACACTGCATTTCTGAACACTGGGTCTCTGAACACTGGGTCACTGAACACTGGGTCTCTGAGCACTGGGTCACTGAACACTGGGTCTCTGAACATTGGGTCACTGAACACTGGGTCTCTGAGAACTGGGTCTCTGAGCACTGGCTCTCTGAGCACTGGGTCTCTGAACACAGGGTCTCTGAGCACTGGGTCTCTGAGCACTGGGTCTCTGAGCACTGGGTCTCTGAACACTGGGTCTCTGAGCACTGGGTCTCTGAACCTGGGTCTCTGAACACTGGGTCACTGAACACTGGGTCACTGAACACTGGGTCTCCGAGCACTGGGTCACTGAACACTGGGTCTCTGAGCACTGGGTCACTGAACACTGGGTCTCCGAACACTGGGTCTCTGAGCACTGGGTCTTGAGCACTGGGTCTCTGAGCACTGGGTCTCTGAGCACTGGGTCACTGAACACTGTGTCTCTGAGCACTGGGTCTCTGAGCACTGGGTCTCTGAGCACTGGGTTTCTGAGCACTGGGTCACTGAACACTGGGTTTTCGAGCACTGGGCCTCTGAGCACTGGGTCTCCGAACACTGGATCTCTGAACACTGGACCTCCGAACACTGCGTGTCTGAGCACTGGGTCTCCGAGCACTGCATGTCTGAGCACTGGGTCACTGAACAATGGGTCTCTGAACAGAGGGTCTCTGAACACTGCATTTCTGAACACTGGGTCTCTGAACACTGGGTCACTGAACACTGGGTCTGTGAGCACTGGGTCACTGAACACTGGGTCTCTGAACATTGGGCCACTGAACACTGGGTCTCTGAGAACTGGGTCTCTGAGCACTGGGTCTCTGAGCACTGGGTCTCTGAACACAGGGTCTCTGAGCACTGGGTCTCTGAGCACTGGGTTTCTGAGCACTGGGTCTCTGAGCACTGGGTCTCTGAACACTGGGTCTCTGAGCACTGGGTCGCTGAACCTGGGTCTCTGAACACTGGGTCACTGAACACTGGGTCACTGAACACTGGGTCGCCGAGCACTGGGTCACTGAACACTGGGTCTCTGAGCACAGGGTCACTGAACACTGGGTCTCCGAACACTGGGTCTCTGAGCACTGGGTCTTGAGCACTGGGTCTCTGAGCACTGGGTCTCCGAGCACAGGGTCTCTGAGCACTGGGTCACTGAACACTGGGTCTCCGAGCACTGGGTCACTGAACACTGGGTCTCCGAGTACTGGGTCTCTGAGCACTGGGTCTCTGAGCACTGGGTCTCTGAACACTGGGTCACTGAACACTGGGTCTCTGAACACTGGGCACTGAACCTGGGTCTCTGAACACTGGGTCACTGAACACTGGGTCTCTGACCACTGGGTTTCTGAGCACTGGGACACTGAACACTGGGTCTCTGAGCACTGGGTCTCTGAACACTGGGTCACTGAACTCTGGGTCTCTGAACACAGGGTCTCTGAACACTGCATTTCTGAGCACTGGGTCACTGAACACTGGGTCTCTGAACATTGGGTCACTGAACACTGGGTCACTGAACACAGGGTCTCTGGGCACTAGGTCTCTGAGCACTGGGTCTCTGAGCACTGGGTCTCTGAGCACTGGGTCTCTAAGCACTGGGTCTCTAAGCACTGGGTCTCTGAACACAGGGTCTCTGAGCACTGGATCTCTGAGCACTGGGTCTCTGAGCACTGGGTCTCTGAACACTGGGTCTCTGAGCACTGGGTCTCTGAGCACTGGGTCACTGAACACTGGATCTCTGAACGCTGGGTCTCTGAGCACTGGGTCTCTGAGCACTGGGTCACTGAACACTGGGTTTTCGAGCACTGGGTCTCTGAGCACTGGGTCTCCGAACACTGGATCTCTGAACACTGGATCTCTGAACACTGCGTGTCTGAGCACTGGGTCTCCGAGCACTGCATGTCTGAGCACTGGGTCACTGAACACTGGGTCTCTGAGCACTGGGTCACTGAACACTGGGTCTCTGAGCACTGGGTCTCTGAACACTGGGTTTCCGAACACTGGACCTCCGAATACTGGATCTCCGAACACTGCGTGTCTGAGCACTGGGTCACTGAACACTGGGTCTCTGAGCACTGGGTCACTGAACACTGTGTCTCCGAGCACTGGGTCACTGAACACTGGGTCACTGAACACTGGGTCTCCGAGCACTGGGTATCTGAGCACTGGGTCTTGAGCACTGGGTCTCTGAGCACTTGGTCTCCGAGCACTGGGTCTCTGAGCACTGGGTCACTGAACACTGGGTCTCCGAGCACTGGGTCACTGAATACTGGGTCTCTGAGCACTGGGTCTCTGAGCACTGTGTCTCTGAGCAGTTGGTCTTTGAGCACTGGGTCTCTGAACACTGGGTCTCTGAGCACTGGGTCACTGAACACTGGGTCTCTGAACACTAGGTCTCTGAGCACTGGGACACTGAACACTGGGTCTCTGAGCAATGGTCTCTGAACACTGGGTCACTGAACTCTGGGTCTCTGAACACAGGGTCTCTCAACACTGCATTTCTGAACACTGGGTCTCTGAACACTGTTTCACTGAACACTGGGTCTCTGAGCACTGGGTCACTGAACACTGGGTCTCTGAACATTGGGTCACTGAACACTGGGTCTCTGAGGACTGGGTCTCTGAGCACTGGGTCTCTGAGCACTGGGTCTCTGAACACAGGTCTCTGAGCACTGGGTCTCTGAGCACTGGGTCTCTGAACACTGGGTCTCTGAGCACTGGGTCTCTGAGCACTGGGTCTCTGAACACTGGGTCTCTGAGCACTGGGTCTCTGAGCACTGGGTCTTGAGCACTGGGGCTCTGAGCACTGGGTCTCCGAGCACAGGGTCTCTGAGCACTGGGTCACTGAACACTGGGTCTCCGAGCACTGGGTCACTGAACTCTGGGTCTCTGAACACAGGGTCTCTCAACACTGCATTTCTGAACACTGGGTCTCTGAACACTGTTTCACTGAACACTGGGTCTCTGAGCACTGGGTCACTGAACACTGGGTCTCTGAACGCTGGGTCTCTGAGCACTGGGTCTCTGAGCACTGGGTCACTGAACACTGGGTTTTCGAGCACTGGGTCTCTGAGCACTGGGTCTCCGAACACTGGATCTCTGAACACTGGATCTCTGAACACTGCGTGTCTGAGCACTGGGTCTCCGAGCACTGCATGTCTGAGCACTGGGTCACTGAACACTGGGTCTCTGAGCACTGGGTCACTGAACACTGGGTCTCTGAGCACTGGGTCTCTGAACACTGGGTTTCCGAACACTGGACCTCCGAATACTGGATCTCCGAACACTGCGTGTCTGAGCACTGGGTCACTGAACACTGGGTCTCTGAGCACTGGGTCACTGAACACTGTGTCTCCGAGCACTGGGTCACTGAACACTGGGTCACTGAACACTGGGTCTCCGAGCACTGGGTATCTGAGCACTGGGTCTTGAGCACTGGGTCTCTGAGCACTTGGTCTCCGAGCACTGGGTCTCTGAGCACTGGGTCACTGAACACTGGGTCTCCGAGCACTGGGTCACTGAATACTGGGTCTCTGAGCACTGGGTCTCTGAGCACTGTGTCTCTGAGCAGTTGGTCTTTGAGCACTGGGTCTCTGAACACTGGGTCTCTGAGCACTGGGTCACTGAACACTGGGTCTCTGAACACTAGGTCTCTGAGCACTGGGACACTGAACACTGGGTCTCTGAGCAATGGTCTCTGAACACTGGGTCACTGAACTCTGGGTCTCTGAACACAGGGTCTCTCAACACTGCATTTCTGAACACTGGGTCTCTGAACACTGTTTCACTGAACACTGGGTCTCTGAGCACTGGGTCACTGAACACTGGGTCTCTGAACATTGGGTCACTGAACACTGGGTCTCTGAGGACTGGGTCTCTGAGCACTGGGTCTCTGAGCACTGGGTCTCTGAACACAGGTCTCTGAGCACTGGGTCTCTGAGCACTGGGTCTCTGAACACTGGGTCTCTGAGCACTGGGTCTCTGAGCACTGGGTCTCTGAACACTGGGTCTCTGAGCACTGGGTCTCTGAGCACTGGGTCTTGAGCACTGGGGCTCTGAGCACTGGGTCTCCGAGCACAGGGTCTCTGAGCACTGGGTCACTGAACACTGGGTCTCCGAGCACTGGGTCACTGAACTCTGGGTCTCTGAACACAGGGTCTCTCAACACTGCATTTCTGAACACTGGGTCTCTGAACACTGTTTCACTGAACACTGGGTCTCTGAGCACTGGGTCACTGAACACTGGGTCTCTGAACATTGGGTCACTTAACACTGGGTCTCTGAGCACTGGGTCTCTGAGCACTGGGTCTCTGAGCACTTGGTCTCTGAACACAGGGTCTCTGAACACTGGGTCTCTGAGCACTGGGTCTCTGAGCACTGGGTCTCTGAGCACTGGGTCTCTGAGCACTGGGTCTCTGAACACTGGGTCTCTGAGCACTGGGTCTCTGAACCTGGGTCTCTGAACACTGGGTCACTGAACACTGTGTCACTGAGCACTGGGTCTCTGAGCACTGGGTCACTGAACACTGGGTCTCCGAGCACTGGGTCACTGAACATTGGGTCTCCAAACACTGGGTCTCTGAGCACTGGGTCTTGAGCACTGGGGCTCTGAGCACTGGGTCTCCGAACACTGGGTCTCTGAGCACTGGGTCTTGAGCACTGGGGCTCTGAGCACTGGGTCTCTGAACACTGGGCACTGAACCTGGGTCTCTGAACACTGGGTCACTGAACACTGGGTCTCTGACCACTGGGTTCCTGAGCACTGGGACACTGAACACTGGGTCTCTGAGCACTGGGTCTCTGAACACTGGGTCACTGAACTCTGGGTCTCTGAACACAGGGTCTCTGAACACTGCATTTCTGAGCACTGGGTCACTGAACACTGGGTCTCTGAACATTGGGTCACTGAACACTGGGTCACTGAACACAGGGTCTCTGGGCACTAGGTCTCTGAGCACTGAGTCTCTGAGCACTGGGTCTCTGAGCACTTGGTCTCTAAGCACTGGGTCTCTGAACACAGGGTCTCTGAGCACTAGGTCTCTGAGCACTGGGTCTCTGAGCACTGGGTCTCTGAACACTGGGTCTCTGAGCACTGGGTCTCTGAACACTGGGTCACTGAACACTGGGTCTCTGAACGCTGGGTCTCTGAGCACTGGATCTCTGAGCACTGGGTCTCTGAGCACTGCGTCACTGAATACTGGGTCACTGAACACTGGGTCTCCGAGCACTGGGTATCTGAGCACTGGGTCTTGAGCACTGGGTCTCTGAGCACTTGGTCTCCGAGCACTGGGTCTCTGAGCACTGGACCTCCGAACACTGCGTGTCTGAGCACTGGTTCTCCGAGCACTGCATGTCTGAGCACTGGGTCACTGAACACTGGGTCTCTGAGCACTGGGTCTCTGAACACTGGGTCTCCGAACACTGGACCTCCGAATACTGGATCTCCGAACACTGCGTGTCTGAGCACTGGGTCACTGAACACTGGGTCACTGAACACTGGGTCTCCGAGCACTGGGTCACTGAACACTGGGTCTCTGAGCACTGGGTCACTGAACACTGGGTCTCCGAACACTGGGTCTCTCAGCACTGGGTCTTGAGCACTGGGTCTCTGAGCAATGGGTCTCCGAGCACAGGGGCTCTGAGCACTGGGTCACTGAACACTGGGTCTCCGAGCACTGGGTCTCCGAGCACTGGGTCTCTGAGCACTGGGTCTCTGACCACTGGGTCTCTGAACACTGGGTCACTGAACACTGGGTCTCTGAACACTGGGTCACTGAACCTGGGTCTCTGAACACTGGGTCACTGAACACAGGGTCTCTGAGCACTGGGTCTCTGAGCACTGGGTCTCTGAGCACTGGGTCTCTGAGCACTGGGTCTCTGAACACTGGATCTCTGAACACTGGACCTCCGAACACTGCGTGTCTGAGCATTGGGTCTCCGAGCACTGCATGTCTGAGCACTGGGTCACTGAACACTGGGTCTCTGAACACAGGGTCTCTGAACACTGCATTTCTGAACACTGGGTCTCTGAACACTGGGTCACTGAACACTGGGTCTCTGAGCACTGGGTCACTGAACACTGGGTCTCTGAACATTGGGTCACTAAACACTGGGTCTCTGAGAACTGGATCTCTGAGCACTGGGTCTCTGAGCACGGGGTCTCTGAACACAGGGTCTCTGAGCACTGGGTCTCTGAGCACTGGGTCTCTGAGCACTGGGTCTCTGAACACTGGGTCTCTGAGCACTGGGTAGCTGAGCCTGGGTCTCTGAACACTGCGTCACTGAACACTGGGTCACTGAACACTGGGTCTCCGAGCACTGGGTCACTGAATACTGGGTCTCTGAGCACTGGGTCACTGAACACTGGGTCTCCGAACACTGGGTCTCTGAGCACTGGGTCTTGAGCACTGGGTCTCTGAGCACTGGGACTCCGAGCACTGGGTCACTGAACACTGGGTCTCCGAGTACTGGGTCTCTGAGCACTGGGTCTCTGAGCACTGGGTCTCTGAACACTGGGTCACTGAACACTGGGTCTCTGAACACTGGGCACTGAACCTGGGTCTCTGAACACTGGGTCACTGAACACTGGGTCTCTGACCAATGGGTTTCTGAGCACTGGGACACTGAACACTGGGTCTCTGAGCACTGGGTCTCTGAACACTGGGGCACTGAACTCTGGGTCTCTGAGCACTGGGTCTCTGAGCACTGTGTCTCTGAACACTGGGTCTCTGAGCACTGGGTCTCTGAGCACTGTGTCTCTGAACACTGGGTCTCTGAGCACTGGGTCTCTGAGCACTGGGTCACTGAACACTGGATCTCTGAACGCTGGGTCTCTGAGCACTGGGTCTCTGAGCACTGGGTCACTGAACACTGGGTTTTCGAGCACTGGGTCTCTGAGCACTGGGTCTCCGAACACTGGATCTCTGAACACTGGACCTCCGAACACTGCGTGTCTGAGCACTGGGTCTCCGAGCACTGCATGTCTGAGCACTGGGTCACTGAACACTGGGTCTCTGAGCACTGGGTCACTGAACACTCTGTCTCTGAGCACTGGGTCTCTGAACACTGGGTCTCCGAACACTGGACCTCCGAATACTGGATCTCCGAACACTGCATGTCTGAGCACTGGGTCACTTAACACTGGGTCTCTGAGCACTGGGTCACTGAACACTGTGTCTCCGAGCACTGGGTCACTGAACACTGGGTCACTGAACACTGGGTCACTGAACACTGGGTCTCCGAGCACTGGGTCTCTGAGCACTGGGCCTCTGAACACTGGGTCTCTGAGCACTGGGTCGCTGAACCTGGGTCTCTGAACACTGGGTCACTGAACACTGGGTCACTGAACACTGGGTCTCCGAGCACTGGGTCACTGAATACTGGGTCTCTGAGCACTGGGTCACTGAACACTGGGTCTCCGAACACTGGGTCTCTGAGCACTGGGTCTTGAGCACTGGGTCTCTGAGCACTGGGTCTCCGAGCACAGGGTCTCTGAGCACTGGGTCACTGAACACTGGGTCTCCGAGCACTGGGTCACTGAACACTGGGTCTCCGAGTACTGGGTCTCTGAGCACTGGGTCTCTGAGCACTGGGTCTCTGAACACTGGGTCACTGAACACTGGGTCTCTGAACACTGGGCACTGAACCTGGGTCTCTGAACACTGGGTCTCCGAGTACTGGGTCTCTGAGCACTGGGTCTCTGAGCACTGGGTCTCTGAGCACTGGGTCACTGAACACTGGGTCTCCGAGCACTGGGTCACTGAACACTGGTCACTGAACACTGGGTCACTGAACACTGGGTCACTGAACACTGGGTCTCCGAGCACTGTGTCTCCGAGCACTGGGTCCCTGAGCACTGGGTCTCTGAACACTGGATCTCTGAACACTGGACCTCCGAACACTGCGTGTCTGAGCACTGGGTCTCCGAGCACTGCATGTCTGAGCACTGGGTCACTGAACACTGGGTCTCTGAGCACTGGGTCACTGAACACTCTGTCTCTGAGCACTGGGTCTCTGAACACTGGGTCTCCGAACACTGGACCTCCGAATACTGGATCTCCGAACACTGCATGTCTGAGCACTGGGTCACTTAACACTGGGTCTCTGAGCACTGGGTCACTGAACACTGTGTCTCCGAGCACTGGGTCACTGAACACTGGGTCACTGAACACTGGGTCACTGAACACTGGGTCTCCGAGCACTGGGTCTCTGAGCACTGGGTCTCTGAGCACTGGGCCTCTGAACACTGGGTCTCTGAGCACTGGGTCGCTGAACCTGGGTCTCTGAACACTGGGTCACTGAACACTGGGTCACTGAACACTGGGTCTCCGAGCACTGGGTCACTGAATACTGGGTCTCTGAGCACTGGGTCACTGAACACTGGGTCTCCGAACACTGGGTCTCTGAGCACTGGGTCTTGAGCACTGGGTCTCTGAGCACTGGGTCTCCGAGCACAGGATCTCTGAGCACTGGGTCACTGAACACTGGGTCTCCGAGCACTGGGTCACTGAACACTGGGTCTCCGAGTACTGGGTCTCTGAGCACTGGGTCTCTGAGCACTGGGTCTCTGAACACTGGGTCACTGAACACTGGGTCTCTGAACACTGGGCACTGAACCTGGGTCTCTGAACACTGGGTCTCCGAGTACTGGGTCTCTGAGCACTGGGTCTCTGAGCACTGGGTCTCTGAGCACTGGGTCACTGAACACTGGGTCTCCGAGCACTGGGTCACTGAACACTGGTCACTGAACACTGGGTCACTGAACACTGGGTCACTGAACACTGGGTCTCCGAGTACTGTGTCTCCGAGCACTGGGTCTCCGAGCACTGGGTCTCTGAGCACTGGGTCTCTGAACACTGGGTCTCTGAGCACTGGGTCGCTGAACCTGGGTCTCTGAACAGTGTGTCACTGAATACTGGGTCACTGAACACTGGGTCTCCGAGCACTGGGTCACTGAATACTGGGTCTCTGAGCACTGGGTCACTGAACACTGGGTCTCCGAACACTGGGTCTCTGAGCACTGGGTCACTGAACACTGGGTCTCCGAGCACTGGGTCACTGAACACTGGGTCTCCGAGTACTGGGTCTCTGAGCACTGGGTCTCTGAG
Organism: Somniosus microcephalus; assembly: GCF_052327205.1. Lineage (NCBI taxonomy): Eukaryota > Metazoa > Chordata > Chondrichthyes > Squaliformes > Somniosidae > Somniosus > Somniosus microcephalus. Next base: position 104,284,410 of record NC_140999.1, read on the forward strand.
CACTGGGTCTCTGAACACTGCGTCACTGAACACTGGGTCTCTGAACACTGGGCACTGAACCTGGGTCTCTGAACACTGGGTCACTGAACACTGGGTCTCTGACCACTGGGTTTCTGAGCACTGGGACACTGAACACTGGGTCTCTGAGCACTGGGTCTCTGAACACTGGGTCACTGAACACTGGGTCTCCGAGCACTGGGTCACTGAACACTGGGTCTCCGAGTACTGGGTCTCTGAGCACTGGGTCTCTGAGCACTGGGTCTCTGAACACTGGGTCACTGAACACTGGGTCTCTGAACACTGGGCACTGAACCTGGGTCTCTGAACACTGGGTCTCCGAGTACTGGGTCTCTGAGCACTGGGTCTCTGAGCACTGGGTCTCTGAGCACTGGGTCACTGAACACTGGGTCTCCGAGCACTGGGTCACTGAACACTGGTCACTGAACACTGGGTCACTGAACACTGGGTCACTGAACACTGGGTCTCCGAGCACTGTGTCTCTGAGCACTGGGTCTCTGAGCACTGGGTCTCTGAACACTGGATCTCTGAACACTGGACCTCCGAACACTGCGTGTCTGAGCACTGGGTCTCCGAGCACTGCATGTCTGAGCACTGGGTCACTGAACACTGGGTCTCTGAGCACTGGGTCACTGAACACTCTGTCTCTGAGCACTGGGTCTCTGAACACTGGGTCTCCGAACACTGGACCTCCGAATACTGGATCTCCGAACACTGCATGTCTGAGCACTGGGTCACTTAACACTGGGTCTCTGAGCACTGGGTCACTGAACACTGTGTCTCCGAGCACTGGGTCACTGAACACTGGGTCACTGAACACTGGGTCACTGAACACTGGGTCTCCGAGCACTGGGTCTCTGAGCACTGGGTCTCTGAGCACTGGGCCTCTGAACACTGGGTCTCTGAGCACTGGGTCGCTGAACCTGGGTCTCTGAACACTGGGTCACTGAACACTGGGTCACTGAACACTGGGTCTCCGAGCACTGGGTCACTGAATACTGGGTCTCTGAGCACTGGGTCACTGAACACTGGGTCTCCGAACACTGGGTCTCTGAGCACTGGGTCTTGAGCACTGGGTCTCTGAGCACTGGGTCTCCGAGCACAGGGTCTCTGAGCACTGGGTCACTGAACACTGGGTCTCCGAGCACTGGGTCACTGAACACTGGGTCTCCGAGTACTGGGTCTCTGAGCACTGGGTCTCTGAGCACTGGGTCTCTGAACACTGGGTCACTGAACACTGGGTCTCTGAACACTGGGCACTGAACCTGGGTCTCTGAACACTGGGTCTCCGAGTACTGGGTCTCTGAGCACTGGGTCTCTGAGCACTGGGTCTCTGAGCACTGGGTCACTGAACACTGGGTCTCCGAGCACTGGGTCACTGAACACTGGGTCACTGAACACTGGGTCACTGAACACTGGGTCTCCGAGCACTGTGTCTCCGAGCACTGGGTCTCTGAGCACTGGGTCTCTGAGCACTGGGTCTCTGAACACTGGGTCTCTGAGCACTGGGTCGCTGAACCTGGGTCTCTGAACAGTGTGTCACTGAATACTGGGTCACTGAACACTGGGTCTCCGAGCACTGGGTCACTGAATACTGGGTCTCTGAGCACTGGGTCACTGAACACTGGGTCTCCGAACACTGGGTCTCTGAGCACTGGGTCACTGAACACTGGGTCTCCGAGCACTGGGTCACTGAACACTGGGTCTCCGAGTACTGGGTCTCTGAGCACTGGGTCTCTGAGCACTGGGTCTCTGAGCACTGGGTCTCTGAACACTGGGTCACTGAACACTGGGTCTCTGAACACTGGGCACTGAACCTGGGTCTCTGAACACTGGGTCACTGAACACTGGGTCTCTGACCACTGGGTTTCTGAGCACTGGGACACTGAACACTGGGTCTCTGAGCACTGGGTCTCTGAACACTGGGTCACTGAACTCTGGGTCTCTGAACACAGGGTCTCTGAACACTGCATTTCTGAGCACCGGGTCACTGAACACTGGTCTCTGAACATTGGGTCACTGAACACTGGGTCACTGAACACAGGGTCTCTGGGCACTAGGTCTCTGAGCACTGGGTCTCTGAGCACTGGGTCTCTGAACACTGGGTCTCTGAGCACTGGGTCTCTGAGCACTGGGTCACTGAACACTGGATCTCTGAACGCTGGGTCTCTGAGCACTGGGTCTCTGAGCACTGGGTCACTGAACACTGGGTTTTCGAGCACTGGGTCTCTGAGCACTGGGTCTCCGAACACTGGATCTCTGAACACTGGTCCTCCGAACACTGCGTGTCTGAGCACTGGGTCTCCGAGCACTGCATGTCTGAGCACTGGGTCACTGAACACTGGGTCTCTGAGCACTGGGTCACTGAACACTGTGTCTCTGAGCACTGGGTCTCTGAACACTGGGTCTCCGAACACTGGACCTCCGAATACTGGATCTCCGAACACTGCGTGTCTGAGCACTGGGTCACTGAACACTGGGTCTCTGAGCACTGGGTCACTGAACACTGGGTCTCCGAGCAATGGGTCACTGAACACTGGGTCACTGAACACTGGGTCACTGAACACTGGGTCACTGAACACTGGGTCTCCGAGCACTGGGTATCTGAGCACTGGGTCTTGAGCACTGGGTCTCTGAGCACTTGGTCTCCGAGCACTGGGTCTCTGAGCACTGGGTCACTGAACACTGGGTCTCCGAGCACTGCGTCACTGAATACTGGGTCTCTGAGCACTGGGTCTCTGAGCACTGTGTCTCTGAGCACTGGGTCACTGAACACTGGGTCTCTGAGCACTGAGTCACTGAACACTGGGTCTCTGAACACTAGGTCTCTGAGCACTGGGACACTAAACACTGGGTCTCTGAGCAATGGTCTCTGAACACTGGGTCACTTAACACTGAGTCTCTGAAGACAGGGTCTGTCAACACTGCATTTCTGAACACTGGGTCTCTGAGCACTGTTTCACTGAACACTGGGTCTCTGAGCACTGGGTCACTGAACACTGTGTCTCTGAACATTGGGTCACTGAACACTGGGTCTCTGAGCACTGGGTCTCTGAGCACTGGGTCTCTGAGCACTGGGTCTCTGAGCACTGGGTCTCTGAACACAGGGTCTCTGAGCACTGGGTCTCTGAGCACTGGGTCTCTGAGCACTGGGTCTCTCAGCACTGGGTCTCTGAGCACTGGGTCTCTGAACACTGGGTCTCTGAGCACTGGGTCTCTGAACCTGGGTCTCTGAACACTGGGTCACTGAACACTGGGTCACTGAACACTGGGTCTCCGAGCACTGGGTCACTGAACACTGGGTCTCCGAGCACTGGGTCACTGATCACTGGGTCTCCGAACACTGGGTCTCTGAGCACTGGGTCTCTGAGCACTGGGTCTCTAAGCACTGGGTCTCTAAGCACTGGGTCTCTGAACACAGGGTCTCTGAGCACTGGGTCTCTGAGCACTGGGTCTCTGAGCACTGCGTCTCTGAACACTGGGTCTCTGAGCACTGGGTCTCTGAGCACTGGGTCACTGAACACTGGATCTCTGAACGCTGGATCTCTGAGCACTGGGTCTCTGAGCACTGGGTCACTGAACACTGGGTTTTCGAGCACTGGGTCTCTGAGCACTGGGTCTCCGAACACTGGATCTCTGAACACTGGACCTCCGAACACTGCGTGTCTGGGCACTGGGTCTCCGAGCACTGCATGTCTGAGCACTGGGTCACTGAACACTGGGTCTCTGAGCACTGGGTCACTGAACACTGTGTCTCTGAGCACTGGGTCTCTGAACACTGGGTCTCCGAACGCTGGACCTCCGAATACTGGATCTCCGAACACTGCGTGTCTGAGCATTGGGTCACTGAACACTGGGTCTCTGAGCACTGGGTCACTGAACACTGGGTCTCCGAGCACTGGGTCACTGAACACTGGGTCACTGAACACTGGGTCACTGAACACTGGGTCACTGAACACTGGGTCTCCGAGCACTGGTTCTCTGAGCACTGGGTCTCTGAGCACTGGGTCTCTGAACACTGGGTCTCTGAGCACTGGGTCGCTGAACCTGGGTCTCTGAACACTGGGTCACTGAACACTGGGTCACTGAACACTGGGTCTCCGAGCACTTGGTCACTGAATACTGGGTCTCTGAGCACTGGGTCACTGAACACTGGGTCTCCGAACACTGGGTCTCTGAGCACTGGGTCTTGAGCACTGGGTCTCTGAGCACTGGGTCTCCGAGCACAGGGTCTCTGAGCACTGGGTCACTGAACACTGGGTCTCCGAGCACTGGGTCACTGATCACTGGGTCTCCGAGTACTGGGTCTCTGAGCACTGGGTCTCTGAGCACTGGGCCTCTGAACATTGGTTCACTGAACACTGGGTCTCTGAGCACTGGGTCTCTGAACACTGGGTCACTGAACTCTGGGTCTCTGAACACAGGGTCTCTGAACACTGCATTTCTGAGCACTGGGTCACTGAACACTGGGTCTCTGAACATTGGGTCACTGAACACTGGGTCACTGAACACAGGGTCTCTGGGCACTAGGTCTCTGAGCACTGAGTCTCTGAGCACTGGGTCTCTGAGCACTGGGTCTCTGAGCACTGGGTCTCTGAACACTGGGTCACTGAACACTGGGTCTCTGAACACTGGGCACTGAACCTGGGTCTCTGAACACTGGGTCTCCGAGTACTGGGTCTCTGAGCACTGGGTCTCTGAGCACTGGGTCTCTGAGCACTGGGTCACTGAACACTGGGTCTCCGAGCACTGGGTCACTGAACACTGGTCACTGAACACTGGGTCACTGAACACTGGGTCACTGAACACTGGGTCTCCGAGTACTGTGTCTCCGAGCACTGGGTCTCCGAGCACTGGGTCTCTGAGCACTGGGTCTCTGAACACTGGGTCTCTGAGCACTGGGTCGCTGAACCTGGGTCTCTGAACAGTGTGTCACTGAATACTGGGTCACTGAACACTGGGTCTCCGAGCACTGGGTCACTGAATACTGGGTCTCTGAGCACTGGGTCACTGAACACTGGGTCTCCGAACACTGGGTCTCTGAGCACTGGGTCACTGAACACTGGGTCTCCGAGCACTGGGTCACTGAACACTGGGTCTCCGAGTACTGGGTCTCTGAGCACTGGGTCTCTGAGCACTGGGTCTCTGAACACTGCGTCACTGAACACTGGGTCTCTGAACACTGGGCACTGAACCTGGGTCTCTGAACACTGGGTCACTGAACACTGGGTCTCTGACCACTGGGTTTCTGAGCACTGGGACACTGAACACTGGGTCTCTGAGCACTGGGTCTCTGAACACTGGGTCACTGAACACTGGGTCTCCGAGCACTGGGTCACTGAACACTGGGTCTCCGAGTACTGGGTCTCTGAGCACTGGGTCTCTGAGCACTGGGTCTCTGAACACTGGGTCACTGAACACTGGGTCTCTGAACACTGGGCACTGAACCTGGGTCTCTGAACACTGGGTCTCCGAGTACTGGGTCTCTGAGCACTGGGTCTCTGAGCACTGGGTCTCTGAGCACTGGGTCACTGAACACTGGGTCTCCGAGCACTGGGTCACTGAACACTGGTCACTGAACACTGGGTCACTGAACACTGGGTCACTGAACACTGGGTCTCCGAGCACTGTGTCTCCGAGCACTGGGTCTCTGAGCACTGGGTCTCTGAGCACTGGGTCTCTGAACACTGGATCTCTGAACACTGGACCTCCGAACACTGCGTGTCTGAGCACTGGGTCTCCGAGCACTGCATGTCTGAGCACTGGGTCACTGAACACTGGGTCTCTGAGCACTGGGTCACTGAACACTCTGTCTCTGAGCACTGGGTCTCTGAACACTGGGTCTCCGAACACTGGACCTCCGAATACTGGATCTCCGAACACTGCATGTCTGAGCACTGGGTCACTTAACACTGGGTCTCTGAGCACTGGGTCACTGAACACTGTGTCTCCGAGCACTGGGTCACTGAACACTGGGTCACTGAACACTGGGTCACTGAACACTGGGTCTCCGAGCACTGGGTCTCTGAGCACTGGGTCTCTGAGCACTGGGCCTCTGAACACTGGGTCTCTGAGCACTGGGTCGCTGAACCTGGGTCTCTGAACACTGGGTCACTGAACACTGGGTCACTGAACACTGGGTCTCCGAGCACTGGGTCACTGAATACTGGGTCTCTGAGCACTGGGTCACTGAACACTGGGTCTCCGAACACTGGGTCTCTGAGCACTGGGTCTTGAGCACTGGGTCTCTGAGCACTGGGTCTCCGAGCACAGGGTCTCTGAGCACTGGGTCACTGAACACTGGGTCTCCGAGCACTGGGTCACTGAACACTGGGTCTCCGAGTACTGGGTCTCTGAGCACTGGGTCTCTGAGCACTGGGTCTCTGAACACTGGGTCACTGAACACTGGGTCTCTGAACACTGGGCACTGAACCTGGGTCTCTGAACACTGGGTCTCCGAGTACTGGGTCTCTGAGCACTGGGTCTCTGAGCACTGGGTCTCTGAGCACTGGGTCACTGAACACTGGGTCTCCGAGCACTGGGTCACTGAACACTGGGTCACTGAACACTGGGTCACTGAACACTGGGTCTCCGAGCACTGTGTCTCCGAGCACTGGGTCTCTGAGCACTGGGTCTCTGAGCACTGGGTCTCTGAACACTGGGTCTCTGAGCACTGGGTCGCTGAACCTGGGTCTCTGAACAGTGTGTCACTGAATACTGGGTCACTGAACACTGGGTCTCCGAGCACTGGGTCACTGAATACTGGGTCTCTGAGCACTGGGTCACTGAACACTGGGTCTCCGAACACTGGGTCTCTGAGCACTGGGTCACTGAACACTGGGTCTCCGAGCACTGGGTCACTGAACACTGGGTCTCCGAGTACTGGGTCTCTGAGCACTGGGTCTCTGAGCACTGGGTCTCTGAGCACTGGGTCTCTGAACACTGGGTCACTGAACACTGGGTCTCTGAACACTGGGCACTGAACCTGGGTCTCTGAACACTGGGTCACTGAACACTGGGTCTCTGACCACTGGGTTTCTGAGCACTGGGACACTGAACACTGGGTCTCTGAGCACTGGGTCTCTGAACACTGGGTCACTGAACTCTGGGTCTCTGAACACAGGGTCTCTGAACACTGCATTTCTGAGCACCGGGTCACTGAACACTGGTCTCTGAACATTGGGTCACTGAACACTGGGTCACTGAACACAGGGTCTCTGGGCACTAGGTCTCTGAGCACTGGGTCTCTGAGCACTGGGTCTCTGAACACTGGGTCTCTGAGCACTGGGTCTCTGAGCACTGGGTCACTGAACACTGGATCTCTGAACGCTGGGTCTCTGAGCACTGGGTCTCTGAGCACTGGGTCACTGAACACTGGGTTTTCGAGCACTGGGTCTCTGAGCACTGGGTCTCCGAACACTGGATCTCTGAACACTGGTCCTCCGAACACTGCGTGTCTGAGCACTGGGTCTCCGAGCACTGCATGTCTGAGCACTGGGTCACTGAACACTGGGTCTCTGAGCACTGGGTCACTGAACACTGTGTCTCTGAGCACTGGGTCTCTGAACACTGGGTCTCCGAACACTGGACCTCCGAATACTGGATCTCCGAACACTGCGTGTCTGAGCACTGGGTCACTGAACACTGGGTCTCTGAGCACTGGGTCACTGAACACTGGGTCTCCGAGCAATGGGTCACTGAACACTGGGTCACTGAACACTGGGTCACTGAACACTGGGTCACTGAACACTGGGTCTCCGAGCACTGGGTATCTGAGCACTGGGTCTTGAGCACTGGGTCTCTGAGCACTTGGTCTCCGAGCACTGGGTCTCTGAGCACTGGGTCACTGAACACTGGGTCTCCGAGCACTGCGTCACTGAATACTGGGTCTCTGAGCACTGGGTCTCTGAGCACTGTGTCTCTGAGCACTGGGTCACTGAACACTGGGTCTCTGAGCACTGAGTCACTGAACACTGGGTCTCTGAACACTAGGTCTCTGAGCACTGGGACACTAAACACTGGGTCTCTGAGCAATGGTCTCTGAACACTGGGTCACTTAACACTGAGTCTCTGAAGACAGGGTCTGTCAACACTGCATTTCTGAACACTGGGTCTCTGAGCACTGTTTCACTGAACACTGGGTCTCTGAGCACTGGGTCACTGAACACTGTGTCTCTGAACATTGGGTCACTGAACACTGGGTCTCTGAGCACTGGGTCTCTGAGCACTGGGTCTCTGAGCACTGGGTCTCTGAGCACTGGGTCTCTGAACACAGGGTCTCTGAGCACTGGGTCTCTGAGCACTGGGTCTCTGAGCACTGGGTCTCTCAGCACTGGGTCTCTGAGCACTGGGTCTCTGAACACTGGGTCTCTGAGCACTGGGTCTCTGAACCTGGGTCTCTGAACACTGGGTCACTGAACACTGGGTCACTGAACACTGGGTCTCCGAGCACTGGGTCACTGAACACTGGGTCTCCGAGCACTGGGTCACTGATCACTGGGTCTCCGAACACTGGGTCTCTGAGCACTGGGTCTCTGAGCACTGGGTCTCTAAGCACTGGGTCTCTAAGCACTGGGTCTCTGAACACAGGGTCTCTGAGCACTGGGTCTCTGAGCACTGGGTCTCTGAGCACTGCGTCTCTGAACACTGGGTCTCTGAGCACTGGGTCTCTGAGCACTGGGTCACTGAACACTGGATCTCTGAACGCTGGATCTCTGAGCACTGGGTCTCTGAGCACTGGGTCACTGAACACTGGGTTTTCGAGCACTGGGTCTCTGAGCACTGGGTCTCCGAACACTGGATCTCTGAACACTGGACCTCCGAACACTGCGTGTCTGGGCACTGGGTCTCCGAGCACTGCATGTCTGAGCACTGGGTCACTGAACACTGGGTCTCTGAGCACTGGGTCACTGAACACTGTGTCTCTGAGCACTGGGTCTCTGAACACTGGGTCTCCGAACGCTGGACCTCCGAATACTGGATCTCCGAACACTGCGTGTCTGAGCATTGGGTCACTGAACACTGGGTCTCTGAGCACTGGGTCACTGAACACTGGGTCTCCGAGCACTGGGTCACTGAACACTGGGTCACTGAACACTGGGTCACTGAACACTGGGTCACTGAACACTGGGTCTCCGAGCACTGGTTCTCTGAGCACTGGGTCTCTGAGCACTGGGTCTCTGAACACTGGGTCTCTGAGCACTGGGTCGCTGAACCTGGGTCTCTGAACACTGGGTCACTGAACACTGGGTCACTGAACACTGGGTCTCCGAGCACTTGGTCACTGAATACTGGGTCTCTGAGCACTGGGTCACTGAACACTGGGTCTCCGAACACTGGGTCTCTGAGCACTGGGTCTTGAGCACTGGGTCTCTGAGCACTGGGTCTCCGAGCACAGGGTCTCTGAGCACTGGGTCACTGAACACTGGGTCTCCGAGCACTGGGTCACTGATCACTGGGTCTCCGAGTACTGGGTCTCTGAGCACTGGGTCTCTGAGCACTGGGCCTCTGAACATTGGTTCACTGAACACTGGGTCTCTGAGCACTGGGTCTCTGAACACTGGGTCACTGAACTCTGGGTCTCTGAACACAGGGTCTCTGAACACTGCATTTCTGAGCACTGGGTCACTGAACACTGGGTCTCTGAACATTGGGTCACTGAACACTGGGTCACTGAACACAGGGTCTCTGGGCACTAAGTCTCTGAGCACTGGGTCTCTGAGCACTGGGTCTCTAAGCACTGGGTCTCTGAGCACTGGGTCTCTGAGCACTGGGTCTCTGAGCACTGGGTCTCTGAACACTGGGTCTCTGAGCACTTGGTCTCTGAGCACTGGGTCACTGAACACTGGATATCTGAACGCTGGGTCTCTGAGCACTGGGTCTCTGAGCACTGGGTCACTGAACACTGGGTTTTCGAGCACTGGGTCTCTGAGCACTGGGTCTCCGAACACTGGATCTCTGAACACTGAACCTCCGAACACTGCGTGTCTGAGCACTGGGTCTCCGAGCACTGCATGTCTGAGCACTGGGTCACTGAACACTGGGTCTCTGAGCACTGGGTCACTGAACACTGTGTCTCTGAGCACTGGGTCTCTGAACACTGGGTCTCCGAACACTGGACCTCCGAATACTGGATCTCCGAACACTGCGTGTCTGAGCACTGGGTCACTGAACACTGGGTCTCTGAGCGCTGGGTCACTGAACACTGGGTCTCCGAGCACTGGGTCACTGAACACTGGGTCACTGAACACTGGGTCACTGAACACTGGGTCTCCGAGCACTGGGAATCTGAGCACTGGGTCTTGAGCACTGGGTCTCTGAGCACTTGGTCTCCGAGCACTGGGTCTCTGAGCACTGGGTCACTGAACACTGGGTCTCCGAGCACTGGGTCACTGAATACTGGGTCTCTGAGCACTGGGTCTCTGAGCACTGTGTCTCTGAGCAGTGGGTCTTTGAGCACTGGGTCTCTGAACACTGGGTCTCTGAGCACTGGGTCACTGAACACTGGGTCTCTGAGCACTGAGTCACTGAACACTGGGTCTCTGAACACTAGGTCTCTGAGCACTGGGACACTGAACGCTGGGTCTCTGAGCAATGGTCTCTGAACACTGGGTCACTGAACTCTGGGTCTCTGAACACAGGGTCTCTCAACACTGCATTTCTGAACACTGGGTCTCTGAACACTGTTTCACTGATCACTGGGTCTCTGAGCACTGGGTCACTGAACACTGGGTCTCTGAACATTGGGTCACTGAACACTGGGTCTCTGAGCACTGGGTCTCTGAGCACTGGGTCTCTGAGCACTGGGTCTCTGAACACAGGGTCTCTGAGCACTGGGTCTCTGAGCACTGGGTCTCTGAGCACTGGGTCTCTCAGCACTGGGTCTCTGAGCACTGGGTCTCTGAACACTGGGTCTCTGAGCACTGGGTCTCTGAACCTGGGTCTCTGAACACTGGGTCACTGAACACTGGGTCACTGAACACTGGGTCTCCGAGCACTGGGTCACTGAACACTGGGTCTCCTAGCACTGGGTCACTGAACACTGGGTCTCCGAACACTGGGTCTCTGAGCACTGGGTCTTGAGCACTGGGGCTCTGAGCACTGGGTCTCCGAGCACAGGGTCTCTGAGCACTGGGTCACTGAACACTGGGACTCCGAGCACTGGGTCACTGAACACTGGGTCTCCGAGCACTGGGTCTCTAAGCACTGGGTCTCTGAGCACTGGGTCTCTGATCACTGGGTCTCTGAACACTGGGTCACTGAACACTGGGTCTCTGAACACTGGGCACTGAACCTGGGTCTCTGAACACTGGGTCACTGAACACTGGGTCTCTGACCACTGGGTTCCTGAGCACTGGGACACTGAACACTGGGTCTCTGAGCACTGGGTCTCTGAACACTGGGTCACTGAACTCTGGGTCTCTGAACACCGGGTCTCTGAACACTGCATTTCTGAGCACTGGTTCACTGCACACTGGGTCTCTGAACATTGGGTCACTGAACACTGGGTCACTGAACACAGGGTCTCTGGGCACTTGGTCTCTGAGCACTGGGTCTCTGAGCACTGGGTCTCTGAGCACTGGGTCTTTAAGCACTGGGTCTCTGAGCACTGTGTCTCTGAACACTGGGTCTCTGAGCACTGGGACACTGAACACTGGGTCTCTGAGCACTGGGTCACTGAACACTGGGTCTCTGAACATTGGGTCACTGAACACTGGGTCACTGAACACAGGGTCTCTGGGCACTAAGTCTCTGAGCACTGGGTCTCTGATCACTGGGTCTCAGAGCACTGGGTCTCTAAGCACTGGGTCTCTAAGCACTGGGTCTCTGAACACAGGGTCTCTGAGCACTGGGTCTCTGAGCACTGGGTCTCTGAGCACTGGGTCTCTGAACACTGGGTCTCTGAGCACTTGGTCTCTGAGCACTGGGTCACTGAACACTGGATATCTGAACGCTGGGTCTCTGAGCACTGGGTCTCTAAGCACTGGGTCTCTAAGCACTGGGTCTCTGAACACAGGGTCTCTGAGCCCTGGGTCTCTGAGTACTGGGTCTCTGAGAACTGGGTCTCTGAACACTGGGCCTCTGAGCACTTGGTCTCTGAGCACTGGGTCACTGAACACTGGATATCTGAACGCTGGGTCTCTGAGCACTGGGTCTCTGAGCACTGGGTCACTGAACACTGGGTTTTCGAGCACTGGGTCTCTGAGCACTGGGTCTCCGAACACTGGATCTCTGAACACTGAACCTCCGAACACTGCGTGTCTGAGCACTGGGTCTCCGAGCACTGCATGTCTGAGCACTGGGTCACTGAACACTGGGTCTCTGAGCACTGGGTCACTGAACACTGTGTCTCTGAGCACTGGGTCTCTGAACACTGGGTCTCCGAACACTGGACCTCCGAATACTGGATCTCCGAACACTGCGTGTCTGAGCACTGGGTCACTGAACACTGGGTCTCTGAGCGCTGGGTCACTGAACACTGGGTCTCCGAGCACTGGGTCACTGAACACTGGGTCACTGAACACTGGGTCACTGAACACTGGGTCTCTGAGCACTTGGTCTCCGAGCACTGGGTCTCTGAGCACTGGGTCACTGAACACTGGGTCTCCGAGCACTGGGTCACTGAATACTGGGTCTCTGAGCACTGGGTCTCTGAGCACTGTGTCTCTGAGCAGTGGGTCTTTGAGCACTGGGTCTCTGAACACTGGGTCTCTGAGCACTGGGTCACTGAACACTGGGTCTCTGAGCACTGAGTCACTGAACACTGGGTCTCTGAACACTAGGTCTCTGAGCACTGGGACACTGAATGCTGGGTCTCTGAGCAATGGTCTCTGAACACTGGGTCACTGAACTCTGGGTCTCTGAACACAGGGTCTCTCAACACTGCATTTCTGAACACTGGGTCTCTGAAAACTGTTTCACTGAACACTGGGTCTCTGAGCACTGGGTCACTGAACACTGGGTCTCTGAACATTGGGTCACTGAACACTGGGTCACTGAGCACTGGGTCTCTGAGCACTGGGTCTCTGAGCACTGGGTCTCTGAACACAGGGTCTCTGAGCACTGGGTCTCTGAGCACTGGGTCTCTCAGCACTGGGTCTCTGAGCACTGGGTCTCTGAACACTGGGTCTCTGAGCACTGGGTCTCTGAACCTGGGTCTCTGAACACTGGGTCACTGAACACTGGGTCACTGAACACTGGGTCTCCGAACACTGGGTCACTGAACACTGGGTCTCCTAGCACTGGGTCACTGAACACTGGGTCTCCGAACACTGGGTCTCTGAGCACTGGGTCTTGAGCACTGGGGCTCTGAGCACTGGGTCTCCGAGCACAGGGTCTCTGAGCACTGGGTCACTGAACACTGGGTCTCCGAGCACTGGGTCACTGAACACTGGGTCTCCGAGCACTGGGTCTCTAAGCACTGGGTCTCTGAGCACTGGGTCTCTGATCACTGGGTCTCTGAACACTGGGTCACTGAACACTGGGTCTCTGAACACTGGGCACTGTACCTGGGTCTCTGAGCACTGGGTCACTGAACACTGGGTCTCTGACCACTGGGTTCCTGAGCACTGGGACACTGAACACTGGGTCTCTGAGCACTGGGTCTCTGAACACTGGGTCACTGAACTCTGGGTCTCTGAACACCGGGTCTCTGAACACTGCATTTCTGAGCACTGGGTCACTGAACACTGGGTCTCTGAACATTGGGTCACTGAACACTGGGTCACTGAACACAGGGTCTCTGGGCACTTGGTCTCTGAGCACTGGGTCTCTGAGCACTGGGTCTCTGAGCACTGGGTCTTTAAGCACTGGGTCTCTGAGCACTGTGTCTCTGAACACTGGGTCTCTGAGCACTGGGACACTGAACACTGGGTCTCTGAGCACTGGGTCTCTGAACACTGGGTCACTGAACTCTGGGTCTCTGAACACAGGGTCTCTGAACACTGCATTTCTGAACACTGGGTCTCTGAACACTGGGTCATTGAACACTGGGTCTCTGAGCACTGGGTCACTGATCACTGGGTCTCTGAACATTGGGTCACTGAACACTGGGTCTCTGAGCACTGGGTCTCTGAGCACTGGGTCTCTGAGCACTGGGTCTCTGGGCACTAGGTCTCTGAGCACTGGGTCTCTGAGCACTGGGTCTCTGAGCACTGGGTCTCTGAGCACTGGGTCTCTAAGCACTGGATCTCTGAACACAGTGTCTCTGAGCACTGGGTCTCTGAGCACTGGGTCTCTGAGCACTGGGTCTCTGAACACTGGGTCTCTGAGCACTGGGTCTCTGAACACTGGGTCACTGAACACTGGGTCTCTGAACGCTGGGTCTCTGAGCACTGGGTCTCTGAGCACTGGGTCACTGAACACTGGGTTTTCGAGCACTGGGTCTCTGAGCACTGGGTCTCCGAACACTGGATCTCTGAACACTGGACCTCCGAACACTGCGTGTCTGAGCACTGGGTCTCTGAGCACTGCATGTCTGAGCACTGGGTCACTGAACACTGGTTCTCTGAGCACTGGGTCACTGAACACTGGGTCTCTGAGCACTGGGTCTCTGAACACTGGGTCTCCGAGCACTGGACCTCCGAATACTGGATCTCCGAACACTGCGTGTCTGAGCACTGGGTCACTGAACACTGGGTCACTTAACACTGGGTCTCCGAGCACTGGGTCACTGAACACTGGGTCTCTGAGCACTGGGTCACTGAACACTGGGTCTCCGAACACTGGGTCTCTGAGCACTGGGTCTTGAGCACTGGGTCTCTGAGCACTGGGTCCCTGAGCACAGGGTCTCTGAGCACTGGGTCACTGAACACTGGGTCTCCGAGCACTGGGTCACTGAACACTGGGTCTCCGAGCACTGGGTCTCTGAGCACTGGGTATCTGAGCACTGGGTCTCTGAGCACTGGTCTCTGAACACTGGGTCACTGAACACTGGGTCTCTGAACACTGGGTCACTGAACCTGGGTCTCTGAACACTGGGTCACTGAACACTGGGTCTCTGACCACTGGCTTTCTGAGCACTGGGACACTAAACACTGGGTCTCTGAGCACTGGGTCTCTGAACACTGGGTCACTGAACTCTGGGTCTCTGAACACAGGGTCTCTGAACACTGCATTTCTGAGCACTGGGTCACTGAACACTGGGTCTCTGAACATTGGGTCACTGAACACTGGGTCACTGAACACAGGGTCTCTGGGCAATGGGTCTTTGAGCACTGGGTCTCTAAGCACTGGGTCTCTGAACACAGGGTCTCTGAGCACTGGGTCTCTGAGCACTGGGTCTCTGAGCACTGGGTCTCTGAACACTGGGTCTCTGAGCACTGGGTCTCTGAACACTGGGTCACTAAACACTGGGTCTCTGAACGCTGGGTCACTGAACACTGGGTTTTCGAGCACTGGATCTCTGAGCACTGGGTCTCCGAACACTGGATCTCTGAACACTGGACCTCCGAACACTGCGTGTCTGAGCACTGGGTCTCCGAGCACTGGGTTTCTGAGCACTGGGTCACTTAACACTGGGTCTCCGAGCACTGGGTCACTTAAAACTGGGTCACTGAACACTGGGTCACGGAACACTGGGTCTCCGAGCACTGGGTATCTGAGCACTGGTTCTTGAGCACTGGGTCTCTGAGCACTTGGTCTCCGAGCACTGGGTCTCTGAGCACTTGGTCACTGAACACTGGGTCTCCGAGCACTGGGTCACTGAATACTGGGTCTCTGAGCACTGGGTCTCTGAGCACTGTGTCTCTGAGCACTGGGTCTTTGAGCACTGGGTCTGTGAACACTGGGTCTCTGAGCACTGGGTCACTGAACACTGGGTCTCTGAGCACTGAGTCACTGAACACTGGGTCTCTGAACACTGGATCTCTGAGCACTGGGACACTGAACACTGGGTCTCTGAGCACTGGGTCTCTGAACACTGGGTCACTGAGCTCTGGGTCTCTGAACACAGGGTCTCTGAACACTGCATTTCTGAACACTGGGTCTCTGAACACTGGGTCACTGAACATTGGGTCTCTGAGCACTGGGTCTCTGAGCACTGGGTCTCCGAACACAGGGTCTCTGAGCACTGGGTCTCTGAGCACTGGGTATCTGAGCACTGGGTCTCTGAGCACTGGGTCTCTGAGCACTGGGTCTCTGAGCACTGGGTCTCTGAACACTGGGTCTCTGAGCACTGGGTCTCTGAACCTGGGTCTCTGAACACTGGGTCACTGAACACTGGATCTCTGAGCACTGGGTCACTGAACACTTGGTCTCTGAACACTGGGTCTCTGAACACTGGGTCTCTGAACATTGGGTCACTGAATACTGGGTCTCTGAACACTGGGGCCTAGAAATTCAGTTCGGACGCTCTTGCGGCGCTTAAGTCGGGCGCTCGGCAAATTTAGCGGCCGCCGGAAAGTGCAGGCAACCTCGCCGAAATTCAGTAGATTTGGCCAACTTTTTGGCCGAGCGCTGCAATAGGCGTTGGAACCCTGTGTTCAGGCGCTAATCCGGCGATGCGGCCTGATAACGCCGATTCCGGGCGCAGCGCAGGTGCGATCATGTGCTGAGTGTCAGCAGACACCCTGACACCGGCCAGCTCTTAAAGGGGCAAGGGTCAACTTTGACTGCAGCCACGCCCTGCATGCTGTAGCCCTGCAACTAGGCCTCAGCACTGGTTGTGTCCCAAATCAACGCCTGGAGGTTATGGAGAGGGCCCGTGAAAGAGCCCAGCGGTTCTCTGACCATGCGCTGGGTGTGCTCCTTCATGGGGTACGCAAGAGAAGACGGGTCGTGTGCCCGGCTAGTGGCAGGAAGGCTCCCAGGAGCAAGTTCAGGGAGGCCTGGACCAAAATTGCCCGGAGGGTCTCCTCCAACTCCAATGTTCCCAGGAGTGCGGACCAGTGCCGCAAGAAATACAATGACCTATGTCGGCTGGTCAAGGTGAGTACCCTTTCCAGTGTCCCCCTCATCCTTGCATGTGCACCTCCCATTGGGGCCAAAGGGACATCAAAGGTCTAATGCCCAGCCCTCCTCCCGCTGCAATGGCACTTGCATGTTAATCAATAGCTCTTTCTGCACTTATCACACTGTCCAAGCTATTCCACCATGGGAGGTGTCACACACAGCAACAGGGCACCACACTGTCCAAGCTATTCCACCATGGGAGGCCTCACACACAGCAACAGGGCACCACACTGTCCAAGCTATTCCACCATGGGATACCTCACACACAGCAACAGGGCACCACACTTTCCAAGCTATTCCACCATGGGAGGCCTCACACACAGCAACAGGGCACCACACTGTCCAAGCTATTCCACCATGGGAGGACTAACACACACCATCGGGGCACCACACTGTACTTAGACGCCCTCCTTTCTCTTGCAGGCCAAGCTGGCGAGGAACGCCAGGAGCCTGCGTGTCACTGGTGGAGGCCCTCACGATTACCAGGAGCTAACGGTTCTGGAAGAGAGGGTGGCCCGACTCCTGCGTCACCCGGTGACTGGGCCTGTGGCGCTCGGCGACGCAGACCCTATACTGGAACCCACTGGTAAGGACAGGACCGGGTGCACCTCTCTCCTTGCCCTCGCGCATCAGATCTACATCCTTCCCCACTGGCCGAAAAATGCGCATAATGCACCAGTGCGGCCTCCCTCGCTGTCGGCCTGTCCTCACTCTAAAGCTACACTTGTGCCTTCCTGCTTTCAGCTGGTGAGGAGGAGGTGCTCCCTGAAGCCCACACAGCCAGGCCCTCGGAGGAGGAGGACGTCGAGGAGCAGCAGGAAGGCGCCACCTCGGGGGAACCCTCCTCCGCTCCAGGAGATGGCAATGAAGGGGAGACGTCTGGCGTGCCAGAGAGCCAGGGGGAGGCGGGGGAGGGGAGCCCCGAACCTTGTCCCAGTGGCATGGACGCACGCGGCAAGGCTCCGGCGGCACGCCAGCCTTCTGCCCAGAGGGGGGAGGCGGTGGAGGGGAGGGCAGAACCTGCTCCCAGTGGCGTGGCCGCACGCGGCAAGGCTCCGGCGGCACGCCAGCCTTCTGCCCAGAGGGGGGAGGCGCCCTCCAGTCCGGACTCGGACGTCGCCCAGGAGGTGCGCCTCCTGGACGAGATGTCGGCGGCGTCGGAGCGGCGGCACGTCGAATTCATGGAGGTGGTGGCACAGATGCCTCACGCCATCGAAAGCCTCGCACAAAGTGTGGTGGCTTTCGGCCAATCCCAGGCCAGGGGGCTGGAGCAAATCGCAGCAGCGCACGCCAGGGGGGTGGACCTCCTTGTGGCAGCGCATGAGAGGGGGGTGCAACAACTCGAGGCAACGCAGCACGCCAGTCGCCAGCTGAGAGGTGCTGGGCAGACAATGGCACTACAGATGCGGGCACATGCCGGCGCAGTTGGGGCACTGACTTCTGCCACCCTCGCACTGGCGCGGAGGCGTCGCCAGGCCAGCTGCCGCCCTGCTGCTGCACAGAGGTCTGGCGACCAACAGTTTGGCGCGCTTGCTCCCTGGCCAGGCCGCCCGAGTGCACGTGTGTCTGGCGAGCAGCGCGCGCCTGGCATCACCCACCTTGTCCCCATTGGTGCAGGCGAGCCTGCCACTCCCCCAGCCAGGGTGCAAGGAGCTGCTGCAGGCAGTGAAGAGGGCCACCCACAGCTGCAGCAGCCACCAGCCGGCCCCTCCCGGGCCCGCCCTCGTGTAGGCCGACCCCCAAGGGCATCTGGCGAGACGCCTTGTCGCCCTGAAGATCCTTCCCCCAGCCTCGCCACAGCCTCACGGCCCAGCTTGAGGCGCAGCAGCAGGACGGGCCGGGGCAAAAGACGGCTGTCGACGGACTCGCCCTCTCGCCACACCGAATAGAGTGTGGTGAGCGAGGGTTTGGGTGATGCGGGGGCTTCTGTTCTGGGGGGCATTATGTTGTTTGGTTTTATGGGGGTGTTTGTGTTGTGGGGGGGGCTTGTTTTTGTTAGGCCAGTGAGGAAGGCCATTTGGATGTTGATGTTTTGTTAGTCCTCCCCAGGTTTTGGGAGTGACAGAAGTTTGTGACTGTTTTTTGGGGGTCTTCTCTGTTTTGCTCTTCCATGTGGGAAGGGCCCTGAGTTTTTGAAATAAAGATGTTTATTTATTCACCATGTGCAGGTGTCATGTTTCAAGTGGTTGTTGGGTTAACCGGCTGAGGGCTTGTGGAGCGGCTGCCTTCAGCTGCGTTCAGTGGCCCAGGCCATTCCCTGACAGGGGGCCTAGAAGTGTCGAGCAATAAGCCCCCGGCGGACGGCCCTTGGACCTTGTCGCTCCCTCCTGGCCTGGTGCTCCTCCTCCTCAGGGTTCTCCTGCTCGTCCTCCTGAGGTGGTGGGGCAATGTCAGGTGGCAGTGCCTGAGTCCTGCGGATAGCCAGGTTGTGGAGCATGCAGCACACCACGACGAACTGGGAGACTCTATCCGGCGAATACTGAAGAGACCCGCCCGAACGATCCAGGCAACGGAACCGTTGCTTGAGGACGCCTATCGTTTGCTCTATTAGGTTCCTTGTGGCTTGATGGCTTTCGTTGTATGCCAGCTCCGCTGGGGTCCTGGGCGCGCGGAGCGGGGTCATGAGCCATGTGCACAAAGGGTAGCCCTTGTCCCCGATAAGCCATCCCCTTGGTGGAGGCTGTGCCTGGAACATGTCAGCCACAGTAGTCTGGCGCAGGATAAAGGCATCGTGGCTGCTTCCTGGGAAGCGGGCATTGACAGCTAGGATGCGCTGCCTGTGGTCACACACCAGCTGCACATTTAGGGAATGGTAGCCCTTCCGGTTGCGGTATTGCTCGGCATTGTGGATAGGTGCCCGCATAGCCACATGCGTGCAGTCAATGGCGCCCTGCACCATGGGGAAGGCCGCGATCCTGGCAAATCCGACTGCACGCTGCTCCTGCTTGTGTTGGGTCATGGGGAAGGTGATGAATTGGTGCCTCCTCGCGAAAAGTGCTTCGGTGACCTGTCAGATGCAGCGATGCGCGGCGAACTGGGAGATGTTCGCAATGTCCCCAGCAGCGGCTTGGAAGGAGCCGCTTGCATAAACGCTGAGAGCCACCGTGACCTTCACTTCCACCGAGAGAGACGTCCTGGACATGAGCTGTGGCTGCAAATCTGCGTGAAGCAGCTGGCAGATCTCTCCAACCACCTCCCTTCTGAAGCGCAGCCTCTTAACACAATGCGCTGCAGTCATGGTGAGATATGAGACCTGCTCCCGGTATTGCCTGACTGGGTAAGGCCTACGTTGGCGACGCCTAATGGCCCCTCTGCATCTAGGCATGCCTGGCCCTCTCTCAAAGCGTCTGCGAGCCCTTCGCACAAAATGTAGCAACTGAGGGTTGGCCCCCCATGCAGCCCCCATTACAAAGTTCCAAACAGCAAAATCACAAGGATGCAAATGTCAAAGCACTGGCTAGAAGCCAAAAATACCTCTCCTATGGTGTCCGAAATCAGTAATCTCTGTGCCTTGCTCTCTGTGCAGAAATCCAAACCAGTCAAGTCATTGCAGCGAAATGGCTGGCTTTTATGGGTGAGTGGATGTGCCCTTTAATTAGCGCTCCCCGAATCCCACAGGGCCTCTGTTGAGTTCCATTTCACAGTTCTTAGCAGCACCACGCCCACATCGGCTGGGGGCCACTGAATTTCCGGTTTGGGGCGCACAAACGGCGTTGCACGACGAAATTACGTCATAAGATGCGTGCGCAGCTGAGCGGGCGCTAACACTTTGTGCCAGCGCTAAATCCCACCTGAATTTCGGCGTAGGCGCAGATCTGGCGGTGCCCGGGCACTAAGTGGCTAGCGCCGGAAATCTGGCGCTAACGGCTGGCGCAAACAGCTGAATTTCTAGGCCTGGGTCTCTGAACACTGGGCCTCCGAACACTGCGTTTCTGAGCACTGGTTCTCTGAAGACTGGGTTGACATCCAATGGGAAACTTGATGATGGGAGTGGAGTGGTGACCCCATCCCCTTCCGTGGCATCACACCTTGCTGATTCTCCTGTTGGGAGTTGGGAGTCTGGCTAATGACCTTTCCACATTAAAAGGGAACATTCTGGAAACAACCCAGAGTATGATCTGCTGGATGTAAAGCAGTGAAAGACTTTCATGACCTCGGGATGTTCCAAAGTGCTTTACAGCCAATGAAGTACTTTTGAAGTGTAGCCACTGATGTAAAGTAGGAAAATAGCTCAGCCAATTTGCTTACAGCAAGCTCCCACAAACTGCGAGATAATCTGTTTTAGCTGTTGGTTGATAGATAAAAATCGGCCAGCACACCTGGGGGATCTCCCCTTTGAAAGAGTGCCATGGGATCTTTTACATCCACCGGAGAGAGCAGACGCGAACTCGGTTTAACGCCTCATCTGAAAGACGGCACCTCTGACAGTGCAGCACTCCCTCAGTACTGCACTGGAGTGTCAGCCTGGGTTTTGTGCTCAAGTCTCTGGTGTAGGGTTTGAACCCACAAACCCTCTGACTCAGATACGAGAGTGCAACCCACTGAGCCAAGGATGACAGTGGAAGAAAACGGCTGTCACTTATACTGCGACACATGGAAGAGAAGATGAAGATGATATAACTCAGCATTCTTTTGCCTTTATTGCAGTTCACTATCGGTTTTCGATGTCCATTGCTGACAGCTCTGCAAAAGATGGGCTGCATTTTAAAGCCAAAAAATCAGTGCTGTTGGGGAGGGTTTAAACTAAAATGGCAGGGGGTTGGGAACCTGTGCACGGAGACAGAGGAAAGGGAAGCAAGGATAGGAGCAAAAGACAGGAAGGAGAAAAGCAAAACTGGAAGGCAGAGAAATCAAGGGTGTAAATCAAACAGGGCCACAGTAAATAATAATTCTAAAAGGACTAAGAGTGTTAAAAAATCAAGCCTGAAGGCTTTGTGTCTTAATGCGAGGAGCATTCGTAATAAGGTGGGTGAATTAGCTGTGCAAATACATGTAAACTGTTATGATATAATTAGCATTACAGAGATGTGGCTCCAGGGTGACCAAGACTGGGAATTCAACATTCAGGAAGGCCAGGAAAAAAGGAAAAGGAGGTGGGGTAGCATTGCTGGTTAAAGAGGGGATGAACACAATAGTAAGGAAGGATATTAGCTCTGATGATGTGGAATCTGTGTGGGCAGAGCTGAGAAATACCAAGGGGCAGAAAACGTTAGTGGGAGTTGCATACAGACCCCCAAACAGTAATGCTGAGGTTGGAGATGGCATTAAATGGGAAATTAGAGACGCGAGCAATAAGGGCACAGCAGTTATCATGGGTGACTTTAATCTACATACAGATTGGGCTAACCAAATTAGTAACAATACTGTGGAGGAGGAATTCCTAGAGTGTATACGGGATGGTTTCCTGGACCAATATGTCGAGGAACCAACTAGAGATCAGGCCATCTTAGACTGGGTATTATGTAATGAGAAAGGATTAATTGGCAATCTTGTTGTGTGAGGCCCCTTGGGGAGGAGCGATCATAACATGATAGAATTCTTCATTAAAATGGAGAGTGAAGTAGTTGACTCAGAGACTAGGGTCCTGAATTTAAATAAAGGAAACTATGATGGTATGAGGCTCGAGTTGGCTAGGATGGATTGGGGAATGTTACTTAAAGGGCTGTCAGTGGATAGGCAATGGCAAACATTTAAAGATCGCATGGATGAACTACAGAATTTGTTCATCCCTGTTTGGCATAAAAATAAAACAAAAAAGGTGACTCAACCATGGCTAACAAGGGAAATTAGGGATAGCATAAGATCCAAGGAGAGGACATATAATTTGGCCAAAAAAAGCAGCAAATCTGAGGATTGGGAGCAGTTTAGGATTCAGCAAAGGAGGACAAAGGGATTAATTAAGAGGGGGGAAATAGAGTATGAGAGTAAGCTTTCAGGGAACATAAAAACTGACTGTAAAAGCTTCTATAGATATGTGAAGAGAAAAAGATTGGTGAAGTCAAGTGTAGGTCCCTTGCAGTCAGAATCAGGGGAATTTATAATGGGGAACAAAGAAATGGCTGACCAATTAAATACATATTTGGTTCTGGCTTCACAAAGGAGGACACAAATAACCTCCCAGAGATGTCGGGGAACATAGGTTCTAATGAGAGGGAGGAATTGAATGAAATCAGTATTTGTAGGGAAATGGTGTTAGGGAAATTGACAGGATTGAAAGCCGATAAATCCCCAGGGCCTGATAATCTACATCCTAGGGTACTTAAGGGAGTGGCCCTAGATATAGTAGACGCATTGCTGGTCATCTTCCAAAATTCTATAGACTCTGAAACAGTTCCTATGGATTAGAGGATAGCTAATGTAACCCCACTATTTAAAAAGGGTGGTAGAGAGAAAACGGGGAATTATAGACCGGTAAGCCTGACATCGGTAGTGGGGAAAATGCTAGCGTCCATTATAAAAGATGTAATAGCAGAGCACTTGGAAAACAGTGACAGGATCGGACAAAGTCAACATGGATTTACAAAAGGTAAATCATGCTTGACTAATCTACTGGAATTTTTTGCGGATTTAACTGGTAGAATAGATAAGGGAGAACCAGTGGATGTGGTGTATTTGGACTTTCAGAAGGCTTTCGCTAAGGTCCCGCATAAGAGATTAGTGTACAAAGTTAAAGCACATGGGATTGGGGGTAAGGTACTGTCTTGGATAAAGAACTGGTTGGCAGACAGGAAGCAAAGACTTGGAATAAACGGGTCTTTTTCCGAGTGGAAGGCAGTGACTAGTGGGGTACCGTAGGGATTGGTGCTAGGACCCCAGCTATTCACAATATATATAAACGATCCAGACGAGGGAACTAGATGTAATATCTCCAAGTTTGCAGATGACACAAAGCTGGGTGGGCGTGTGTGCTGTGAGGAGGATGAAGAGAAACTCCAGTATGATTTGGACAGGTTGGGTGATTGGGCAGATGCATGGTAAATGCAGTATAATGTGGTGGAGCCACTGAATGACTCTGGGCAACAGTATATAATTCCCTTTAACGATGTTGTAACACCAGCCTAAGCCGTTACCATTGTGTTAGACATTACTGTGTTTTGTATATAGTGTTTGTATGTACGGGGCGTGGCCCCTTTAAGAGCGCGGGAAAACGCAGGCAAATGCAATGACGTCACGTCGCAAACCACGTGACTGCCGAGGCAGTCCTCGTGGAATCTCCATCTTGTTAAGACCTGTTTTCGTGGTTCTCCTGTATCGATCTCAACAAACGCTTCGAACTCGTTTAGTCTTACATTAAAGACCTGTTTGTTTGATCTCGTGAGTCGACCTCAGTTATTAGTTAGGAATTCGACGATTCCTACATTGGTGACCCCGTTTTTTGTGAACATTTTTCGCAAAAAGAACACAACATGGAGGCCAACGCCGTTTCTCTGAAGCTACCGCAGTTCTGGGAGCAGCAAGCGACCTCGTGGTTCATTCAGGTCGAGGCCCAGTTCACCCTGAGGGACATCGTTGTGGATCAGACCAAATATCTCTATGTGGTCTCCGCACTCGACGGCTCTACCGCCTCGCGGATCATCAGCCTCCTCGAGAACCCTCCAACGGAGCGCAAGTATGAAACCCTCAAGGCGCGGTTGCTGCAAGTTTTCAGGCTCACTAAATCGGAGTGCGCCCGTCAATTGCTCGCTATGCCCGGGCTCGGGGACTCCAAGCCTTCGGAGTTGATGAGCCAAATGCTCACACTCCTGGGCTCAGGACCGGAATGCTTCCTTTTCCGTGAACTATTCCTCAGCCAGCTGCCTGAGCAGGTGCAAGCTGCCCTGGCCAGATCCAAGGTGGAAGGCTGCGCGGCACTCGTGGCAGAGGCGGACAAAATTTTCGCGGTAACGCAGCAGTACTGCACCGCCGCGAGGCGCCCATCCCCCACAGGCGCCGCCCCAGCTCGTCAGCCTGCTGGGCTGTGTTTCTACCACGCGCAGTTCGGTGCAAAGGCGAGACGTTGCCGCCCTCCCTGCAGCTTTCTAACGGGCGCCCCGCAGCCACCATGGCGATCGGCAACGCAGGCAAGTTGCTTTTCATCACCGATACGCTCTCCGGTCGTCGTTTTCTGTGCGACACTGGAGCGCAGTGCAGCATTTTACCCGCGTCCGCCCTCGATGTGCAGGCAGGGAATCACGGCCTCGCCCTTGAAGCGGCCAATGGCGGAGCAATTCGGACCGTCGGCAGACAGCGAGTGGAGTTGTGCTTCGGGGGGCAACGTTTTCACTGGGAGTTGGTTACGGCCAAGGTTTCTCAACCCATGACGTCCGAGGAGAGATTGGGTCAATTAGGCTTATATTCACTAGAGTTTAAAAGAATGAGCAGGGATCTCATTGAAACTTATAAAATTCTAACAGGACTAGACAGACTAGATGCAGGAAGGATGTTCCCGATGGCAGGGGAGTCCAGAACCAGGGGTCACAGTCTAAGGATAAGGGGTAAGCCATTTAGGACTGCGATGAGGAGGGATTTCTTCACCCAGAGAGTGGTGAACCTGTGGAATTCTCTGCCGCAAAGGGCAGTTGAGGCCAATTCATTAAATATATTCAAGAAGGAGTTGGATATATTTCTTAAGGCTACAGGGATCAAGGGATAGGGGGAGAAAGCAGGGACAGGGTACTGAATTTGGAAGATCAGCCATGATCTCATTAAAAGGCGGAGCGGGCTCAAGGGGCCGAATGGCCTACTCCAGCTCCTAACTTCTATATATCTATGCATGTAACTCACTGTCAGTGACTGATGTATTAGAGAGGGCACCCCAGCCCACTGCACTGATGGGACCTCCCCAGCCCAGTGCACTGATGGGATCTCCCCAGCCCACTGCACTGATGGGATCACCCCAGCCCAGTGCACTGATGGGATCCAGCCCAGCCCAGTGCACTGATGGGATCTCCCCAGCCCACTGCACTGATGGGATCTCCCCAGCCCAGTGCACTGATGGGATCTCCCCACCCCACTGCACTGATGGGATCTCCCCAGCCCACTGCACTGATGGGATCTCCCCAGCCCAGTGCACTGATGGGATCCACCCCATAGCAGTGCACTGATGGGACCTCCCCAGCCCACTGCACTGATGTGATCTCCCCCAGCCCACTGCACTGATGGGATCTACCCCAGCCCAGTGCACTGATGTGTCCCACTCCCAGTCCACTGCACTGATGGTATCTACTCCCAGTCCAGTGCACTGATGAGATTTTCTCCCAGCCCACTGCTCTTATGGGATCTCCCCCCAGCCCAGTGCACTGATGGGATCCACCTCCAGCCAAGTGCACTGATGGGATCCACCCACAGTCCAGTACACTGATGGGATCCACCCACAGTCCAGTGCACTGATGGGATCTCCCCAGCCCAGAGCCCTGATGAGATCCACTCACAGCCCAGTGCGCTTATGGGATTGACCCCAGACTTGTGCATGGATGGGATCCACCCAGCCCAATGCACTGATGGGCTCCACTCCCAGCCCAATGCACTGATGGGATCTACTGCTTTCCCGGTGCACTCATGGGATCCACCCCAGCCCAGTGCAGTGATGGGAACTATTCCCAGCCCAATGCAGTGATGGGAACTACTCCCAGCCCAGTGGACTGGTGGGATCAATCCCAGCCCCCTGCATGGATGGGCTCCACCCCAGCCCAGTGTATGGATGGGACCTCCCCCAGCTGAGTGCACTGATGGGGTCTACTCCCAGCCTAGTGCACTGATGTGATCCACTCCAGCACAGTGCAGTGATGGAATCGACCCTAGCCCAGTGCACAGGTGGGATCCACCCCAGCCCAATGCACCGATGGGATCTCTCCAGTCCAGTGCACTGATGGGATCCACCCCAGAGCAGTGCACTGATGGGATCTCCCCAGCCCACTGCAATGATGTGATCTCCCCCAGCCTTCTGCACTGATGGGACCTCCCCCAGCCCAGTGCACTGATGGGATCCACTCCCAGCCCACTGTACTGATGGGATCTACCCCAGTCCAGTGCACTGATTGGATCTTCTCCCAGCCCACTACACTTATGGGATCCCCCCAGCACAGTGCACTGATGGGATCCTCCTCCTCCAACCCAGTGCACTGATGGGATCCACCTGCAGTCCAGTGCACTGATGGGATCCATCCACAGTCCAGTGCACAGATGGGATCTCCCCCAGCCCAGAGCCCTGATGGGATCCACTCACAGCCCAGTGCGCTTATGTGATCTACCCCAGACTTGTGCACGGGTGGGATCCACACAGACCAATGCACTGAGGGGATCCACTCCCAGCCCAATGCACTGATGGGATCTACTCCTTGCCAAGTGCACTGATGGGATCTCCCACATCCCAGTGCAATGATGGCATCTACTCCCTGCCCAGTGCACTGATGGGTCCCCCTCCCCCAGCCCAGTGCACTGCTGGGAACTACTCCCAGCCCACTGCACTGATGTGATCTCCCCAGCCCAGTGCACTGATGGGATCCACCCCCAGGCCAGTGCATGGATGGGATCCACCCTCAGCCCAGTGCATGGATGGGATCCACCCCAGCCCAGTGCACTGATGGTACCTCCCTCAGCCCAGTACACTGATGGGAACCACCCCCAGCACAATGCAGTGATGGAATCCACCCCAGCCCAGTGCAGTGATGGGAACTACACCCAGCCCAGTGCAGTGATGGGAACTATTCCCAGCCCACTGCACTGATGGGATCTAACCAGCCCAGTGCACGGATGAGATCCACCCTAGCCCAGTGCACAGATGGGATCTACTCCCAGCCCAGTGCACTGATGGGATCCACTCCAGCACAGTGCAGTGAGGAATCCACCCCAGTGCACTGATAGGATCCACCCAGCCCAGTTCACTGATGGGATCTCCCCAGCCCAGTGTACTGATGTGATCCTCCTCCTCCAACCCAGTGCACTGATGGGATCCACCTGCAGTCCAGTGCACTGATGGGATCCATCCACAGTCCAGTGCACTGATGGGATCTCCCCCAGCCCAGAGCCCTGATGGGATCCACTCACAGCCCAGTGCGCTTATGTGATCTACCCCAGACTTGTGCATGGGTGGGATCCACACAGACCAATGCACTGAGGGGATCCACTCCCAGCCCAATGCACTGATGGGATCTACTCCTTGCCAAGTGCACTGATGGGATCTCCCACATCCCAGTGCAATGATGGGATCTACTCCCTGCCCAGTGCACTGATGCCCCCCCCCCCAGCCCAGTGCACTGCTGGGAAATACTCCCAGCCCACTGCACTGATGTGATCTCCCCAGCCCAGTGCACTGATGGGATCCACCCCCAGGCCAGTGCATGGATGGGATCCACCCTCAGCCCAGTGCATGGATGGGATCCACCCCAGTGCACTGATGGTACCTCCCTCAGCCCAGTACACTGATGGGAACCACCCCCAGCACAATGCAGTGATGGAATCCACCCCAGCCCAGTGCAGTGATGGGAACTACTCCCAGCCCAGTGCAGTGATGGGAACTATTCCCAGCCCACTGCACTGATGGGATCCAACCAGCCCAGTGCACGGATGAGATCCACCCTAGCCCAGTGCACAGATGGGATCTACTCCCAGCCCAGTGCACTGATGGGATCCACTCCAGCACAGTGCAGAGGAATCCACCCCAGCCCAGTGCACTGATGGGATCCACCCAGCCCAGTTCACTGATGGGATCTCCCCAGCCCACTGCACTGATGTGACCTCCCCCAGCCCACTGCAATGATGGGATCTCCCCAGCCCAGTACACTGAAGAGATCCACCCCAGCCCAGTGCACTGATGGGATGACCCCAGCCCAGTGCACTGAAGTGATCCACTCCCAGTCCACTGCACTGATGGTATCTACTCCCAGTCCAGTGCACTGATGGGATCTTCTCCCAGCCCACTGCACTTATGTGATCTCCCCCAGCACAGTGCACTGATGGGATCCACCTCCAGCCCAGTGCACTGATGGGATCCACTCCCAGCCCACTGCACTGATGGGATCTACCCCCAGCCCAGTGCACTGATGTGATCCACCTCCAGCCCAGTGCACTGATGGGATCCACTCCCAGCCCACTGCACTGATGGGATCTACCCCCAGCCCAGTGCACTGATGGTATCTACTCCCAGTCCAGTGCACTGATGGGATCCACCTCCAGCCCAGTGCACTGATGGGATCCACTCCCAGTCCACTGCACTGATGGTATCTACTTCCAGTCCACTGCACTGATGGTATCTACTCCCAGTCAAGTGCACTGATGGGATCTTCTCCCAGCCCACTGCACTTATGGGATCTTCCCCCAGCCCAGTGCACTGATGGGATCCACCTCCAGCCCAGTGCACTGATGGGATCCACCCACAGTCCAGTGCACTGATGGGATCTCCCACAGCCCAGAGGCCTGGTGGGATCCACTCATAGCCCAGTGTGATTATGGGATTTACCCCAGACGTGTGCATGGATGGGATCCACCCAGCCCAATGCACTGATGGGTTCTACTCCCGGGCAATGCACTGATGGGATCTACTCCTTGTCCAGTGCACTGATGGGATCCATGCACATCCCAGTGCAATGATGTGATCTACTCCCTGCCCAGTGCACTGAATGGCTCTCCCCCAGCCAAGTGCACTGATGGGAACTACTCCCAGCCCACTTGACTGATTGGATCTCCCCCAACCCAGTGCACTGATGGGATCCACCCCCAGGCCAGTGCACAGATGGGATCCACCCTCAGCCCAGTGCAGAGATGGGATCTGTTATAAATCTCATCATTCATCAAGAAACTACTCGTGAAATAATGCTGGACGGCCAGCTGGTGGCGCCGTCCAAGGAGTTTAAATACTCGGGCGTCGGCCCCAGCTTGCCAGGGACATTTTGTAAGACAACAAATTAGTGAATTACAACTAGACCTCCATGTTCTGAAACAAGTTGATTAAGTGCGTAGTGAGTTTTATTATGTCAATTTAATCAACTTGATATCAATTCCACGCTTTGGGTGATTTTGGGAACAGCCAGCTACAACTCGAACTGTAGAAGGGAACTCAGACTAGTAATCGATCCATCATGGAGAAACTACTCAGACCCGCCCATTTTGACCTGGACCCAAATTCACTTACAGCTGCTAAGGTATGGAAACACTGGTATCGTACTTTCAGCAACTTCCTCAGGGTGTGTGGTGAGAATGTTCCTGATAAATTAGAGATACTTGCTAATTATGTATCCCCTCATGTGTTTGATTATATCGAAGACTGTGTAGACTATGACGCCGCTATCCAAATACTACAGCAGCTATATGTCAAGTCCCCAAATGAAATTTTTGCTCGGCATCTACTGGCCGCAACTCGACAACAACCCAGGGAATCACTTGACGAATTCCTTCAGAAACTTCGCAGGCTCAGCAAGGATTGTAATCTTAAAGCTGTTACAGCTGAGCAGTACCAGGAGGAGTTAATTCGCGATTCCTTTATTAATGGGATTGCGTCTCCCTTCATACGTCAGCGTCTGTTGGAGAACAAAACCCTCAAGTTACAGGCTGTCTATGACCAGGTATGTTCTCTGGACTTAGCAAAGAGGAATGCAGACACCTATATTTCACCACATGCACGGGCTGCTGCTCTCACTTTTAGTGACTCTTTTGATAGGCCTCGGGCGGAAGCCCTCACGGATGATGACTCCAACCCGGCTGATGACAACCCTACCCTAGAAACCTACACTGATGACAACCCCGCCCTAGCGGCATCTTGGCAATCTGGAAGGAAGTGTTTCTTCTGGAAATAGGAAATAACGCGACCTGCAATCATTGCAGCAAGAAAGGTCACTTTTCTAAGGTATGCCAATCAAGAGCCGCTGTTAGTAAGAAAGGCCACTTTTCTAAGGTATACCAGTCAAGAGCTCCTGTTAGATTTGCAGCTATTATCTATAAAACTGCTCCTCCCCCAAGAGCCCACTACTAAGGTTACAGCTGTCAAGGGTAAAACTGCCCCTCCTCCCATCACAGCTGTTTTCCCCCAAAGTCTGTCCCATGCAGCCATGAAGGTTTCGGTAAATGGACACATTTTGAGTGCACTAATCAACTCATGCAGCTCTGACAGCTTCATTAGTGAGCGGGCTGTCAGTAAGTTAAAACTGCGTATTTACCCCTCGGACAGGGAAATTGCAATGGCTCTGACTAAATCACGACGGTTCAGCCAAGATGATCGATCCTTTATTGAGACAGAAATCTCTTGCCTTCTAGCTGACGGTATTATTGAGCCATGTTCATCTTCCTGGCGGGCTCAAGTCGTTGTTGTTAAAAATCCTCTGAAGCAACACAAGAAATGTCTTTGCATCGATTACTCGCAAACTATTAACCAGTATACCGACCTGGATGCCTACCCAGTACCACGCATCGATGACATGGTCAATAACCTTGCCAACTACAAGGTAATTTCAACTTTTGATTTAAAGAGCGCATATCATCAAGTGCCGTTAAAGGACTCTGACAAGAGGTATATGGCCTTTGAGGCCAATGGTCGGCTTTATCAGTTTTGTCGCCTTTCATTTGGGGTCACCAATGGGGTGGCCACCTTTCAACGGGCAATGGATAGCCTAGTCAAACAGGAGAATCTAATGGGCACTTTTCCATATCTGGATAATATCACCATTGCTGCTCATGACCAGAAGGAGCATGATGCCAACCTCCAGATATTTTTTGATGTTCTCCGTCATCGCAACTTAACCTTAAATGAGTCCAAATCTGTGAAATCAGTACCATCAGTCAACATCCTTGGCTACTGGGTGGGCAACGGTGTCATCAAACCGGATCCGGAGCGACTTCGTCCGCTTCAGGAGCTCCCTCCCCCTACGAATCTCGGCTCTCTTCATCGGGCACTCGGCATGTTCGCCTATTATGCGAAATGGATACCCCACTTCTCCGACAAGATCCAGCCCCTGTTTCACGCAAAGTCATTTCCATTAGAGGCAATGGCTATTTCAGCTTTCAACCTCCTCAAGCGACAACTGGAAAAAGCCACGCTTCGTTCCATTGATGAAAATCTTCCTTTCGTGGTCGAGTGCGATGCATCGGATGTGGCGATCTCTGCTACCTTGAATCAAGGTGGTTGACCTGTTGCATTTCTGTCCAGAACTTTGCAGGGTAGTGAGCTCCATTATCCTCCTGTTGAGAAGGAGGCTACGGCCATCATCGAAGCTGTACATAAATGGAGTCCTTTTCTCACTCGTCGCCATTTCACACTTATAACCGATCAGCACTCCGTGGCCTTTATTCTGGATAACCGGAAATGCACTAAGATCAAGAATAACAAAATACAACTCTGGAGGATGGACTTGGCCACCTTTGGATACACCATACATTATCGACCCGGCAAAGAGAATGGGGCCCCGGATACCGTCACACGGGCATTCTGCTCTTCTATGTCAACTTCGACTCTGGCGGATCTTCATACTGAATTATGCCATCCTGGCGTTACTCGTATGTTGCACTTTGTGCGATCTAAAAATCTCCCATTTTCAACAGAAGATGTGAAAAGAACGTGCTCCTCCTGTAGAATTTGTGCGGAATTAAAACCGCAATTCTTGGCTCGCTCATACACGCTATGCAGTGACTCAGCATTGACTTTAAAGGGCCATTGCCCTCATCAACGTGAAACACCTACTTACTGACTGTGGTGGACGAATATTCATGCTTTCCCTATGCTTTCCCCTGTCCCAATATGCTTACTTCCACAGTGATCAAATGCCTTGATCAAGTCTTTTCCCTTTGCGGTACGGTCAATTTCATCCATTCTGATTGGGGTCCCTCCTTCATGTCAAGCGAACTCAAAAGTGATCTCTCCCAACGGGGAATCGCCACAAGTAAAATGACACCCGTACCATCCCAGCGGTAACGGACAGGTTGAGAGATACAACACCATCATTTGGAACACTGTTCGTCTTGCGCTGAGGTCACGCAACCTACCAGACCAGCAGTGGGAAACTATGCTTCCTGACGTGTTGCATTCCATCAGGTCCCTCCTTTCTATATCTACCAATGTCACACCTCACGAGTGATTCTTCAGCTTCCAGCATCGCTCCACCCATGGGGCGTCTCTACCGTCATGGTTGGCTGCTCCCGGCCCCGCGCTGTTCCGAAGATTCGTCCGATCATCTAAAAGCAATCCTCTCATCGACGAGGTAGAACTCACGGACGTCAACCCCACGTACGCACACGTGCGGTACCCTGATGGCCGGGAGTCCACTGTTTCGCTCCGGGGCCTGGCTCCCTGTCCAGCCAGTTCCACGGACCCAACCGATAGAGGGACCCACGGGGATGATGCCAAAACTCTGCGCTCCCCCGAAGATGATGCCCTACCTGGGGCATCGAGAGATCTGCCAGCTGCCCCATCAGATCCACTCGGGGAGCCGAGCGCTCCCCATGGGATGGCCACCCGAGGTCAGGACGCCGGTCAATCCCCGGCTATCCAACAGGATGAAGCCAGTTCTGCAGCTGTGGGGACCCACACCCAGAGTCACGATCTCCCCAGCCTCCCTCGAGTCGATCAGAGGAACACTGGTATGGATCAAGCGGCCCAGGGACCAAGACTGCGGCTATTCGTGGTCCGCCAGATCCGCTAAGAGGTAGTCGGTGGACTTTCAAATCTTTTAGGCAGGAAGAATGTTATAAATCTCATCATTCATCAAGAAACTACTCGTGAAATAACGCTGGATGGGCAGCTGGTGGCGCCGTCCAAGGAGTATAAATCCTTGGGCGTCGGCCCCAGCTTCGCAGGGACATTTTGTAAGACAACGAACTAGTGAAGTACAACTAGACCTCCATGTTCTGAAACAAGTTGATTAAAGCCTTGCTTTATGCTCAAACCAAGTGCGTAGTGACTTTTATTACGTCAGCATCCACCCCAGCCCAGTTCACTGAAGGTACCTCCCCCAGCCCAGTGCACTGATGCGATCCACCCCTAGCACAATGCAGTGATGGAATCCACCCCAGCCCAGTGCAGTGATGGGAACTACTCCCAGCCCACTGAACTGGTGGGATCTACTCCCAGCCCACTGCACTGATCGGATCTCCCCCAGCCCAGTGCACTGATGGGATCCACCCAGGCCAGTGCATGGATGGGATCC
Organism: Somniosus microcephalus; assembly: GCF_052327205.1. Taxonomy (NCBI): domain Eukaryota; kingdom Metazoa; phylum Chordata; class Chondrichthyes; order Squaliformes; family Somniosidae; genus Somniosus; species Somniosus microcephalus. Next base: position 104,318,486 of record NC_140999.1, read on the forward strand.
ACCAAGCACAGTGCACTGAGGGATTCTCCCCCAGCCCAGTGCACTGATGGGATCCACCAAGCCCAGTGCACTGATGTGATCCACTCCCAGTCCACTGCACTGAAGGTATCTACTCCCAGTCCAGTGAACTGATGGTATCTACTCCCAGTCCAGTGCACTGATGGGATCATCTCCCAGTCCACTGCACTTATGTGATCTCCCCCAGCACAGTGCACTGATGGGATCCACCTCCAGCCCAGTGCACTGATGGGATCCACTCCCAGCCCACTGTACTGATGGGATATACCCCCAGCCCAGTGCACTGATGTGATCCACTCCCAGTCCACTGTACTGATGGTATCTACTCCCCGTCCAGTGCACTGATGGGATCCACCTCCAGCCCAGTGCACTGATGGGATCCACTCCCAGCCCACTGCACTGATGGGATCTCCCCCAGCCCAGTGCATGGATAGGATCTACTCCCAGCCCAGTGCACCGATTGATTCCACCCAATACAATGCAGTGATGGAATCCACCCAGCCTAGTGCACTGATGGGATCCACCTCCAGCCCAGTGCAGTGATGAGATCTCCCCAGACACAGTGCACTGATTGGATCCACCCCAGCCCAGTGCACTGATGGGATCCACCCCAGGCCAGTGCATGGATGGGATCCACCAAGCCCAGTGCACTGAGGGATTCTCCCCCAGCACAGTGCACTGGTATGATCTCCCCCCAGCCCAGTGCACTGATGGGATCCACTGCCAGTCCAGTGCAATCATGAATCTCCCCCAGCCCAGTGCACTGATGGGATCCACTCCCAGCCCAGTGTATTGATGGGATCTCCCACAGCCCAGTGCACTGATGGGATCTTCCCCAGCCCAGTACACTGATGGAATCCACTCATGGACCAATGCACTGATGGGATCTACTCTTGACACATGCATTGGTGGAATCTACTGCCAGCCCAAAGTACTGATGGTCATGCACTCTTTGTCCAGTGCACTGATGGGATCCACTGCAATGATGGGATCTACTCCCTGCCCAGTGCAATGATTGGATCTTCCCCAGCCCAAGTGCACTGTTGGGATCTACTCCCAGCCCAGTGCAATGATGGGATCTACTCCCCGCCCAGTGCACTGATGGGATCTCCCCCAGCCAATGCACTGATGGGATCTACTCCCAGCCCAGGGCACAGGTGGGAACTACCCCTGGCCCAGTAAACTAATGCGATCTACTCCCAGCCCAGTGAACTGATGGGATCTCCCCCAGCCCAGTGCACTGATGGGACCTAGCTCCAGCCCAGTGCACTGGTGGGTTCTACTCCCTGCCCAGTGCACAAATGGGATCTCCCCCAAGCCCAGTGCACTGGTGGGATCTCCCCCAGCCCAGTGCACACTTGGGATCCACTCCCAGCCCAGTGCAATAATGGATCTCCCCCAGCCCAGTGCACTGATGGGATCCATTTCCAGCCCAGTGTACTGATGGGATCTCCCCCAGCCCAGTGCACTGATGGGATCTCCCCCCAGCCCAGTGCACTGATGGGATCTCCCCAGCCAAGTGCACCGATGGGATCTCCCATGAGCACAGTGCACTGATGGGGTCTCCCCCAGCTCAGTGCACTGATGGGATCCACTCATAGCCCAGTGCACTGGTGGCATCTACTCATTGGCCCATGCCCTGTTGGGATCTACTCCCAGTCCAAAGTACTGATGGGATCTATGCTTTGCACAGTGCACTGATGGGATCCATTCCAGGCCAGTACATGGATGGGATCTACCCAGCCCAGTGTACTGATGAGAACTCCCCAAGTCCAGTGCACTGATGGGATCGCCCCAGTCCAGTGCACTGATGGGATCCAGCCTAGTGCATGGATGGGATCCACCCAGCCCAGGGCACTGATGGGATCTCCACCAGCCCAGTGCACTGATGGGATCTACTCCCAGCCCAGTGCACTGATGGGATCCACCCAACACAGTGCAGTGATGGAATCCACCCCAGCCCAGTGCACTGATGGGATCCACTCTCAGTCCACTGCACTGATGGTATCTACTCCCAGCCCACTGAACTGGTGGGAACTACTCCCAGCCCACTGCACTGATCGGATCTCCCCCAGCCCAGTGCACTGATGGGATCCATCCAGGTCAGTGCACGGATGGGATCCACCAAGCCCAGTGCACTGAGGGGTTCTCCACCAGCCCAGTGCACTGATGGGATCCACCAAGCCCAGTGCACTGATGTGATCCACTCTCAGTCCACTGCACTGATGGTATCTACTCCCAGTCCAGTGCACTGATGGGATCTTCTCCCAGCCCACTGCACTTATGTGATCTCCCCCAGCACAGTGCACTGATGGGATCCACCTCCAGCCCAGTGCACTGATGGGATCCACTCCCAGCCCACTGCACTGATGGGATCTACCCCAGCCCTATGCACTGATGGGATCCACCTCCAGCCCAGTGCACTGATGGGATCCACTCCCAGCCCACTGCACTGATGGGATCTACCCCAGCCCAGTGCACTGATGTGATCCACTCCCAGTCCACTGCACTGATGGTATCTACTCCCAGTCCAGTGCATTGATGGGATCAACTCCCAGCCCACTGCACTGATGGGATCTCCCCCAGCCCAGTGCATTGATGGGATCCACCCCAGGCCAGTGCATGGAAGGGATCCACCAAGCCCAGTGCACTGAGGGGTTCTCCCCCAGCCCAGTGCACTGGTGGGATCCACCAAGCCCAGTGCACTGAGGGATTCTCCCCCAGCCCAGTGCATGGATGGGATCTACTCCCAGCCCAGTGCACCAATGGGATCCACCCAACACAGTGCAGTGATGGATTTCACCCAGCCCAGTGCACTGCTCGGATCTACCTCCAGCCCAGTGCAGTGATGGGATCTCCCCAGACACAGTGCACTGATTGGATCCACCCCAGCCCAGTGCAGTGATTGTATACAGTCCCAGCCCAGTACAGTAATTGATCTCCCCAGCACAGTGCACTGGTGGGATCTCCCCCCAGCCCAGTGCACTGATGGAATCCACTGCCAGTCCAGTGCAATAATGGATCTCCCCCAGCCCAGTGCACTGATGGGATCCACTCACAGCCCAGTGTACTGATGGGATCTCCCACAGCCCAGTGCACTGATGGGATCCCCCCCCAGCCCAGTACACTGATGGGATCCACTCATGGACCAATGCACTGATGGTTTCTTCTCCTTGACAAATGCACTGGTGGGATCTACTGCCAGCCCAAAGTACTGATGGGATGTACTCTTTGTCCAGTGCACTGATGGGATCCACTGCCAGTCCAGTGCAATGATGGGATCTACTCCCTGTCCAGTGCAATGATTGGATCTTCCCCAGTCCATGTGCACTGGTGGGATCTACTCCCAGCCCAGTGCAATGATGCGATCTACTCCCTGCCCGGTGCACTGATGGGATCTCCCACAGCCAATGCACTGATGGGATCTACTCCCAGCCCAGGGCACAGGTGGGAATTACCCCTGGCCCAGTAAACTAATGGGATCTACTCCCAGCCCAGTGAACTGATGGGATCTCCCCCAGCCCAGTGCACTGATGGGACCTACTTCCAGCCCAGTGCACTGGTGGGTTCTACTCCCTGCCCAGCGCACAAATGGGATCTCTCCCAAGCCCAGTGCACTGGTGGGATCTCCCCCAGCCCAGTGCACACTTGGGATCCACTCCCAGACCAGTGCAATAATGGATCTCCCCCAGCCCAGTGCACTGATGGGATCCACTTCCTGCCCAGTGTACTGATGGGATCTCCCCCAGCCCAGTGCACTGATGGGATCTCCCCCCAGTCCAGTGCACTGATGGGATCTCCTCAGCCAAGTGCACCAATGGGATCTCCCATGAGCACAGTGCACTGATGGGGTCTCCCCCAGCTCAGTGCACTGATGGGATCCACTCATAGCCCACTGAGAAGAAAAGGGTGTAAAAGAAAAGACAGCCATCCGTGGCTAAGTAAAGAAATTAAGGATAGTATTCGACTAAAAACAAGGGCATATAAGGTAGCCAAATCTAGTGGGAGGATAGAGGATTGGGGAAACTTTAAAAGACAGCAAAAAATAACAAAAAGATTGATTAAGAAAGGGAAGATAGATTATGAAAGTAAATTAGCAAAAAATATAAAAACAGATAGTAAGAGTTTTTATAGTTATATAAAAAGAAAAAGGGTGGCTAAAGTAAATGTTGGTCCCTTAGAGGATGAGACTGGGAAATTAATGGTGGGAAATATGGAGATGGCAAAAACACTGAATGAATATTTTACATCAGTCTTTACAGTAGAAGACACTAAGAATATCCCAACACTGGACAAACAGGGGGCTAAAGTGGGGGAGGAGCTAAACACGATCAAAATCACTAAGGAAGTGGTACTCGGTAAAATAATGGGACTCAAGGCGGATAAATCACCTGGACCTGATGGCTTACATCCCAGGGTCTTGAGGGAAGTGGCAGTAGGGATTGTGGATGCATTGGTAATAATTTTCCAAAACTCCCTGGACTCGGCAATGGTCCCGGCAGACTGGAAAACTGCTAATGTAACACCCTTATTTAAAAAGGGCAGTAGACAGAAGGCTGGAAACTATAGAATTTTGGAGTCCATTATTAAGGAGACAGTAACAGGACATTTGGATAATCATAATTTAATAGGACAAAGTCAGCATGGTTTTATGAAGGGGAAGTCATGTTTGACAAATTTGCTGGAGTTCTTTGAGGAAGTAACGTATAGGGTGGATAAAGGGGAACCAGTGGACATAGTGTATTTAGACTTCCAAAAGGCATTTGACAAGGTGCCACACAAAAGATTATTGCTTAAAGTAAAAAATCACGGGATTGGGGGTAATATTCTGGCATGGATAGAGGATTGGCTATCTAACAGAAGGCAGAGAGTTGGGATAAATGGTTCATTCTCAGACTGGCAATCAGTAACTAGTAGTGTTCCGCAGGGGTCAGTGCTGGGTCCCCAACTCTTTACAATCTATATTAATGATTTGGAGGAGGGGACCGAGTGTAACATATCAAAGTTTGCAGATGATACTAAGATGGGAGGGAAAGTAGTGAGTGAGGAGGACATAAAAAACCTGCAAGGGGACATCAACAGGCTAAGTAAGTGGGCAGAGATTTGGCAGATGGAATACAATACTGGAAAGTGTGAGGTTATGCACTTTGGCAGGAAAAATCGTAGAGCAAGTTATTATCTTAATGGCAAGAAACTGGAAAGTATTGAAGTATAAAGGGATCTGGGGGTCCTGGTGCACGAAACTCAAAAGGTTAGTATGCAGGTGCAGCAAGTGATTAAGAAGGCCAATGGAATGTTGGCTTTCATTGCTAGGGGGATAGAATATAAAAATAGGGAGGTATTGCTTCAGTTGTACAAGGTATTGGTGAGACCGCACCTGGAATACTGCGTACAGTTTTGGTGTCCATACTTAAGAAAGGACATACTTGCTCTCGAGTCAGTACAAAGAATGTTCACACGGTTAATCCCGGGGATGAGGGGATGGACATATGAGGAGAGGTTGAGTAGATTGGGACTCTACTCATTGGAGTTCAGAAGAATGAGAGGCGATCTTATTGAAACATATAAGCTTGTGAAGGGGTTGGATCGGGTGGATGCGGGGAGGATGTTCCCGATGATGGGTGAAACTAGAACTAGGGGGCATAGTCTTAGAATAAGGGGCTGCTCTTTCAAAACTGAGATGAGGAGGAACTACTTCACTCAGAGGGTGGTAGGTCCATGGAATATGCTGCCCCAAAAAGCTGTAGAAGCTACATCATTACATAAATTTAAAACAGAAATAGACAGTTTCCTAGAAGTAAAGGGAATTAAGGGTTACAGGGAGCGGGCAGGAATTTGGACATGAGTCTAGGTTCGGATCGGTCATGGCCCTGTGGGTAGCGGAGTGGGCCCAGGGGCCGTGTAGCCTGATCCTGCTCCTATTTCGTGTGTCTAATTCTGTTAGATTAAGGAGATGGTTCTGTGATAGTGGATTGGCGGTTAGGATCAGATCAGCCATGATCTTATTGAACGGCGGAGCAGGCTCGAGGGGCCGATTGGCCTACTCCTGCTCCTATTTCTTATGTTCTTATGTAATGCACTGGCGGGGTCTACTCCCAGTCCAACGTACTGATGGGATCTACGCTTTGCACAGTACACTGATGGGATCCACTCCAGGCCAGTACATGGATGGGATCCACCCAGCCCAGTGCACTGATGGGATCTCCCCCAGTACAGTGCACTGATGGGATCGCCCCCAGTCCAGTGCACTGATGGGATCCAGCCCAGTGCATGGATGGGATCCACCCAGCCCAGTGCACTGATGGGATCTCCCCCAGCCCAGTGCACTGATGGGATCTACTCCCAGCCCAGTGCACTGATGGGATCCACCCAACACAGTGCAGCAATGGAATACACCCCAGCCCAGTGCACTGATGGGATCCACCCCAGTGCAGTGATGGGATCTCCCCAGACAGTGCACTGATGGGATCCACCCCCATTGCAGTGCACTGGTGGGATCTCCCCCAGCCCAGTACACTGATGGGATCATCCCCAGCACAGTGCACTGGTGGGATCTCCCCTCCAGCCCAGTGCACTGATGGGATCCACTGCCAGCCCAGTGCAATAATGGATCTCCCCCAGCCCAGTGCACTGATAGAATCCACTCCCAGTCCTGTGTACTGATGGGATCTCCCCCAGCCCAGTGCACTGGTGGGATCTCCCCCAGCCCAGTATACTGATGGGATCTCCCCAGCCAAGTGCACTGATGGGATCTCCCCCCAGCCCAGTGCACTGATGGTATCTCCCCAGCCCAGTGCACTGATAGGATCAACTCACAGACCAATGTACTGATGGGATCTACTCCGTGATCCATGCACTGGTTGGATCTACTGTCAGCCCAAAATACTGATGGGATGTACTCTTTGTCCAGTGCGCTGATGAGATCCACTCCCAGTCCAGTATAATGATGGGATCTACTCCCTGTCCAGTGCACGGATGGGATCTTCCCCCACCAAGTGTACTGGTGGGATATACTCCCAGCCCAGTGCACTGATGGGATCCACCTCCAGACCAATGCACTGGTGGGATCCACCCGCAGTCTAGTGCACTGATGGGATCCACCCACAGTTCAGTGCATGGATGGGATTTCTCACAGCCCTGATGGGATCCACTCACAGTCCAGTGCACTTATGAGATCTACCCCCAGATTTGTGCATGGATGGCATCCACCCAGCCCAATGTACTGATGGGAACCACTCCCCGCCCAATGCACGGATAGGATCTACTCCTTGCCCAGTGCAATGATGGGATCTACTCCCTGCCCAGTGCACTGATGGGATCTCGCCCAGCCCAGTGCACTGATCGGAACTACTCCCAGCCCAGTACAGTGATGGGAACTAGTCACAGCCCAGTGAACTGGTGGGATCTACTGCCAGCACACTGCACTGATGGGATCCACCCCAACCCAGTGCATGGATGGGATACATCCAAGCCCAGTGTACTCATGGGACCTCCCACAGCCTAGTGCACTGATGGGATCTACTCCCAGCCAAGTGCACTGATGTGATCCACTGCAACACAGTGCAGTGATGGAATTCACCCCAGCCCAGTGCACTGATTGGATATCCCCAGCCCAGTGCGCTGATGGGATCTTCCCAGCCCACTGCACTGATGGTATCTACTCCCAGTCCAGTGTACTGATGGGATCTTCTCCCAGCCCAATGCACTGATGGGATCTACTCCTTGACCCATGCACTGGTGGGATCTACTGCCAGCTCAAAGTACTAATGGGATGTAGTCATTGTCCAGTGCGCTGATGGGCTCTCACCCAGCCCAGTACAGTGATGGGAACTACTCCCAGCCCAGTACAGTGATGGGAACTAGTCACAGCCCAGTGAACTGGTGGGATCTACTCCCAGCCCACTTCACTGATGGGATCCACCCCAGCCCAGTGCATGGATGGGATACACCCCAGCCCAGTGCACTGATGGGACCTCCCACAGTCTTGTGCACTGATGGGATCTACTCCCAGCCAAGTGCACTGATGTGGTCCACTCCAACACAGTGCAGTGATGGAATTCACCCCAGCCCAGTGCACTGATGGGGTATCCCCAGCCAGTGCGCTGATGGGATCTCCCCAGCCCACTGCACTGATGTGATCTCCCCCAGCCCACTGCACTGATGGGATCCCCCAGCCCACTGCACTGATGGGATCCACTCCCAGCCTACTGCACTGATGGGATCTACCCCAGCCAAGTGCACTGCTGGGATCTCCCCCAGTACTGTGCACTTATGGGATCTCCCCAGCCCAGTGCACTGATGGGATCCAATTACAAACCAATGCACTGATGGGATCTACTCCTTGACCCTTGCACTGTTGGGATCTACTGCCAACCCAAAGTACTGATGTGATGTACTCTTTGTCCAGTGCACTGATGGGACCCACTCCCAGTCCAGTGCAATGATGGGATCTACTCCCTGTCCAGTGCACTGATGGGATCTTCCCCAGCCCAAGAGCACGGGTAGGATCTACTCCCAGCCCAGTGCACTGATGGGATCCACCTCCTGCCCAGTGCAATGGTGGGATCCACCTGCAATCTAGTGCACTGATGGGATCCACCCACAGTCCAGTGCACTGATGGGAGCTCCCACAGCCCAAAGCCCTGATGGGATCCACTCACAGTCCAGTGCACTTATGGGATCTACCCCCAGATTTGTGCATGGATGGGATCCACCCAGCCCAATGTACTGATGGGAACCACGCCCTGCCCAATGCACTGATGGGATCTACTCCTTGCCCAGTGCACTGATGAGATCCACTCTTGGCCCAATGTACTGATGGGATCTACTCCTTGCCTAGTACACTGATGGGATCCACACACATCTCAGTGCAATGATGGGATCTACTCCCTGCCCAGTACATTGATGGGATCTCCCCCAGCCCACTACATGGATGGGATCCACCAGCCCAGTGCACTGATGGGATCCACTCCCAGCCCACTGCACTGATGGGATCAACCCCCAGCCCAGTGCACTGATGGGATCCACTGCCATTCCACTGCACTGATGATGTCTACTCCCAGTCCAGTGCACTGATGGGATCTTCTCCCAGCCAACTGCACTTATGGGATCTCCCCCAGCACAGTGCACTGATGGTATCTACTCCAAGTCCAGTGCACTGATGGGATCCTCTCCCAGCCCACTCCACTTATGGAATCTCCCCCAGCCCAGTGCAATGATGGGATCCACCTCTGGCACAGTGCAGTGATGGGAACTACCCCAGCCCAATTAATGGGTGGGATCTACTCCCAGCCCACTGCACTGGTGGGATCTCCCCCAGCCCAGTGCACTGATGGGATCCTCACTGGGCCAGTGCATCGATGGGATCCACCCAGCCCAGTGCACTTATGGGCTCTCCTCCAGCCCAGTGCAGTGATTGGATCTCCCCCAGCCCACTGCACTGATGGGATCTACACCAGCACAGTGCAGTGATGGGAACGACCCCCAGCCCAGTGAACTGGTGGGAGCTACTCCCAGCCCACTGCACTAATGGGATCCACCCAGCACAGTGCAGTGATGGAATCCACACCAGCCCAGTGCACTGATGGGATCCACCCCCAGCCCAGTCCATTGATGGGATCTCCCCAGGCAAAGTGCACTGATGGAATCCACCCCATTCCAGTGAACTGATAGGATCCACCCCAGCCCAGTGCACTGATGGGGTCTCCCCAGTCCACTGCACTGATGTGATCTCCCCAGGCCACTGTACTGATGGGATCTCCCCCAGCCCACTGCACTGATGGGATCCACTCCCATCCCACTGCACTGATGGTATCTACTCGCAGTCCAGTGTACTGATGGGATCCACCTCCAGCCCAGTGCACTGATGGGATCCACTACCAGTCCAGTGCACTGATGGGATCTACTCCTTGACCCATGCACTGGTGGGATCTACTGCCAGCTCAAAGTACTAATGGGATGTAGTCATTGTCCAGTGCGCTGATGGGCTCTCGCCCAGCCCAGTACAGTGATGGGAACTACTCCCAGCCCAGTACAGTGATGGGAACTAGTCACAGCCCAGTGAACTGGTGGGATCTACTCCCAGCCCACTTCACTGATGGGATCCACCCCAGCCCAGTGCATGGATGGGATACACCCCAGCCCAGTGCACTGATGGGACCTCCCACAGTCTCGTGCACTGATGGGATCTACTCCCAGCCAAGTGCACTGATGTGGTCCACTCCAACACAGTGCAGTGATGGAATTCACCCCAGCCCAGTGCACTGATGGGGTATCCCCAGCCAGTGCGCTGATGGGATCTCCCCAGCCCACTGCACTGATGTGATCTCCCCCAGCCCACTGCACTGATGGGATCCCCCAGCCCACTGCACTGATGGGATCCACTCCCAGCCTACTGCACTGATGGGATCTACCCCAGCCAAGTGCACTGCTGGGATCTCCCCCAGTACTGTGCACTTATGGGATCTCCCCAGCCCAGTGCACTGATGGGATCCAATTACAAACCAATGCACTGATGGGATCTACTCCTTGACCCTTGCACTGGTGGGATCTACTGCCAACCCAAAGTACTGATGTGATGTACTCTTTGTCCAGTGCACTGATGGGACCCACTCCCAGTCCAGTGCAATGATGGGATCTACTCCCTGTCCAGTGCACTGATGGGATCTTCCCCAGCCCAAGAGCACTGGTAGGATCTACTCCCAGCCCAGTGCACTGATGGGATCCACCTCCTGCCCAGTGCAATGGTGGGATCCACCTGCAATCTAGTGCACTGATGGGATCCACCCACAGTCCAGTGCACTGATGGGAGCTCCCACAGCCCAAAGCCCTGATGGGATCCACTCACAGTCCAGTGCACTTATGGGATCTACCCCCAGATTTGTGCATGGATGGGATCCACCCAGCCCAATGTACTGATGGGAACCACGCCCTGCCCAATGCACTGATGGGATCTACTCCTTGCCCAGTGCACTGATGAGATCCACTCTTGGCCCAATGTACTGATGGGATCTACTCCTTGCCTAGTACACTGATGGGATCCACACACATCTCAGTGCAATGATGGGATCTACTCCCTGCCCAGTACATTGATGGGATCTCCCCCAGCCCACTACATGGATGGGATCCACCAGCCCAGTGCACTGATGGGATCCACTCCCAGCCCACTGCACTGATGGGATCAACCCCCAGCCCAGTGCACTGATGGGATCCACTGCCATTCCACTGCACTGATGATGTCTACTCCCAGTCCAGTGCACTGATGGGATCTTCTCCCAGCCAACTGCACTTATGGGATCTCCCCCAGCACAGTGCACTGATGGTATCTACTCCAAGTCCAGTGCACTGATGGGATCCTCTCCCAGCCCACTCCACTTATGGGATCTCCCCCAGCACAGTGCACTGATGGGATCAACCCCCAGCCCAGTGCACTGATGGGATCCACTGCCATTCCACTGCACTGATGATGTCTACTCCCAGTCCAGTGCACTGATGGGATCCTCTCCCAGCCCACTCCACTTATGGAATCTCCCCCAGCCCAGTGCAATGATGGGATCCACCTCTGGCACAGTGCAGTGATGGGAACTACCCCAGCCCAATTAATGGGTGGGATCTACTCCCAGCCCACTGCACTGGTGGGATCTCCCCCAGCCCAGTGCACTGATGGGATCCTCACTGGGCCAGTGCATCGATGGGATCCACCCAGCCCAGTGCACTTATGGGCTCTCCTCCAGCCCAGTGCAGTGATTGGATCTCCCCCAGCCCACTGCACTGATGGGATCTACACCAGCACAGTGCAGTGATGGGAACGACCCCCAGCCCAGTGAACTGGTGGGAGCTACTCCCAGCCCACTGCACTAATGGGATCCACCCAGCACAGTGCAGTGATGGAATCCACACCAGCCCAGTGCACTGATGGGATCCACCCCCAGCCCAGTCCATTGATGGGATCTCCCCAGGCAAAGTGCACTGATGGAATCCACCCCATTCCAGTGAACTGATAGGATCCACCCCAGCCCAGTGCACTGATGGGGTCTCCCCAGTCCACTGCACTGATGTGATCTCCCCAGGCCACTGCACTGATGGGATCTCCCCCAGCCCACTGCACTGATGGGATCCACTCCCATCCCACTGCACTGATGGTATCTACTCGCAGTCCAGTGTACTGATGGGATCCACCTCCAGCCCAGTGCACTGATGGGATCCACTACCAGTCCAGTGCACTGATGGGATCTTCTCCCAGCCCACTGCACTTATGGGATCTCCCTCCAGCACAGTGCACTGATGGTATCTACTCCAAGTCCAGTGCACTGATGGGACCTTCTCCCAGCCCACTCCACGTATGGGATCTCCCCCAGCCCAGTGCATGGATGGGATCCACTCCCAGCCGTGTGCAATAATGTATCTCCCCCAGCCCACTGCACTGATGGGATCCACTCCCAGCCCAGTGTACTGATGGGATCTCCCCAGCCCAACGCACTGATGGGATCTCCCCCCAGCCCAATGCACTGATGGGTTCTCCCCCTGCCCAGTGTACTGATGGGATCCACTCACAGTCCAATGCACTGATGGGATCTACTCACTGACCCATGCACTGGTGGGATCTACTCCCTGTCCAAAGTACTGATGGGGTCGACTCCTTGCCCAGTGCACTTATGGGATCCTCCCCAGCCCAAGTGCACTGGTGGGGTCTACTCCCAGCCCAGTGCAGTGATGGGATCTCCAAGACACAGTGCAATGATGGGATCCACCCCCATTCCAGTGCACTGATGGGATCTCCCCCAGCCCAGTGTAATGATTGGATCCACCCAAGCCCAGTGCAGTGATGGGATCCACTCACAGCCCAGTGCCTTCATTGATCTCCACAGCCCACTGCACTGATGGGATCACCCCAGCACACTGCACTAAGGGAACGCCCCCCAGCCCAGTGCACTGATGTGACACACCCCCAGCCCACTGCACTGATGGGATCTCTCACAGCCCAGTGCACTGATGGAATCCACCCCTGCCCAGTGCACTGATGGGATCCACCCCCAGCCCAGTGCACTGATGGGATCCACTCGCAGCCCAGGGCACTGATGGGCGCTCCCGAGCCCAGTGCACTGATGGAATCCACCCCCTGCCCAGTGCACTGGTGGAATCTCCCCCAGCCCAGTGCACTGATTGGATCCACCCTAGCCCAGTTCAGTGACAGGATATCCCCAGCCCAGTGCACTGATGGGATCCACTCCCAACCCAATGCACAGAAGGGATCCACTCCCAGTCCAGTGCACTGATGGGATCTCCCCCAGCCTGGTGCACAGGTGGGATCTACTCCCAGCCCAGTGCACTGATGGGATCCAGTCCAGCCCAGTGCATGGATGGGATCCACCCAGCCAAGTGCAGTGATGGGATCCACTCCCAGCCCAGTGCATCAATTGATCTCCCCAGCCCACTGCACCGATGGGATAATCCCCATCACACTGCACTAATGGATCTCCCCCCAGCCCACTGCACTGATGAGATCAACCACCAGCCCAGTGCACAGATAGGATCTCCCCCAGCCCAGTGCACAGATAGGATCTCCCCCAGCCCAGTGCACAGATAGGATCTCCCCCAGCTCATGCACAGATAGGATCTCCCTCCAGCCCAGTGCACAGATAGGATCTCCCCCAGCCCAGTGCACAGATAGGATCTCCCCCCAGCCCAGTGCACTGATGGGTTCCACTCCCAGCCCAGTGTCATGATGGGGTCTCACCAGGCCCAGTGCAGTGATGGGATCCACCCCAGCCCAATGCACTGATAGGATCTCCCCCAGCCCAGTGCACAGATAGGATCTCCCCCTAGCCCAGTGCACTGATGGGATCCACCCCAGTCCAGTGCAGTGATGGAATCTACCCCAGCCCAGTGCACTGATGGGATCCACTCCCAGCCCAGTATCATGATGGGATCTCACCAGGCCCAGTGCAGTGATGGTATCCACCCCAGCCCAGTGCACTGATGGGATCCACTCCCAGCCCAGTGCATTGATGGGATCTTCCCCAGCCCAGTGCACTAATGGGATCACCCCAGCCAAGTACACTGATGGGATCTCCCCCAGCCCAGTGCACTGTTGGGATCCATCCCCAACCCAGTGCAGTGATGGGATCTCCACAGGCCCCGTGCACTGATGGGATCTACCCACAATCAATTGCTCTGCTGGAATCCCCTCCCAGCCCAGTGCACTGATGGGATCCACTGCAGCCCAGTGCAGTGATGGGATCCACTCCCAGCCCAGGGCACTAATTAGATCTCCCAGCCCAGTACAACAATGGGATCTACTCCATGGACAGTGTGCTGATGTGATCTCTGCCAATCCAGTGCACTAATGGGATCTACTCCGAGCCCAGTGCAATTATGGAATCTACTCCATGCCCAGTGCACTGATGGGATCTCCCCAGCCCAGTGCACTGATTGGATCTACTCCCAGCCAATTGCACTGATGGGATCTACTCCCAGCCCACTGCACTGATGGGTTCACCCAGCCCAGTGAACTGATGAGATCAACCCCAGCCCAGTGCAGTGATGGGATCCACTCCCAACCCAGTGCATTAAATGATCTCCCCAGCCCACTGCACTGGTGAGATCAACCCCCAGCCCATTGCACTGATAGGATCTCCCCTAGCCCAGTGCACTGATGGGATCCACCCCAGCCCAGTGCAGTGATGGGAACGACTCCCAGCCCAGTGAACTGGTGTGATCCACTCCCAGCCCAGTGCACTGGTGGGGTCCACCCCAGCGCACAGATTGGATCCACCCAGCCCAGTGCACTGATGGGATCCACTCCCAGCCCAGTGCATCAATTGATCTCCCCAGCCCACTGCACTGATGGGATCATCCCCATCGCACTGCACGAATGGATCTCCCCCCAGGCCACTGCACTGAGATCAACCACCGGCCCAGTGCACAGATGGGATCTCCCCCAAGCCCAGTGCATAGATAGGATCTCCCCAGCCCAGTGCACTGATGGGGTCTACTCCCAGACCAGTGCACTGATGGGCCCCACCCCAGTGCAGTGATGGAATCCACCCAGCCCAGTGCACTGATGGGATCCACTCCCAGCCCAGTGCTGTGATGAGAACTACCCCCAGCCCAGTGAACTGGTGCAATCTACTCCCAGCCCACTGCACTGATGGGATCGCCCCCAGCCCAGTGCGCTGTGATCCACCCCAGGCCAGTGCATGGATGGGATCAACCCAGCCCAGTGCACTGATGGGATCTACTCCCAACCCTGTGCAATAACGGACCCCCCAGCCCAGTGCACTGATGGGATCCACTCACAGTCCAATGCACTGATGGGATCTGCTCATTGACCTGTGCACTGGTGGGATCTACTCCCAGCCCAAAGTACTGATGGGATCTACTCCTTGTCGAGTGCACTGTTGGAATCCACTCGCAGTCCAGTGCCATGATGGGATCTACTCCATGCCCAGTGCACTGATGGGATCTCTCCCAGCCCAGTACACTGATGGGATCCACTTCCAGTCCACTGCACTGATGGTATCAACTCCCAGTCTACTGCCCTGATGGGATCTCCCCCAGCCCAGTGCACTGATGGGATCCACTCCCAGGCCAGTGCACAGATGGGATCCACCCTCAGCCCAGTACACTGATGGGATCCACCCCCAGCACAATGCAGTGATGGAAATCACCCCAGCCCAGTGCAGTGATGGGAACTACTCCCAGCCCAGTGCACTGATGGGATCTACTCCCTGCCCAGGGCACTGATCGGATCTACCCCAGCCCAGTAAACTAATGGGATCTACTCCTAGCCCAGTGCACTGATGTGATCCACCCAGCCCAGTGCAGTGATGGAAACTACTCCCAGCCCAGTGCACTGATGGGATCCACCCCAGCCTAGTGCAGTGATGGGAACTACTCCCAGCCCATTGAACTGGTGGGATCTACTCCCAGCCCACTGCACTGATGGGATCTCCCCCAGCCCAGTGCACTGATGGGATCCACCCCAGCCCAGTGCACTGATGGAGCCACCCAGCCCAGTGCATGGATGGGATCCACTACCAGCCCAGTGCATTAATTGATCTCCGCAGCCCACTGCACTGATGGGATCATCCCCAGCACACTGAACTAATGGATCTCCCCCAGCCCACTGCACTGATGAGATCAACCCCCAGCCCAGTGTACTTATAGGATCTCCTCCAGCCTAGTGCACTGCTAGGATCTCCCCCAGCCCAGTTCACTGGTGGGATCTCCCCCAGCCCTGTGCACTGCTAGGATCTCCCCCAGCCCAGTGCACTGTTTAGATCCACCCCAACACAGTGCAGTGATGGAATCCACCCCAGCCCTGTGAACTGGTGGGATCTACTCTCAGCCTACGGCACTGATGGGATCTGCCCCCAGCCCAGTGAACTGATGGGATCCAGCCCAGCCCAGAGCACTGATGAGATCTCCCCCAGCCTGGTGCACTGGTGGGATCCACTCCAAGCCCAGTGCAATGATGGGATGTACTCACTGTCCAGTGTACCAATGGGATCCACTCCAGCACAGTGCACTGATGTGATCCACCCCAGCCCAGTGTAGTGATGGGAACTACTCCCAGCCCAGTGAACAGGTGGGATCTACTCCCAGCCCAGTGCACTGATGGGATCCAGCCCAGCCTAGTGCATGGATGGGATGCACCC
Organism: Somniosus microcephalus; assembly: GCF_052327205.1. Classification (NCBI taxonomy): domain Eukaryota; kingdom Metazoa; phylum Chordata; class Chondrichthyes; order Squaliformes; family Somniosidae; genus Somniosus; species Somniosus microcephalus. The sequence goes on from NC_140999.1 coordinate 104,335,162, forward strand.
AGCCAAATGCAGTGATGGGATCCACTCCCAGCCCAGTGCATCAATTGATCTCCCCAGCCCACTGCACTGATGGGATAATCCCCAGCCCAGTGCACAGATAGGATCTCCCCCCAGCCCAGTGCACAGATAGGATCTCCCCCAGCCCAGTGCACAGATAGGCTTTCCCCCCAGCCCAGTGCACTGATGGGATCCACTCCCAGCCAGTGCTGTGATGGGATCTCACCAGGCCCAGTGCACTGATGGGATCCAACCCAGCCCAGTGCACTGATAGGATCCACTCCCAGCCCAGTGCACTGATGGGATCTTCTCCAACCAAGTGCACTGATGTGATCTACTCCCAGCTCAATGCACAGATGGGATCCACCCCATCCCAGTGCAGTGATGGAATCCACCCCAGCCCAGTGCACTGATGGGACCCATCCACAGCCCAGTGCAGTAATGGGATCTCCACTGGCCCCATGCACTAATGGGATCTACCCCCAACCAATTGCTCTGCTGGAATCCACTCCCAGCCCAGTGCATTATTTGATTTCCCCAGCCCATTTCACTGATGGGCTCATCCCCAGCACACTGCACTAATGGATCACCCCCCAGCCCACTGCACCGATGGGATAATCCCCATCACACTGCACTAATGGATTTCCCCCCAGCCCACTGCACTGATGAGATCAACCACCAGCCCAGTGCACAGATAGGATCTCCCCCCAGCCCAGTGCACAGATAGGATCTCCCCCAGCCCAGTGCACAGATAGGATCTCCCCCAGCTCAGTGCACAGATAGGATCTCCCCCAGCCCAGTGCACAGATAGGATCTCCCCCTAGCCCAGTGCACTGATGGGATCCACCCCAGTCCAGTGCAGTGATGGAATCCACCCCAAGCCCAGTGTCATGATGGGATCTCACCAGGCCCAGTGCAGTGATGGGATCCACCCCAGCCCAGTGCACTGATGGGATCCACTCCCAGCCCAGTGCATTGATGGGATCTTCCCCAGCCCAGTGCACTAATGGGATCACCCCAGCCAAGTACACTGATGGGATCTCCCCCAGCCCAGTGCACTGATGGGATCCATCCCTAACCCAGTGCAGTGATGGGATCTCCACAGGCCCCGTGCACTGATGGGATCTACCCCCAACCAATTGCTCTGCTGGAATCCCCTCCCAGCCCAGTGCACTGATGGGTCCACTGCAGCCCAGTGCAGTGATGGGATCCACTCCCAGCCCAGGGCACTAATGAGATCTCCCAGCCCAGTACAACAATGGGATCTACTCCATGGACAGTGCACTGATGTGATCTCTGCCAATCCAGTGCACTAATGGGATCTACTCCGAGCCCAGTGCAATTATGGAATCTACTCCATGCCCAGTGCACTGATGGGATCCCCCAGCCCAGTGCACTGATTGGATCTACTCCCAGCCAATTGCACTGATGGGATCTACTCCCAGCCAATTGCACTGGTGGGATCTACTCCCAGCCAATTGCACTGATGGGATCTACTCCCAGCCCACTGCACTGATGGGTTCACCCAGCCCAGTGAACTGATGAGATCAACCCCAGCCCAGTGCAGTGATGGGATCCACTCCCAACCCAGTGCATTAAATGATCTCCCCAGCCCACTGCACTGGTGAGATCAACCCCCAGCCCAGTGCACTGATAGGATCTCCCCTAGCCCAGTGCACTGATGGGATCCACCCCAGCAGCACAGTGAAGTGATGGAATCCACCCCATCCCAGTGAACTGATGGGATCCACCCCAGCCCAGTGCAGTGATGGGAACGACTCCCAGCCCAGTGAACTGGTGTGATCTACTCCCAGCCCAGTGCACTGATGGGATCCACCCCAGCCCAGTGCACAGATTGGATCCACCCCAGCCCAGTGCACTGATTGGATCCACTCCCAGCCCAGTGCATCAATTGATCTCCCCAGCCCACTGCACTGATGGGATCATCCCCATCGCACTGCACTAATGGATCTCCCCCCAGGCCACTGCACTGAGATCAACCACCAGCCCAGTGCACAGATAGGATCTCCCCCAAGCCCAGTGCATAGATAGGATCTCCCCCAGCCCAGTGCACTGATGGGGTCTACACCCAGACCAGTGCACTGATGGGCCCCACCCCAGTGCAGCGCAGTGATGGAATCCACCCAGCCCAGTGCACTGATGGGATCCACTCGCAGCCCAGTGCTGTGATGAGAACTACCCCCAGCCCAGTGAACTGGTGCAATCTACTCCCAGCCCACTGCACTGATGGGATCGCCCCCAGCCCAGTGCACTGATGGGATCTACTCCCAACCCTGTGCACCAATGGGATCCACCCAATACAGTGCATTGATGCGATCCACCCCAGCCCAGTGCACTGTTGGGATCCACCTCCAGCCCAGTGCAGTGATGGGATTTCCCCAGGCCCAGTGCACTGATGGGATCTCCCCAGCTCCGTGCACTGATTGGATCCACCCCAGACCAGTGCAGTGCAGGGATGGAATCCACTCCCAGCCCAGTGCATTATTTGATCTCCCCAGCCCACTTCACTGATGGGCTCTTCCCCAGCACACTGCACTAATGGATCATCCCCCAGCCCACTGCACTGATGAGATCAACCCCAGCCCAGTGCACTGAAAGGATCTCCCCCAAGTCCAGTCCACTGGTGGGATCTCCCCCAGCCCAATGCACTGATGGGATCCACTCCCAGCCCAGTGTACTGATGGGATCTCCCCAGCCCAGTGCACTGATGAGATCTCCCCAGCCTAGTGCAATAATGGACCCCCCAGCCCAGTGCACTGATGGGATCCACTCCCAGCCCAGTGTACTGATGGGATCTCCCCAGCCCAGTGCACTGGTGAGTTCTCCCCAGCCCAGTGTACTGGTGGGATCCACTCACAGTCCAATGCACTGATGGGATCTGCTCATTGACCTGTGCACTGGCGGGATCTACTCCCAGCCCAAAGTACTGGTGGGATCTACTCCTTGTCGAGTGCAATGTTGGAATCCACTTGCAGTCCAGTGCCATGATGGGATCTACTCCATGCCCAGTGCACTGATGGGATCTCCCCCAGCCCAGTACACGGATGGGATCCACTCCCTGTCCAGTGCACTGATGGGATCTATCCGCAGCCCAGTGCACTGATTGGATCTCCCCCAGCCCAGTGCACTGATGGGATCCACTCCCAGCCCACTGCACTGATGGGATCTACCCCCAGCCCAGTGCACTGATGTGATCCACTCCCAGTCCACTGCACTGATGGTATCAACTCCCAGTCCACTGCCCTGATGGGATCTCCCCCAGCCCAGTGCACTGATGGGATCCACTCCCAGGCCAGTGCACAGATGGGATCCACCCTCAGCCCAGTACACTGATGGGATCCACCCCCAGCACAATGCAGTGATGGAATCCACCGCAGCCCAGTGCACTGATAGTATCCACCCCCAGCTCAGTGCAGTGATGGAAACTACTCCAGCCCAGTGCACTGATGGGATCTACTCCCTGCCCAGGGCACTGATCGGATATACCCAAGCCCAGTAAACTAATGGGATCTACTCCCAGCCCAGTGCACTGATGGGATCCACCCCAGCCCAGTGCAGTGATGGAAACTACTCCCAGCCCAGTGCACTGATGGGATCCACCCCAGCCCAGTGCACTGATGGGAACTACTCCCAGCCCATTGAACTGGTGGGATCTACTCCCAGCCCACTGCACTGATGCGATCTCCCCCAGCCCAGTGGACTGATGGGAACCACCCCAGCCCAGTGCACTGATGGGAGTCACCCCAGCCCAGTGCATGGATGGGATCCACTACCAGCCCAGTGCATTAATTGATCTCCCCAGCCCACTGCACTGATGGGATCATCCCCAGCACACTGAACTAATGGATCTGCCCCAGCCCACTGCACTGATGAGATCAACCCCCAGCCCAGTGTACTTATAGGATCTCCTCCAGCCTAGTGCACTGCTAGGATCTCCCCCAGCCCAGTGCACTGGTGGGATCTCCCCCAGCCCTGTGCACTGCTAGGATCTCCCACAGCCCAGTGCACTGTTTAGATCCACCCCAACACAGTGCAGTGATGGAATCCACCCCAGCCCTGTGAACTGGTGGGATCTACTCTCAGCCTACGGCACTGATGGGATCTGCCCCCAGCCCAGTGAACTGATGGGATCCAGCCCAGCCCAGAGCACTGATGAGATCTCCCCCAGCCTGGTGCACTGGTGGGATCCACTCCAAGCCCAGTGCAATGATGGGATGTACTCACTGTCCAGTGCAACAATGGGATCCACTCCCATCCCAGTGCATTAATTGATCTCCCCAGCCCACTGCACTGATGGGATAATCCCCAGCCCACTGCACTAATGGATCTCTCCCCAGCCCACTGCACTGATGAGATCAATCACCAGCCCAGTGCACAGATAGGATCTCCCCCCAGCCCAGTGCACAGATAGGATCTCCCCCAGCCCAGTGCACAGATAGTATCTCCCCCCAGCCCAGTGCACAGATGGGATCCACTCCCAGCCAGTGCTGTGATGGGATCTCACCAGGCCCAGTGCACTGATGGGATCCAACCCAGCCCAGTGCACTGATAGGGTCCACTCCCAGCCCAGTGCACTGATGGGATCTTCTCCAACCAAGTGCACTGATGTGATCTACTCCCAGCTCAATGCACAGATGGGATCCACCCCATCCCAGTGCAGTGATGGAATCCACCCCAGCCCAGTGCACTGGTGGGACCCATCCACAGCCCAGTGCAGTAATGGGATCTCCACTGGCCCCATACACTAATGGGATCTACCCCCAACCAATTGCTCTGCTGGGATCCCTTCCCAGCCCAGTGCACTGATGGGATCCACCCCCAACCCAGTGCAGTGATGGGATGCACACCCAGCCCAGGGCACTAATGGGATCTCCCCCGCCCAGTGCACCGATGGGATCCACTCCCAACCCAGTGCAGTGATGGGATGCACACCCAGCCCAGGGCACTAATGGGATCTCCCCCGCCCAGTGCACCGATGGGATCCACTCCCAACCCAGTGCACTAATTAATCTCCCCAGCCTACTGCAGTGACAGGGTCTCCCCCAGCCCAGTGCACTGATTGGATCCACCCCAGTCCAGTGATAGAATCCACCCCAGCCCAGTGCACTGATGGGATCCACCCCCAGCCCAGTGCAGTGATGGGATCTCCCCAGGCCCAGTGCACTGATGGGATGCACTCCCAGCCCAGCGGACTGATTGGATCCACCCCAGCCCAGTACAGTGATAGGATCCACTCGCAGCCCAGGGCACTGATGGTTCTCCCCATCCCAGTGCACTGATGGTTCACCCCAGCCCAGTGCACTGATGGGAACCATCCCCAGACCATTGCACTGATGGGATCCACTCCCAGCCCAGTGCACTGATGGGATCTTTCCCAAGCCCAGTGCACTGATGGGACCTCACCAGCCAAGTACACTGATGGGATCTCCCCAGCCCAGTGAACTGATGGGATCTCCCAGCCTGGTGCACTGGTGGGATCCACTCAAAGCCCAGTGCAATCATTGGATCTACTCCCTGTCCCTTGCACTGATGGGATCCACCCCAGCCCAGTGCACTGATGGGACCTCCCCAGCCCAGTGCACTGATGGGCTCGACTCCCAGCCCAGTGCACTGATGGGATCCACTCCAGCACAGTGCAGTGAAGGAATCCACCCCAGCCCAGTACACTGATGGGATCCACCCCAGCCCAGTGCAGTGATGGGAACTACTCCCAGCCCAGTGAAACGGTGGGACCTACTCCCAGCCCACTGCACTGATGGGATCTCCTCAAGCCAAGTGCACAGTTGGGATCCACCCCAGCCCAGTGCATGGATGGGGTCCACCACAGCCCTGTACACTGATTGGGTCTCTCCCAGCCCAGTGCACTGATGGGATCTCCCCCAGCCCAGTGCACTGATGGGATCCACTCACATTCAAAATGCACTGGTGGGATCTACTCATACCCAATGCACTGATGGGATCTACTCACAGCCCAGTGCAATGATGGGTGTACCATGCCCAGTGAACTGATGGGATCTACACCCTTCCCAGTGCACTGATGGGATCTACTCCCAGACCAGTGCACTGATGGGATCCAACCCAGCCCACTTCAATGATGGGATCTCCCCCAGCCAGTGCACTGATGGGATCTACTCCCAGCCCAGTGCACTGATGTGATCTCCCCAGCCCACTGCACCGATGGGATCACTCCCAGCACACTGCACTAATGGATCTCCCCCAGCCCAGTGCACTGATGGGATCTACTCCAAGCGCAGTGCACTAAGGGATCTCCCCCAGCCCAGTGCATGGATGCGATCTCCCCCAGCCCAGTGCACTGATGGGATCTCCCCCAGCCCAGTGCACTGATGGGATCTCCCCCAGCCCAGTGCATGGATGCGATCTCCCCCAGCCCAGTGCACTGATGGGATCGCCCCCAGCCCAGTGCACTGATGGGATCTCCCCCAGCCCAGTGCACTGATGGGATCTCCCCCAGCCCAGTGCACTGGTGGGATCTCCCCCAGCCCTGTGCACTGCTAGGATCTCCCCCAGCCCAGTGCACTGTTTAGATCCACCCCAACACAGTGCAGTGATGGAATCCACCCCAGCCCTGTGAACTGGTGGGATCCACTCTCAGCCTACGGCACTGATGGGATCTGCCCCCAGCCCAGTGAACTGATGGGATCCAGCCCAGCCCAGAGCACTGATGAGATCTCCCCCAGCCTGGTGCACTGGTGGGATCCACTCCAAGCCCAGTGCACTGATGGGATCCACTCCAGCACAGTGCAGTGAAGGAATCCACCCCAGCCCAGTACACTGATGGGATCCACCCCAGCCCAGTGCAGTGATGGGAACTACTCCCAGCCCAGTGAAACGGTGGGACCTACTCCCAGCCCACTGCACTGATGGGATCTCCTCAAGCCAAGTGCACAGTTGGGATCCACCCCAGCCCAGTGCATGGATGGGGTCCACCACAGCCCTGTACACTGATTGGGTCTCTCCCAGCCCAGTGCACTGATGGGATCTACCCCAGCCCAGTGCACTGATGTGATCCACCCCAGCACAGTGCAGGGATGGGATCTCCCCAGGCACAGTGCACTGGCAGGATCCACCCCATCCCATTACACTGTTGGGATCTCCCCCAGCCCAGTGCACTGATTGGATCCACCCCCAGCCCAGTGCAGTGATGGGATCCACTCCCAGCCCAATGCACTAATTGATATCCCCAGCCCACTGCACCGATGGGATCATCCCCTGCACACTGCACTAATGGATCTCCCCCCAGCCCAGTGCACTGATTGAATCCATTCCAAGCCCAGTGCAGTGATGGGATCTCCCCAGGCCCAGTGCACTGATGGGATGCACCCCCAGCCCAGTGCACTGATTGGATCCACCACAGCCCAGTCCAAAGATGGGATCCACTCACAGCCCAGGGCACTGATGGTTCTCCCCAGCCCAGTGCACTGATGGGATCCACCCCTGCCCAGTGCACTGATGGGATCCACTCCCAGCCCAGGGCATTGATGGGATCTCCCCCAGCCCAGTGCAGTGATAGGATATCCCCAGCCCAGTGCACTGATGGGATCCACTCCCAAAATAGTGCACTGATGGGATCTTCCCCAAGCCCAGTGCACTAATTAGATCTCCCCAGCCAAATACACTGATGGGATCTCCCCAGCCCAGTGCACTGGTGGGATATCCCGAGTCTGGTGCACTGGTGGGATCCACTCCAATCCCAATGCAATGATGGGATCTACACCCTGTCCAATGCACTGATGGGATCCACCCCAGCCCAGTGCACTGATGGGACATCCCCCAGCCCAGGGCACTGGTGGGATCTCCCCAACCTGGTGCACTGATGGGATCTCCCCCAGCCCAGTGCATGGATGCGATCTCCCCCAGCCCAGTGCACTGATGGGATCTCCCCCAGCCCAGTGCACTGATGGGATCTCCCCCAGCCCAGTGCACTGATGGGATCTCCCCCAGCCCAGTGCATGGATGCGATCTCCCCTAACTGAGTGTACTGATGGGATCCACTCACACCCCAAATGCACTGGTGGGATCTAATCACACCCAATGCACTGATGGGATCTACTCCCAGCCCAGTACACTGATAGGATCTCCCACAGCACACTGATGGGATCTACTCTCAGTCCAATGTACTGATGGGATCTACTCCTTGCCCAATGCACTGATTGGATCCACTCCAAGTCCAGTGCAATTATGGGATCTACTCCATGCATGATGCACTGGTGCGATCACCGCCAGCCCAGTGCTCTCATGGAATCTACTCCCAACCGAGTGCACTGATGGGATATCCCTCAGCCCAGTGCACTGATGGGATCTACTACCAGCCCAGTGTGATGATGAGACCTACTCTCTTCCCAGTGCACTGATGGATCTCCTCCAGCCCAGTGCACTGATGGGACCGATTCCGAGCCCAGTGCGCTGATGGGCTCTACTCCCAGCCAGTGCAATGACGGGATGTACTCCCTCTCTAGTGCACTGGTGGGATCTGTTCCCAGCTCAATGCACTGATGGAATCCACCCCAGACCGGTGATGGAATCCACCCCAGCCCAGTGCACTGATGGGATCCACCCCCAGCCCAGTGCAGTGGTGGGATCTCCACAGGCCCTGTGCACTGATGGGATCTACGCACAACCAAGTGCTCTGCTGGGATCCCCTCCCAGCCCTGTGCACTGATGGGATCCACAACCAGCCCAGTGCAGTGATGGGAACAACTCCCAGCCCAGGGCACCATGGGATCTCCCCAGCCCAGTGCACTGATGGGATCTCCCCAGCCCAGTACACTGATGGGATCTCCCGCAGCCCAGCGCACTGATGGGATCTCCCGCAGCCCAGCGCACTGATGGGATCTACTCTCAGTCCAATGTACTGTTGGGATCTACTCACAGCCCAATGCCCTGATTGGATCTACTCTTTCCAAAAGAGCAATAATGGGATCCACTCCAAGCCCAGTGCAATTATGGGATCTACTCCATGCACGATGCACTGATGCGATCACTGCCAGCCCAGTGCACTCATGGAATCTACTCCCAACCCAGTGTACTAATGGGATTTCCCACAGCCCAGTGCACTGATGGGATCTACTACCAGCCCAGTGCGATGATGGGATCTACTCCCTGCCCAGTGCACTGATGGGATCCACCCCAGCCCAGTGCAGTGGTGGGACCTCCACAGGCCCTGTGCACTGATGGGATCTACACACAACCTAGTGCTCTGCTGGGATCCCCTCCTAGCCCTGTGCACTGATGGGATCCACAACCAGCCCAGTGCAGTGATGGGATCCACTCACAGCCCTGTGCACTAATTGCTCTCCCCAGCCAACTGCACTGATAGGATCCCCACAGCCCAGTGCACTGATGGGATCCACCCAGCCCAGTGCAGTAATGGGATCTCCCCTAGCCCAGTGCACTGATGGGCTCTACTCCCAGACCAGTGCACTGATGGGATCCACCCCAGCTCAGTGCAGTGATGGAATCCACCCAACCCAGTGCGCTGATTGGATCCACCCCCAGCCCAGTGCAGTGATGGGATCTCCTCAGGCCCAGTGCACTGATGAGATCTACCCCCAGCCCAGTGCAGTGATGGGAAGCACTCACAGCCCAGGGTGTAAGGACCGGAACTCGGTGGACCCAACTGCAGTAAGGCAAACTGAGGCAGAGGTTAGGTTGCAAAACAAAGGTAGACTTTACTTGACATAAACAAAATAACAACAGCACAGAATACAGGCTAGCAGGCCAGCAAGAGGTATCACCAGGCAGTGGAACTCAAGACTGAGCAATGAACATAAAGTGAACACCACTTAAATAGTAGGCATCTAACAATGCACAGGTGAATACAATAATGAATAAAGAAGGACACAATTAAGAGAGTTCATGGAGCCCTCTGGTGGCAAGGCGAGGCAGAATCTGGGTCATTCCTTACAGGACCCCCCCCCTAGGAATGGCCCCTGACGTTCCCCCAGAAGGTCCATGGTGACGACGAAAAAAATTCCGTACTAAATCGCGATCCAGGATGTCCCGGTCCGGGACCCAAGAGCGTTCCTCCGGACCATATCCCTCCCAGTCCACCAGGAACTGGAGGCCCTCACGAACCCGGTGAGAGTCCATCAGGCGACGGACCGTGTAAGCAGGCTGGCCGTCGATGATGCGGGGAGCAGGAGGAGGCCTCGTGGCGGGCGCCAGGGAACTGCTGACCACTGGCCGAAGCCGGGAGACATGGAAGGTAGGATGAATCCACATGGAGCGGGGCAGCTGGAGACGGTAGGACACCGGGTTGACCTTCCTCAACACCATGAAGGGACCGATGAAATGGGGCGCCAGCTTGCGGGACTCCACTCACAGCGGGAGATCCTGCGTAGAAAGCCAGACCCTCTGACCAGGACGGAATGAAGGAGCCGGTTTGCGCCGCTTGTTGGCCTGGCTCTGCTGTTGTCGAGAAGCTCGTTGTAAGACCAGCCGCGCTCTCCTCCAGGTCCGCCGACAACGCTGGACAAACTTCTCCGCGGACGGAACCCCCACCTCGAGCTCCTGCAACAGTGGAGGCTGAAAACCGAACTGGCACTCGAACGGCGACAGTCCTGTGGGGGAGCAGTGCAACGTGTTGTGCGCGTACTCAGCCCAGACGATGTGACGACTGCAGGTCGCAGGGTTAGCGGACACGAGACTCCTCAGGGTCGTCTCCAGGTCTTGGTTGATCCGTTCTGTTTGACCGTTCGACTGAGGGTGGAAACCCGAGGAAAGACTGACAGTAGCTCCAATGAGCTTGTAGAAGGCTCTCCAAAACCAGGAGGCGAATTGTGGACCACGGTCAGAAACGATGTCAAGGGGCAAACCGAACAACCTGAAAACATGCTGGACCATGAGCTCGGCTGTCTCTTGGGCTGAGGAAAGCTTGAGCAAGGGCAGAAAACGACAGGCTTTGGAGAAGCGATCTACGATGACCAGAATGACAGTGTTGCCTTGAGATGGTGGAAGGCCTGTGATGAAATCCACCGAGAGGTGTGACCAGGGGCGAGTGGGAATGGGGAGAGGATGCAGCAAACCCTGGGGGCGAGATCGAGGGTTCTTGTTTCGTGCACAAATGGCACAAGCTGCCACGAACGCCTTTACGTCCTTCTCCATGGTGGGCCACCAGAACCTTCTGCGAAGAAACTCCAGCGTCCTGGATGTGCCTGGATGACCGGTGAGTCGCGACGAATGCCCCCACTGCAGGACTTGTGAGCGAGTCGTGTTGGGGACAAAAAGGCGACCGGGTGGGCCGTTGCCAGGGTCTGCCTCCCTCTGTTGCGCCTTTCTGACCAGCGTCTCGATCCCCCAGCGAACCAGTGCTACAATTCGAGAAGTAGAAATAATAGGTTCTGGTTGTCTCTCCCGCTCGGGTGGATCAAATTGCCTGGAGAGAGCATCAGGCTTGAGATTCTTGGATCCTGGACGATATGACAGGACAAAGTCAAAACGATTAAAAAACAGTGCCCAGTGAGCTTGATGAGAGTTAAGTCGTTTGGCCTCCTGGATATAGGCCAGATTCTTATGGTCAGTCCAGACAATGAACGGGTGTTTAGACCCCTCCAACCAATGGCTCCACTCCTCCAGGGCCAACTTAACTGCAAGTAATTCCCTGTTCCCAATATCGTAGTTTCGTTCAGCGGAAGTGAGTCGGCGAGAGAAAAAGGCGCAAGGGTGCAGTTTGTTGTCGTTAGACCGTTGGGATAAAACGGCGCCCACTCCTATATCCGAGGCATCCACCTCGACAATGAAGGGGAGTGAGGGATCCGGAATCACGAGGACAGGAGCAGACGTGAAGCGCCGCTTGAGATCCTCGAAAGCCTGCGCAGCCTCAGCGGACCAACTGAACCGGGTAGAGGCGGTCTTGGTGAGGGCGTTAAGAGGGGCAGCAATGGTGCCGAAGTTTCTGATGAATCTCCGATAGAAGTTAGCAAACCCCAAGAAACGTTGCACCTGTTTGAGAGAGGTGGGTGGTGGCCAATCTCGGACAGCTTGGGTCTTGCCAGGGTCCATTTGGATGTTGCCGCTGGAGATGATGAAGCCCAGAAATGAAACAGTGGAAACGTGAAATTCACACTTCTCAGCCTTGACAAACAAGAGGTTGTTAAGCAGACGTTGCAGGACTTGCCTTACATGCTGGACATGATCGTGAAGAGTTTTGGAGAAAATGAGAATGTCATCCAGGTAGACAAAAACAAAGCGATTCAGCATGTCTCGGAGAACGTCGTTGATGAGCGCCTGGAACACAGCAGGGGCGTTGGTCAATCCAAAGGGCATAACCAGGTTCTCATAGTACCCAGTAGGTGTGTTGAATGCCGTCTTCCACTCGTCCCCTTCGCGGACGCGGATGAGGTTGTAGGCGTTGCGGAGGTCCAATTTTGTGAAGACCGTGGCTCCCTGAAGTAGCTCGAAGGCCGTCGACATGAGTGGAAGAGGATAACGGTTCTTTATAGTAATCCGGTTAAGGCCACGGTAGTCGATGCAGGGACGGAGACCTCCATCTTTCTTACTCACGAAGAAAAAACCGGCACCAGCAGGAGAGGTGAACGGACGGGTGAAGCCAGCGGCGAGGGCGTCACGGATGTACTCCTCCATGGCGGCGGTCTCAGGAGCAGAAAGGGAAAAGATCCTACCCCTAGGTGGGCATGTCCCAGGCAGGAGGTCAACGGCACAGTCATATGGCCTATGAGTGGGAAGTGATGTGGCTCGAACCTTACTGAAGACCTCTTTTAGATCCTCATACTCGGGTGGCACTCGGGACAATTCAGAGCGTGATGGGGACTCCTGGGGCTGGGAAGGAGACTTGGCGCGAAGACAGGTAGTATGGCAGGCGGAGCCCCATTCCGTAAGCCGGCCGGTGGCCCAATCCAAGCGAGGATTATGGCAGGCCAACCAAGGGTAACCCAGAATTAATGGAAACTCGGAAGAGTGGATAAGGGAGAATTGGATGGTCTCGAAATGTTGTCCTTCCACGCCCAAACACAGGGGGGCAGTATGATGGTGAATGGTTCCAGAGCCCAGGGGTCTTCCATCCAGGGCAACAACAGTGAGGGGGTGATCAGGATGGGTCAGTGGAATCTTGAGCGGTTTAGCTAACCCCAGATCTATGAAGTTACCATCAGACCCCGAATCCACCAGGGCCTTAAGATCATGTTGTTGATTGCCCCAGAAAAGGGAGGATGCCAGCAAAACCCTAGAAACAGTGGGGTCGGAAGGGATGGCTACGCTCGTCTCAGGTCCCTCCGTCCTGGACGAGCCCTGGCTTTTCCCACCAACTCTGGACAGGAAGAGCGAAAATGGCCAGCTTCCCCACAATAGAGGCAAGATCCCTCTCTCATTCGGCGATCACGTTCGGGCTGCGAGAGGCGGGTTACTCCCACCTGCATGGGCTCCTCTGGATCGGTCAAAGATGGACTCGGGATGGCTCGGAGGTTCTCAGATGGCTTCAAAGCTGGAAAGGCTCTGGTCTCTGGAAGCGGGGTGAAAAAGGAGTGGCGTTCTCTTCGCCTCTCACGGAGACGATTATCCACACGAACGGAGATATCAAAAAGAGACTCCAAATCACTCACCGGATCCCTGGAAGCCAGTTCGTCCTTGATCTCATCCGTGAGACCGTGGCGAAAAGTGGCGATGAGCGCCTCCGAATCCCATTGGCTTTCTGCAGCGAGAGTGCGAAACTCAATAGCGTAGTCCGCAATGCTACGAGCCCCCTGGCGAAGCCGAAGCAGTTTGTTAGATGCCTCTCTCCCACTGACAGGGTGATCAAAGACCCTTCTCATTTCTTCCGAGAAAAGTTGGTAGTTTGAACATGCCGGCGTTTGCTGTTCCCAGGCGGCCGTAGCCCAGGTAAGTGCCTTGCCGGTGAGTAGCGAAATGATGCAGGCCACCCGGGAACAGTCACTGGGAAATAATGAACCCTGCAGTTGGAAAGCCAGGGAACACTGGGTTAGGAAACCTCGACATCCTCCTGGGTTACCGTCGTAGCGCTCGGGTGCAGGTAATCGGGGTTCTTTCAGAGGGGAAGGCGAAACCATAGGAGCAGGTAACGGTGCTGGAGCAGCTTGGATCACCCGACTCTGGTTCTGGCTCTGATGGAAAGCAATGACGAGGGCCTCCAGCTGATTCTGGCTTCGGGAGAATGCCGTGGCGAGGCACCGCAGTTCGTTCAAGATCAGTTGTAGCTGTTCAGAAATTTGTCTTAGCCATTGGTCCTTCTCTGCTGGGTCCATGTTTTGGCTCAGCCTTGCTGTAAGGACCGGAACTCGGTGGACCCAACTGCAGTAAGGCAAACTGAGGCAGAGGTTAGGTTGCAAAACAAAGGTAGACTTTACTTGACATAAACAAAATAACAACAGCACAGAATACAGGCCAGCAAGAGGTATCACCAGGCAGTGGAACTCAAGACTGAGCAATGAACATAAAGTGAACACCACTTAAATAGTAGGCATCTAACAATGCACAGGTGAATACAATAATGAATAAAGAAGGACACAATTAAGAGAGTTCATGGAGCCCTCTGGTGGCGAGGCGAGGCAGAATCTGGGTCATTCCTTACACAGGGCACTGATGGGATCCATTCCCACCCTGTGCATTAATTGATCTCCCCAGCCCACTGCATTGATTGGATCTCCCCCCAGTCCAGTGCACTGATGGGCTCTCCCCTAGCCCAGTGCACTAATGAGATCAATCCCAAACCCAGTGCAATGATTAGATATCCCCCAGCCCAGTGCACTGACAGGATCTCCCCAGCCCAGTGCACTGATGGGATTTCCCCAGCTCAGTGCAATAATGGGATCTACTCCTAGCCCGATGTGCTGATGGGATCTACTCCTAGCCCAGTGCACTGATGGGATCCACCCCTGCACAGTGCAGTGATGGAATCCACCCCAGCCCAGTGAACTGTTGGGATCTACTCCCAGCCCACTGCACTGATGGGATCTCCCTTTCCCAGTGCACTGATGTGATCTCCCCTAGCCCAGTGCACTGATTGGATCCATCCCCAGCCCAGTGCAGTGATGCGATTCACTCCCAGCCCAGTGCATTAATTGATCTCCCCAGCCCACTGCACTGATGGGATCATCCCCAGCACACTGCACTAATGGATCACCCCCAGCCCACTGCACTGGTGAGATCAACCACCAGCCCACTGCACTGACAGGATCTCCCCCAGCCCAGTGCACTGATGGGATCCACTCCCAGCCCAGTGGACAAATGGATCTCCCCCAGCCCAGTGCACTGATGGGATCTTTCCCCAGCCCAGTGCACTGATGGGACCTCCCCAGCCAAGTGCACTGATGGGATCTCCCCAGCTCAATGCAGTGATGGGATACACTCCCCACAGCCAGTGCACTGATGGGATCTACTCCCTGCCCGGAGCACTGGTGGGATCTCAACAGCCCAGTTCACTGTTGGGATCCCCCAGCCCAGTGCACTGAAGGGATCTACCCCAGCTCAGTGCACTGATGGGGCCACCCCAGCCCAGTGATGGAATCCACCCCAGCCCAGTGCACAGATGGGATCCACCCCAGACCAGTGCAGTGATGGGATCTCACCAGGCCCAGTGCACTGATGGGATCTACCCCCAGCCAAGTGCTCTGCTGGGATCCCCTCCCAGCCCAGTGCACTGATGTGATTTCCCCCAGCCCAGTGCACTAATGGGATCCACTCCCAGACAAGTGCAGTGATGGGATTCACTCCCAGCCCAGGGCACTGATGGGCTCTCCAAAGCCTAGTGCACTGATGGGATCCACTCCCACCCCAGTGCACTAATTGATCTCCCCAACACACTGCACTGATGGGATCCTCCCCAGCACACTGTGCTGATGGAATCTCCCCAGCCCAGTGCACTGATGGTATCCACTCCAAGCCCAGTGCACAAATGGATTTCCCCCACCCCAGTGCATGGATGCGATCTCCCCCACCCCAGTGCACTGATGGGATCTCCCTAGCCAAGTGCACTGATGAGATCTCCCTAGCCAAGTGCACTGATGGGATCTCGCCCCAGCCCAGTGCACTGATGGGATCTCCCTAGCCAAGTGCACTGATGGGATCTCCCTAGCCAAGTGCACTGATGGGATCTCCCTAGCCAAGTGCACTGATGGGATCTCCCCCCAGCCCAGTGCACTGATGGGATCCACCCCCAGCCCAGTGCAGTGATGGGATATCCCCAGGCCCAGTGCAATGATGGGATGCACCCCCAGCCCAGGGCAATATTGGGATTTACTCCCTGCCCAGTGCACTGATGTGATCCACCCCAAAGCAGTGCACTGATGGGACCTCCCCAGGCCCAGCCCAGTGCACTGATGGGAGCTCCCCATCCCAGTGCACTGATGGGATCCATTCCCAGCCCAGTGCACTGATGGGATCTCCCCCAGTCCAGTGCAGTGATGGGAGCTACTCCCAGCCCAGTGCAATATTGGGATGTACTCCCTGCCCAGTGCACTGATGGGATCCACCCCAAACCAGTGCACTGATGGGACCTCCCCAGGCCCAGTGCACTGATGGGATCCACCCAGCCCACTGCACTGATGGGATCTCCCCCAGCCCAGTGCACTGTTGGGATCCACCCAGCCCACTGCACTGATGGGATCTCCCCCAGCCCAGTGCACTGATGGTGTGGTGTATGTGCCTTTAAGAGCCCCCTGTGTACTGTAATGCCGGTAATGGCCACTCGTGCTATATAAGCCTGTATAGTGTCTTGTATCTGTTAGTTCACCTCCAGACTTTGTTCAGTAAACACCT
Source organism: Somniosus microcephalus (assembly GCF_052327205.1). Lineage (NCBI taxonomy): Eukaryota > Metazoa > Chordata > Chondrichthyes > Squaliformes > Somniosidae > Somniosus > Somniosus microcephalus. The sequence goes on from NC_140999.1 coordinate 104,351,929, forward strand.
GTGAAACCAACTCTTGCATTCCGTGTCTCCATTAACACACGGAAACAACAGTGGCGATGAATTGGAAACGGACTTACCTGCAATTCGGCAGCACCTCAAGGAGATCGATTCCTCAGACGAAAGTCGAAGAAAAACAAGAAAGGAAAAAAAAACTGTGGTTTCACCAGCTAGCCGAGCTGGTGGCAGGTACTGCAATAATCCTTCCTGGGCGGCGGGCTGGGGCTCCATCGGCTTGCTCTGCAGCAGGGCCGAGCAGCGAAGGCGGAGGCAAACAGAGACAGAGGGTGGAGCACTCGGGAGACGGCCGGTGCTGCAAAGCAGGTCGGCGTTCGGACCAAGCAGAGGGAGGGAAAAGTCCCAGAGAGTCCGGCGGGAACGAGTCTCCACCTATTAAAAAAAAAATACCTGTGTAAATAAAAACCGCGGAGAACAGCGTTGCCAGCAGCAGCAGCGGCGGGAAAGCGCGGGAGGAGCCATTTTTTTTTCTGCGGGGAAGAAAGGAAAGTGCGGGAGGCGCCATTTTTTTCAGGATGCCTAAGACTGGCAATATTACTGCTTTCGATAGCGATATAGAGGATTGGACCACATATGTGGAAAGAGTGGGGGTATATTGCACAGCAAATGAAATAGAGGATGATAAAAAGGCATCAGTACTTCTAAATCTAATGGGCGCAAGGACATACGGGCTGTTATGAAACTTAATCACTCCAGCCAAACCGAGGGACAAGAATTTTAAGGAGATTGTTGATACCCTACAGGAGCACTTAAACCCAACACCACTGCTGATAGCGGAACGATTCAAATTCTTCAGGAGGAATCAGCACAAGAATGAAAGTAACGCTGATTACCTCACCGAATTAAGGAAGCTGTCAAAGCACTGCCAATTTGGGGCAGGACTGGCAGATTCTCGACGAGACAAATTCGTCTGCGGTCTCCTAAGTGAAGGAACACAGAAAAGGCTACTTTCTGAGAAAGATTTGACACTGGACAAGGCTTTCAGTGTGGCTGTATCATACGAAGCAGCCGCAAGAGGAGCTGCAGAGATACAGCAAAAGCCACAGGACTTCGGCACCCATGAAATGACAAAGGGTTTCGAGAGATGTTATCGCTGCGGCAGAGGGACTGCTGGTTCAAGGACAAAGCATGCAGGCAATGCGGAAAGATTGGACACATTGCACGTGTATGCCGATCTGGAAACAAAAAATCCACGGACAGGAAAAAAATCAATAAGGAAAAGTACAGAAAGGTACAAATGATGACGGACAGTAGCTTCGAAGACCAGAAGAGCGATAGCGACTCCAGAAACAAGAGACTAAGCTGTCTCAAATTACATAATGTAATTGCCAAAGAAGATTAACAGACCATTTGGGTTACCCTCACAATAGCGGGGTCCCCAGTTAAAATGGAGCTAGATACAGGATCAGCTCTGACCGTCATAAGTCGACGGGATTACGAGCGGTTATTTCCGCATATACCTTTGAAAGACACATCCATTATCTTGGCAACATATACGGGGCAGAAAGTGTACCCCAAAGGGAAAATAAGGGTGCCTGTTGTATACAACGGCAAGGAAATACAGAAGTTGTATTTATACGTTCTGCAAGATGGTGGTCCACCGCTGTTGGGAGGTGAATGGATCAGGAAGATACATTTAGACTGGCACTCCATTCAGGCACTGACGGTGACCAGTAAGAAAAAAAATGATGATGACGTCGTACCTGAACGATTAAAAGACATCTTGGCCAACGCCAAGGAAGTGTTTCAACAGGAACTAGGAACCTTGAAAGGCGTCACCACCTCAATAAAAGTGGAAGATGTGGCAATTCCCAAGTTTTTTAAGGCAAGGCCGGTGCCATACGCAATTCGTCCAGCAGTCGAGGCAGAGCTGGAGAATTTGGAAAAGGCAGGCGTATTATCCAAGATAGATTGGAGCGAGTGGGCAACACCCATCGTCCCGGTCATGAAGAAAACATTGAATAATGATAAATCTGAAGAACAGAGAAAAATTCGCATCTGTGGGGACTTCAAGGTGACTGTAAACCCGGTCCTTCACACGGTACAGTATCCTCTTCCGAGGATAGAAGATATTTTCGCCTCACTATCCGGAGGGAAACGTTTCACCAAAATTGACTTGGCACAGGCATATCTACAGATGGAGGTTGAAGAGGCCTCTAAAAAGTATCTCACGATAAACACACACAAAGGCCTGTACCAGTACAATCGACTGGTTTTCGGAGTAGCATCAGCTCCAGCTATCTGGCAAAGAGCTATGGAGCAAGTCCTCCAAGGGATTCCGGGGACTCAATGCTACCTAGACGACGTCCTTGTAACAGGAGAAAATGACAACGAGCACCTTGCCAATTTGGAGCAGGTGCTCACTAGGCTGAGAGAACGGGGCCTACGAGCAAATCGCCCCAAGTGCGAATTTTTCCAGAAACAAATATCATATTGTGGCCACATAATTAACGAGGAAAGGTTGCATAAGTCACCTGAAAAAATTGAAGCGGTCATAAAAGCCCCAGCACCTGAAAATGTCTCACAATTAAGGTCATTCCTGGGATTGATAAACTACTATCATAAATTTTTACCAAACTTGTCAACTGTTCTGCACCCTCTTAACGAACTGCTACAAACGGGAGTAATTTGGAAATGGAGCGAAGACTGTAAACGTGCCTTCCATAAATGCAAAGGCTTGATCACGTCCAAGGAAGTTTTGGCTCATTACAACCCATCACTGCCAATCAGACTGGCGTGCGATGCATCCACTTACGGCGTAGGAGCGGTATTATCGCATAGATTCCCTGATGGCTCGGAGCGGCCGATAGCTTTTGCGTCACGCTCATTGAACTCAACTGAGCGTAACTATGCCCAGATCGACAGGGAAGCACTCAGCCTGGTATGGGGAGTGAAGAAATTCAACCATTACCTAGACGGACAAAAATTTACCTTGTTGACTGACCATCAACCCCTCGTCTCCATATTCAACCCTAAAAACTGTGTTCCCATTATGACAGCGCAAAGGCTACAGAGGTGGTCCCTTTTCCTAGGGGCACACCAATATGACATAGAATACAAAGGATCAAAACAGCATGGGAATGCTGATGGTTTATCGCGCCTACCGTTGCCAACGGTAGAAGAGGCACCTACAGTGGACCCAGTGGAGATGTTCCACTCAACCATAGTGGAATGTCTACCAGTAACAAATTCTGCCACTGAAAGGGAAACGAGAAATGACCCGACTCTCTCACGAGTCTACGATTTAACGGTGAAGGGATGGCCAGCACATGGCGAACCACTTTTGCCAGCATTCTCGCAAAGAAGAGAACAGCTGTCAGTGTGCCGAGGAACCTTGATGTGTGGATCCAGAGTGGTGATTCCACCCAAACTCCAGGATAAAGTGCTAAAGGAGCTTCACGAGGGGCATCTGGGTGGAGTGAAAATGAAGAACCTAGCCAGAGTGTTTTTGTGGTGGCCAGGTATCGATGAAGACATCGAAGAAATGAACAAGAGCTGCCTAGGATGCCAGAAGGTCCAAAACGCCCCACCACAAGCCCCTCTACATCCATGGGAGTGGCCCTCATCTCCATGGCAAAGGGTACACATCGACTTTGCTGGTCCATTTATGGACTCAATGTTCTTAATCGCGGTTGATGCACACTCCAAGTGGCCGCAGGTAATAAAGATGTCCTCCACCACCATGGAAAAAACCATCACAGTATTAAGGACCATATTTGCCAGGAATGGGCTGCCTGAACAGATCTGTTCTGATAATGGACCGCAATTTGTGTCTGAAGAATTCAGGAAGTTCTTAAAAAACAATGGGGTTAAGCACTACACGTCCGCCCCATGCCATCCCGCCACCAATGGATTAGCTGAAAGGTTTGTCCAGACCTTCAAGAAGGCCATAAAGGCCATGGGTAATGAAGACATAAATCTACAGCATAAGGTAGATAACTTCTTGTTTGCATACAGGAATGCAACACATGTGGTTACAAACCAAACTCCCGCCATGATGTTCTTCAATAGAAGCCTAAGATGCCGGCTGGATTTGATCAAGCCAAACATCAGAAGGGACGTGGAGAACCGGCAATTTCAAGGCATGAATGAAAGGCCAACTAGAACCTTCCAGATAGGTCAACAAGTTTTGGCCCGGGACTACCGTACCGAGAAATGGCAGCCTGGAACTATTTGCACACGACTAGGACCGCTGATGTATACCGTGGACATTGGAGAAAGCATAATAAGGCACCATGCTGACCAGATCATAGAGTCATCCGAAAAGGGACAACCTACACCACAACTCTATACGCCTAATGATGAAGCAGAGATACCCATCGTATCTACCTCCGATCCGGTGATACTGGAACCAGATGAACCCGACACTGGCATTCAAGCTGAATCGACCTTGCCAAAAGAACCTACTACACCACCAAAAACTACTACACCACTGAGGCGTTATCCGAACCGAGTCAGGAAGCCTCCAGAGAGACTGACTTATAATTGATTAACTGCAGCAAATGTGTAGATTATTGTTCTTGTAACATGTTCATTAATGATTACTTAAAACGTTATGTACTGGTTGTCTAAAAGGGGAGGAATTGTGGTGTATGTGCCTTTAAGAGCCCCCTGTGTACTGTAATGCTGGTAATGGCCACTCAGGCTATATAAGCCTGTATAGTGTCTTGTATCTGTTAGTTCACCTCCAGACTTTGTTCAGTAAACACCTGTGAAACCAACTCCTGCAATCCGTGTCTCCATTAACACACGGATACAACAGATGGGATCTATTGACTGACAGGATCTCCCCCAGCCAAGTGCACTGATGGGATCTACCCCCAGCCAAGTGCACTAATGGGATCTCCCCCAGCCCAGTACACTGATAGGATCTACTCCCAGCCCAATGCAGTAATGGGATCTACTCCTTGCCTAATGTACTGATGTGATCTACTCCCAGCCCAATGTACTGATTGGATCTACTCTTTCCCCAGTGTACTGATGGGATCCACTCCAAGCCCAGTGCAATGATGGGATCTACTCCCTGCATAGTGCAGTGATGTGATCTTCACCAGCCCAGTGCACTGATGGAATCGACTCCCAGGCCAATGCAATGATGGGATCACTCCATGCCCAGTGCACTGATGGGATCTCCCCAGCCCAGTGCACTGATTGGGATCTACGCCCTGCCCAGTGCACTGGTGGGATCTCCCCAGCCCAGTGCACTGACGGGATCTACACCCGCCCAGTGCACTGATGGAATCCACCCCAGCCCAGTGCACTGATTTGGATCCACCCCATCCCATTACACTGATGGGATCTCCCCAGCCCAGTGCACTGATTGGATCCAACCCCCACCCCAGTGCAGTGATGGGATCCACTCCCAGCCCAATGCATTAATTGATATCACCAGCCCACTGCACTGATGGGATCATCCACAGCACACTGCACTAATAGATCTCCCCCAGCCCAGTGCACTGATGGGATCCACTCCATGCCCAGTGCACTAATGGATCTCCCCCAGCCCAGTGCCCAGTGCATGGATGCGATCTCCCCAGCCCAGTGCACTGATGGGATCTCCCTAGCCAAGTGCACTGATAGGATCTCCCCCAGCCCAGTGCACTGATGGGATCTCCTCCAGCTCAGTGTACTGATGGGATCCACTCACATCCCAAATGCACTGGTGGGATCTACTCATATCCAATGCAGTGATGGGATCTACTCCCAGCCCAGTGCAATGATGGGATGTACTCCCTGCCCAGTGCACTGACGGGATCTCCACCAGCCTCGTGCACTGATGGGGTCTCCCCCAGCCAGGGGCACTGATGGGATCTACCCCCAGCCAAGTGCACTGATGGGATCTCCCCCAGCCCAGTACACTGATTGGATCTACTCCCAGTCCAAGGTACTGATGGTAACTACTCCTTGCCCAATGCACTGATGGGATCTACTCACAGCCCAATGCACTGATTGGTTCTACTCTTTCCCCAGTGCACTGATGGGATTCACTCCATGCCCTCCACCAGCCCAGTGCACTCATGGAATCTACTACCAACCCAGTGCAATGATGGGATCACTCCATGCTCAGTGCACTAGTGGGATCTCCCCCAGCCCAGTGCACTGATGGGATCTCCCACAGCCCAGTGCACTGATGGGATCTACACCCAGTCCAGTGCACTGAAGGGATCCCACCCAGCCCAGTGCACTGATGGGTGCTCCCACATCCCAGTGCACTAATGGGATCTATTCCCAGCCCAGTGCACTGATGGGCTCGCCACCAGCCTGGTGCACTGATGGGATCTACCCCAGCCTAGTGCACTGATGGTATGTACCCCAAGCCCACTGCACTAATGTGATATCCCCCAGCCAGTGCACTGATGGGATCTACTCCCAGCCCAGTGCACTGATGTGATCTCCCCAGCCAAGTGCACTGATGGGATCTCCCCAGCCAAGTGCACTGATAGGATCTCCCCCAGCCCAGTGCACTGATGGGAACTACTCTCAGTCCAATGTACTGATGGGATCTACTCCTTGCCCAATGCACTGATGGGATCTACTCACAGCCCAATGCACTGATTGGATCTACTCTTTCCCCAGTGCACTGATGGGATCTCCCACTGCCCAGTGCACTGATGGGATCTACTCCCTGCCCAGCGCACTGATGGGATCTCCTCCAGCCCAGTGCACTGATGGGATCTACTCTCAGACCAGTGCACTGATGGGAGCTCCCCAAAACCAGTGCACTGATGGGATCTATTCCCAGCCCAGTGCACTGATTGGATCCACCCCCAGCCCTGTGCAGTGATGGGAACCACTGGCAGCCCAGTGCAGTGATGGGATCCACTCCCAGCCCAATGCATTAATTGATATCCCCAGCCCATTGCACTGATGGGATCATCCCCAGCATACTGCACTAATGGATCTCCCCCCAGCCCAGTGCACTGATGGGATCCACTCCAAGCCCAGTGCACTCATGTATCTCCTCTAGCCAGTTCATGGATGTGATCTGCCCAGCCCAGTGCACTGATGGGATCTCCCTAGCCAAGTGCACTGATTGGAGCTCCCCCAGCCCAGTGTACTGATGGGATCTCCCCCACCTCAGTGTACTGATGGGATCCACTCACATCCCAAATGCACGTGTGGGATCTACTCATACCCAATGCACTGATGGTATCGACTCCCTGCCCAGGGCACTGGTGGGATCTCAACAGCCCAGTAAACTAATGGGATCTACTCCCAGTCCACTGCACTGGTGGGTCGACTCCCCACGCAGTGCACTGGTGGGATCTACTCCCAGCCCAGTACACTGTTGGGATCCCCCAGCCCAGTGCGCTGAAGGGATCTACCCCAGCCCAGTGCACTGATGGGGCCACCCCAGCCCAGTGATGGAATCCACCCCAGCCCAGTGCACTGATGGGATCCACCCCCAGCCCAGTGCAGTGATGGGATCTCAACAGGCCCAGTGCACTGATGGGAGCTACCCCAAGCAATGTGCTCTGCTAGGATCCCCTCCAAGCCCAGTGCACTGATGTGATTTCCCCCAGCCCATTGCACGAATGGGATCCACTCCCAGGTAAGTGCAGTGATGGGATCCACTCCCAGCCCAGGGCACTGATGGGATCTCCACAGCCCAGTGCACTGATGGGATCCACTCCCAGCCAAGTGCACGAATTGATCTTCCCAACACACTGCACTGATGGGATCACCCCCAGCACACTGTGCTGATGGGATCTCCCCAGCCCAGTGCACTGATGGGATCCACTCCAAGCCCAGTGCACTAATGGATCTCCCCCAGCCCAGTGCATGGATGCGATCTCCCCCAGCCCAGTGCACTGATGGGATCTCCCTAGCCAAGTGCACTGATGGGATCTCCCCCAGCCCAGTGCACTGATGGGATCCACCCCCAGCCCAGTGCACTGATGGGATCTCCCCAGGCCCAGTGCACTGATGGGATGCACCCCCAGCCCAGGGCAATATTGGGATGTACTCCCTGCCCAGTGCACTGATGGGATCTCCCTAGCCAAGTGCACTGATGGGATCTCCCCCAGCCCAGTGCACTGATGGGATCCACCCCCAGCCCAGTGCAGTGATAGGATCCACCCCCAGCCCAGTGCAGTGATGGGATCTCCCCCAGCCCAGTACACTGATAGAATCTCCCCCTAGCCCAGTGCGTGGATGGGATCTCCTCTCAGTCCAATGTAATGATGGGATCTACTCCATGCCCAGCGCACTGATGGGATATCCCCCAGCCAAGTTCACTGATGGGATCTCCCACAGCCCAGTGCACTGATGGGATCTACTACCAGCCCAGTGCAATGATGGGATCTACTCCCTGCCCAGTGCACTCATGGGATCTCCACCAGCTTAGGACACTGATGGGATCTTCTCCCAGCCCAGTACACTGATGGGATCTCCCCAGCCCAGTGCACTCATGGGATCTCCACCAGCTTAGGGCACTGATGGGATCTTCTCCCAGCCCAGTGCACTGATGGGATCTCCACCAGCTTAGGGCACTGATGGGATCTTCTCCCAGCCCAGTGCACTGATGGGATCTCCACCAGCTTAGGGCACTGATGGGATCATCCCAGCCCAGCGCACTGATGGTATCACCCCAGCACAGTGCACTCATGGGATCTACTCCCAGTCCAATGTACTGATGGGATCTACTCCTTGCCCAATGCACTGATGGATCTATTCCCAGCCCAAATGCACTGATTGGATCTACCCTTTCCTCAGTGCAATGATGGGATCCACTCCAAGCCCAGTGCAATTATGGGATCTACTCCCTGCACAGTGCACTGATGTGATCTCCGCCAGCCTAGTGCACTCATGGAATCTACTACCAACCCAGTGCAATGATGGGATCACTCCATGCCCAGTGCACTGATGGGATCTCCCCCAGCCCAGTGCACTGATGGGATCTCCCCCAGCCCAGTGCACTGATGGGATCTACTACCAGCCCAGTGCAATGATGGGATCTACTCCCTGCCCAGTTCAATGAAGGGATCTCCCCCAGCCCAGTGCACTGATGGTATAAACTCCCAGCCCAGTGCACTGATGGGAGCTCAAACATCCCAGTACACTGATGGGATCTATTCCCAGCCCAGTACACTGATAGGATCTGCCCCAGCCCAATGCACTGATTTGATCTACTCTTTCCCTAGTGCAATGATGGGATCCACTCCAAGCACAGTGCAATTATGGAATCTACTCACTGCACGATTCACTGATGTGATCACCGCCAGCCCAGTGCATTCATGGAATCTACTCCCAACCCAGTGCAATGATGGGATCACTCCATGCCCAGCGCACTGATGGGATATCCCGCAGCCCAGTGCACTGATGGGATCTCCCACAGCCCAGTGCACTGATGGGATCTCCTCCAGCCCAGTGCACTGATGGTATCTACTCTCAGACCAGTGCACTGATACATAGAAGCATAGAAACATAGAAGATAGGAGCAGGAGTAGGCCATTCGGCCCTTCGAGCCTGCGCCGCCATTCAATGAGCTCATGGCTGATCATCCAAATTCAGTACCCTGTCCCTGCCTTCTCCCCATATCCCTTGATCCATTTTGCCTTAAGAAATATATCCAACTCTTTCTTGAATATATTTAATGAACTGGCCGCCACCGCCCTCTGTGGCAGAGAATTCCACAGGTTCACCACTATCTGGGTGAAGAAATTCCTCCTCATTTCAGTCCTAAATGGCTTACCCCTTATCCTTAAACTATGACCCCTGGTTCTGGACTCCCCGGCCATCAGAAACATCCTTCCTGCATCTAGTCTGTCCAGGCCTGGCAGAATTGTATAGGTTTCGATGAGATCCCCTCTCAATCTTCTAAACTCCAGTGAGTATAAGCCCAATCGACACAATCTCTCCTCATACGTCATTCCTGCCATCCCAGGTATCAGCCTGGTGAATCTTCACTGCACTCCTTCCATGGCAAGAATGTCCTTCCTCAGGTAAGGTGACCAAAACTGCACACAATACTCAAGGTGCAGTCTCACCAAGGCCCTGTACAACTGTAGCAAGACATCCTTGTTCCTGTACTCGAACCCTCTTGCTACGAAGGCCAACATACCATTTGCCTTCTTAACTGCCTGCTGCACCTGCATGCTTACCTTAAGCAACTGGTACACAAGAACACCCAGGTCTCTTTCCACTTCCCCTTCTCCCAATCTATTGCCATTCAAATAATAATCTGCCTTCCTGTTTTTGCCACCAACGTGGATAACCTCACATTTATCCACATTATAGTGCATTTGCCATGTTTCTGCCCAATCAGCCAACCTGTCCAAATCGTACTGGAGTTTCACGACATCCTCCTCACAGCATACCCTCCCACCCAGCTTTGTGTCGTCTGCAAATTTGGAGATATTACATCCAATTCCCTCGTCCAGATCATTAATATATATTGTGAACAGCTGGGGTCCTAGGACCGATCCTTGCGGTACCCCACTAGTCACTGCCTGCCACTCGGAAAACAACCCGTTTATTCCAACTCTGCTTTCTGTCCGCCAACCAGTTCTCTATCCAAGTCAATACCTTGCCCCCAATCCCATGTGCCTTAATTTTGCACGCTAATCTCTTATGTGGGACCTTATCGAAAGCCTTCTGAAAGTCCAAATATACCACATCCACTGGTTCTCATCCTCAAAAATTTCCAGTAGATTAGTCAAGCAGGATTTACCTTTTGTAAATCCATGTTGACTTTGTCCGATCCTGTCACTGCTTTCCAAGTGCTCTGCTATTACATCTTTTATAATGGACTCTAGCATTTTCCCCACTACCGATGTCAGGCTTACCGGTCTATAATTCCCTGCTTTTTCTCTACCACCTTTTTTGAATAGTGGGGTAACATTAGCTACCCTCCAATCCATGGGTACTGTTCCAGAGTCTATCGAGTTCTGGAAGATGACAGCAATGCATCTACTATTTCTAGGGCCACTTCCTTAAGTACCCTGGGATGTAGATTATCAGGCCCTGGGGATTTATCGGCCATCAGTCCCATCAATTTTCCTAACACCATTTCCCTACAAATACTGATTTATTTCAGTTCCACCCTTTCATCAGACCCTATGTTCCCCAGCATCTCTGGGAGGTTATTTGTGTCCTCCTTTGTGAAGACAGAACCAAAATATGTATTTAGTTGGCCTGCCATTTCTTTGTTCCCCATTATAAATTCCCCTGATTCTGACTGCAAGGGACCTACGCTTGACTTCACCAATCTTTTTCTCTTCACATATCTATAAAAGCTTTTACAGTCAGTTTTTATGTTCCCTGCAAGCTTACTCTCATATTCTATTTTCCCTTTCTTAATTAATCCCTTTGTCCTCCTTTGTTGAATCCTAAACTGCTCCCAATCCTCAGGATTATTGCTTTTTCTGGCCAATTTATATGTCCTCTCCTTGGATCTTATGCTATCCCTAATTCCCCTTGTTAGCCACGGTTGAGTCACCTTTTTTGTTTTATTTTTATGCCAAACTGGGATGAACAAATTCTGTAGCTCATCCATTCGGTCTTTGAATTTTTGCCATTGCCTATCCACCGTCAACCATTTGAGTGCCATTCCCCAATCAATCCTACCCAACTCACTCCTCAGACCATCGTAGTTTCCTTTATTTAAATTGAGGACCCTAGTCTCTGAGTCAACCACTTCATTCTCCATCTTAATGAAGAATTCTATCATATTATGATCGCTCCGACCCAAGGAGCCTCGTACAACAAGATTGCTAATTAATCCTTTCTCATTGCATAATACCCAGTCTAAGATGACCTGATCTCTGGTTGATTCCTCGACATATTGGTCCAGGAAACAATCCCGTAAACACTCCAGGAATTCCTCCTCCACAGTATTGTTACTAATTTGGTTGGCCCAATCTATATGTAGATTAAAGTCACCCATGATGACTGCTGTGCCCTTATTGCACGCTTTTTTAATTTCCCTTTTAATGCCATCCCCAACCTTCGCCTTACTGTTGGGAGGTCTATATACCACTCCCACTAATGTTTTTTTCCCCTTAGTATTCCTCAATTCTACCCATACAGATTCCACATCATCAGAGCTAATATCCTTCATTACAATTGTGTTAATTCCTTCTTTAACCAGTAATGCTACCCCACCTCCCTTTCCTTTTTGCCTACCTTTCCTGAATATCGAATATCCCTGAATGTTGAGTTCCCAGTCTTGGCCATCCTTGAGCCACGTTTCCGTAATCCCAGCCAAATCATATTCGTTTACCTTTATTTGCGCAGCCAATTCGTCCACCTTATTACAAATGCTCCTCGCATTAAGACACAAAGCCTTCAAGCTTGTTGTTTTAATGCTCTTAGACCTATTAGAATTATTATTTACTGTGGCCACGTTTGATTTACACCATTGATTTCCCTGACTGACACTTTTGTTATTCTCCTTCCTATCTTTTGCTTTTATCCTGATGGGATCCAAGCCAGCCCAGTGCACTGATTGGATCCACCCCCAGCCCAGTGCAGTGATGGGAACCACTCACAGCCCAGGGCAATGATGGGATCACCCCAGCCCAGTGCACTGATGGGATCCACCCCCCAGCCCAATGCAGTGATGGGATCTACTCCCAGCCCAGTGCAGTGAATGGACTTACTCCCAGCCCAGTGAACTGATGGGATCTACTCCCAGCCCAATGCATTAATTGATATCCCCAGCCCACTGCACTGATAGGTTCATTCCCAGCACACTGCACTAATGGTTCTCCCCCAGCCCAGTGCACTAATGGGATCCACTCCAAGCCCAGTGCACTAATGGATCGCCCCCAGTCCAGTGCATGGATGCGATCTCCCCCAGCCCAGTGCACTGCTGGGATCTCACTAGCCAAGTGCACTGATGGGATCTGCCCCAGCCCAGTGCACTGATGGGATCTCCCCAGCTCAGTGTACTGATGGGATCCACTCACATCCCGAATGCACTGGTGGGATCTACTCATACCCAATGCCTGGATGGGATCTACTCCCAGCCTAGTGCAATGATGGGATCTACACCCTGCCCAGTACACTGATGGGATCTCCCCCGCCCAGTGCACTGGTGGGATCTACTCCCAGAACAGTGCACTGATGGAATCACCCCAGCCCAGTGCACTGATGGGATCCATTCCCACCCTGTGCATTAATTGATCTCCCCAGCCCACTGCATTGATGGGATCTCCCCCAGCCCAGTGATGGGATCTCCCCCAGCCCAGTGCACTAATGAGATCAACCCCAGCCCAGTGCAATGATTAGATATCCCCTAGACCAGTGCACTGATGGGATCTCCCTCAGCCCAGTGCACTGATGGGATTTCCCCAGCTCAGTGCACTGATGGGATCTACTCCTAGCCCGATGCACTGGTGGAATCTACTCCCAGCCCCATGTACTGATGGGATCTACTCTTTGCCCAGTGCACTGATGGGATCCACTCCAAGCCCAGTGCAGTGATGGGATCTACTACCTGCCCAATGCACCGATTGGATCCATCCCAGCCCAGTGCAGTGGTGGGAACTCCCCCAGCCCAGTGCACTGATGGGATCTACTCTCAGACCAGTGCACTGATGGGAGCTCCCCAAACCCAGTGCACTGATGGGATCTATTCCCAGCCCAGTGCACTGATTGGATGCACCCCCAGCCCTGTGCAGTGATGGGAACCACTGGCAGCCCAGTGCAGTGATGGGATCCACTCCCAGCCCAATGCAATAATTGATATCCCCAGCCCATTGCACTGATTGGATCATCCCCAGCATACTGCACCAATGGATCTCCCCCCAGCCCAGTGCACTGATGGGATCCACTCCAAGCCCAGTGCACTAATGTATCACCCCCAGCCAGTTCATGGAAGTGAACTCCCCCAGCCCAGTGCACTGATGGGATCCACCCCGGCCCAATGCAGCGATGGGATCTACTCCCAGCCCAGTGCAGTGAATGGACTTACTCCCAGCCCAGTGAACTGATGGGATCTACTCCCAGCCCAATGCATTAATTGATATCCCCAGCCCACTGCACTGATAGGTTCATCCCCAGCACACTGCACTAATGGATCTCCCCAGCCCAGTGCACTGATGGGATCCACCCCAAGCCCAGTGCACTAATGGATCTCCCCCAGTCCAGTGCATGGATGTGATCTCCCCCAGCCCAGTGCACTGCTGGGATCTCACTAGCCAAGTGCACTGATGGGATCTGCCCCAGCCCAGTGCACTGATGGGATCTCCCCAGCTCAGTGTACTGATGGGATCCACTCACATCCCGAATGCACTGGTGGGATCTACTCATACCCAATGCCTGGATGGGATCTACTCCCAGCCCAGTGCAATGATGGGATCTACACCCTGCCCAGTACACTGATGGGATCGCCCCCGCCCAGTGCACTGATGGGATCTACTCCCAGAACAGTGCACTGATGGAATCACCCCAGCCCAGTGCACTGATGGGATCCATTCCCACCCTGTGTATTAATTGATCTCCCCAGCCCACTGCATTGATGGGATCACCCCCAGCCCAGTGATGGGATCTCCCCCAGCCCAGTGCACTAATGAGATCAACCCCAGCCCAGTGCAATGATTAGATATCCCCTAGACCAGTGCACTGATGGGATCTCCCTCAGCCCAGTGCACTGATGGGATTTCCCCAGCTCAGTGCACTGATGGGATCTACTCCTAGCCTGATGCACTGGTGGGATCTACTCCCAGCCCATGTACTGATGGGATCTACTCTTTGCCCAGTGCACTGATGGGATCCACTCCAAGCCCAGTGCAATGATGGGATCTACTCCCTGCCCAATGCACCGATTGGATCCATCCCAGCCCAGTGCAGTGATGGGAACTCCCCCAGCCCAGTGCACTGTTGGGATCTACTCCTAGCCCAGTGCACTGATGGGATCCACTCCTGCACAGTGCAGTGATGGAATCCACCTCATCCCAATGCACTGATGGGATCCACCCCCAGCCCAGTGCAGTGAATGGACTTACTCCCAGCCCAGTGAACTGATGGGATCTACTCCCAGCCCACTGCATTGATGGGATCTCCCCTTCCCAGTGCACTGATGTGATCTCCCCCAGCCCAGTGCACTGATTGGATCCACCCCCAGCCCAGTGCAGTGATGCGATCCACTCCCAGCCCAGTGCATTAATTGAACTCCCCAGCTCACTACACTGATGGGATCATCCCCATACACTGCACTAATGGATCGCCCCCAGCACACTGCACTGATAAGATCAACCACTAGCCCACTGCACTGACAGGATCTCACCCCAGCCCAGTGCACTGGTGGGATCTCACCCCAGCCAAGTGCACTGACGGGATCCACTCCCAGCCCAGTGGACTAATGGATCTCCCCCAGCCCAGTGCACTTATGGGATCCACTCCCAGCCCAGTTTACTGATGGGATCTCCCCAGTGCACTGATGGGATCTCTCCCCAGCCCAGTGCATTGATGGGATCTACTCCCTGCCCAGTGCACTGATGGCATCTTCCCCAGCCCAGTGCACTGGTTGGATCTACTCCCAGTCCCGTGCAATGATAGGATCTACTCCCCGCCCAGTGCACTGATGTGATCGCCCCCAGACCAATGCACTGATGGGATCTACTCCCAGCCCAGTACAATGATGGGATCTCACCACAGCCAGTGCACTGATGGGATCTACTCCCTGACAAGGGCACTGGTGGGATCTCCACAGTCCAGTAAACTAATGGGATCTACTCCCAGTCCCCTGCACAGTACACTGGTGAAATTTACTACCAGCCCAGTACACTGTTGGGATCCCCCAGCCCAGCACACTGACGTGATCTACCCCAGCCCAGTGCACTGATGGGGCCACCCCAGCCCAGAGATGGAATCCACCCCAGCCCAGTGCACTGATGGGATCCAACCCCAGCCCAGTGCAGTGATGGGATCTCCCCAGGCCCGGTGCACTGATGGGATCTACCCCGAGCCAAGTGCTCTGCTGGGATCCCCTCCCAGCCCAGTGCACTGATGTGATTTCCCCCAGCCCAGTGCACTAATCGGATCCACTCCCTGACAAGTGCAGTGATGGGATCCACTCCCAGCCCAGGACACTGATGGGATCTCCACAGCCCAGTGCATGGATGTGATCCACTCTCAGTCCAGTGCAATAATTGATCTCCCCAACACACTGCACCAATGGGTCATCCCCAGCACACTGTGCTGATGGGATCTCCCCGGCCCAGTGCACTGATGGGATCCACTCCAAGCCCAGTGCACTGATGGGATTCACCCCAGCCCAGTGCAGTGATGGAATCTACTCCCAGCCCAGTGCACTGACGGGATCTACTCACAGCCCAATGCACTGATGGGATCTACTCACAGCCCAATGCTCTGATTGGATCGACTCTTTTCCAAGTGCAATGATGGGATCCACCACAAGCCCAGTGCAATTATAGGATCTACTCCGAACCCAGTGCAATGATGGGATCACTCCATGCCCAGTGCACTGATGGGATATCCCCCAGCACAGTACACTGATGGGATCTCCCACCGCCCGGTGCACTGATGCGATCTACTCCCAGCCCACTGCACTGACAGGATCTCCCCAGCTCAGTGAACTGATGGGATCCACCCCATCCCAGTGCACTGGTGGTATCACCCCCAGCCCAGTGCACTGATAGGATCTACTCCCAGACCAGTGCACTGGTGGGATCTACTCCCCACCCTGCGATCTGTTGGGATCCTCAGCCCAGTGCACTGAAGGGCTCTACTCCAGCCGAGTGCACCGGTGGGATCTGTTCCCAGCTCAATGCACTGATGGAATCCACCTCAGACCAGTGATGGAATCCAACCAGCCCAGTGCACTGATGGGATCCACCCCCAGCCCAGTGCAGTGATGGGATCTCCACAGGCCCTGTGCACTGATGGGATCTACCCCCAACCAAGTGCTCTGCTGGGATCCCCTCCCAGCCCTGTACACTGATGGGATCCACAACCAGCCCAGTGCTGTGATGGGATCCACTCCCAGCCCAGGGCACCATGGGATCTCACCAGCCCAGTGCACTGATGGGATCCACTCCCAGCCAAGTGCACTAATTGATCTCCCCAGCCCACTGCACTGATGGGATCCCCCAGCCCAGTGCACTGATTAGATCCACCCATCCCAGTGGACTGATGGAATCTCCCCCAGGCCAGTGTACTGATGGGATCCACTCCCACCCTGTGCATTAGTTGATCTCCCCAGCCCAGTACACTGATGGGATCTACTCCCAGCCCTATGTACTGATGGGATCTACTCTTTGCCCAGTGCACTGGTGGGATCCACCCCAAGCCCAGTGCAATGATGGGATCTACTCCCTGTCTAGTGCACCGATTGGATCCATCCCAGCCCAGTGCGGTGAAGGGAACTCCCCCAGCCCAGTGCACTGATGGGATCTCCCCCAGCCCAGTGCACTGATGGGATCTACCCAGCCCAGTGCACTGATGAGATCCAACCCAGCCCCTTGAAGTGATGGAATCCACCCCTGCCCAGTGCACTGATGTGATCCACCCCATCCCATTGCACTGATGGGATCTCCTTCAGCCCAGTGCACTGATTTGATCCACCTCCAGCCCAGTGCAGTGATGGGATCCACACTAAGCCCAGTGCACTAATGGATCTCCCCAGCCCAGTGCACAGATGCAATCTCTCTCAGCCTAGTGCACTGGTGGGATCTCCCTAGCCAAGTGCACTGATGGGATCTCCCCCAGCTCAGTGTACTGATGGGATCCACTCACATCCCAACTGCACTGGTGGCATCTACTCATATCCAATGCACTGATGGGATCTACTCCCAGCCCAGTGCAATAATGGGATGTACTCCCTGCCCAGTGCACTGATGGGCTCGCCACCAGCCTAGTGCACTGATGGGACCTACCCCAGCCCAGTGCACTGATGGGATCTACTCCCAGCCCAGTGCACTGATGTGATCTCCCCAGCCAAGTGCACTGGTGGGATCTCCCCAGTCCAGTAGACTGATAGGAACTCCCCCCAGCCCAGTGCACTGATGGGATCTACTCTCAGTCCAATGAACTGATGGAATCAACTCCTTGCCCAATGCACTGATGTGATCTACTCACAGCCCAATGCTCTGATTGGATCTACTCTTTCCCAAGTGCAGTGATAGGATCACTCCATGCCCAGTGCACTGATGGGCTATCCCCCATCCCATTGCACTGATGGGATCTCCCACAGCCCAGTGCACTGATGTGATCTACTACCAGCCCAGTGCTATGATGGGATCTACTCCCTGCCCAGTGCACTGATGGGATCTCCTCCAGCCCAGTGCACTGATGGGATCTACTCTCAGACCAGTGCACTGATGGGATCCAACCCACCCGAGTGCACTGATGGGATATATTCCCAGCCCAATGCACTGATGGGATCTCCCCCACCCCAGTGCACTGATGGGATCTCCCCCAGCTCAGTGTACTGATGGGATCCACTCACATCCCAACTGCACTGGTGGCATCTACTCATACCCAATGCACTGATGGGATCTACTCCCAGCCCAGTGCAATAATGTGATGTACTCCCTGCCCAGTGCACTGACGGGATCCAACCCAGCCCAGTGCACTGATGGGAGCTCCCCCATCCCAATGCACTGTTGGGATCTATTCCCAGCCCAGTGCACTGATGGGATCTCCACCAGCCTAGTGCACTGATGGGATCTACCCCCAGCCCAGTGCACTGATGGTATCTACCCCCAGCCCACTGCACTGATGGGATCTCCCCCAGCCAGTGCACTGATGGGATCTCCCCCAGCCAATGCACTGATGGGATCCACCCCCAGCCCAGTGCACTGATGGTATCTACCCCAGCCCACTGCACTGATGGGATCTCCCCCAGCCAGTGCACTGATGGGATCTACCCCCAGCCCAGTGCACTGATGTGATCTCCCCAGCCAAGTGCACTGATGGGACCTCCCCAGTCCAGTACACTGATAGTAACTCCCCCCAGCCCAGTGCACTGATGGGATCTACTCTCAGTGCAATGAACTGATGGAATCAACTCCTTGCCCAATGCACTGATGTGATCTACTCACAGCCCAATGCTCTGATTGGATCTACTCTTTCCCAAGTGCAATGATGGGATCACTCCTTGCCCAGTGCACTGATGGGATCTCCCACAGCCCAGTGCACTGATGTGATCTACTAACAGCCCAGTGCACTGATGGGAGCTCCCCCATCCCAATGCACTGATGGGATCTATTCCCAGCCCAGTGCACTGATGGGATCTCCACCAGCCTAGTGCACTGATGGGATCTACCCCCAGCCCAGTGCACTGATGGGATCTCCCCCAGCCAGTGCACTGATGGGATCTCCCCCAGCCAGTACACTGATAGGAACTTCCCCCAGCCCAGTGCACTGATGGGATCTACTCTCAGTCCAATGAACTGATGAAATCAACTCCTTGCCAAATGCACTGATGTGATCTACTCACAGGCCAATGCTCTGATTGGATCTACTCTTTCCCAAGTGCAGTGATGGGATCACTCCATGGCCAGTGCACTGATGGGATATCCCGCAGCCCATTGCTCTGCTAGGATCCCCTCCCAGTCCTGTGCACTGATGCAATCTACAACCAGCCCAGTGCATTGATGGGATCCACTCCCAGCACAGGGCACCATGGGATCTCCCCAGCCAAGTGCACTGAGGGATCCACACCCAGCCCAGTGCACTAATTGATCTCCCCAGCCCACTGCACTGATGGGATCCCCCAGCCCAGTGCACTGATGGGATCCACCCAGCCCAGTGCAGTGATGGGATCTCCCCCAGCCCAGTGCACTGATGGGGTCTACTCCCAGACGAGTGCACTGATGGGATCCACCCCAGCTCAGTGCAGTGATGGAATCCACCCCAACCTAGTGCACTGATTGGATCCACCCCCAGCCCAGTGCAGTGATGGGATCTCCCCAGGCCCAGTGCACTGATGGGATCTACCCCCAGCCCAGTGCACTGATGGGATCTCCCCCAGCCCAGTGCACTGATTGGATCCACCCTCAGCCCAGTGCAGTGATGGGAACCACTCACAGCCCAGGGCACTGATAGGATCACCCCAGCCCAGTGCACTGATGGGATCCACTCCCAACCTGTGCATTAATTGATCTCCCCAGCCCACTGCATTGATGGGATCTCCCCCCAGCCCAGTGATGGGATCTCCCCAGCCCAGTGCACTGATGGGATCTACTCCTAGCCTGATGCACTGGTGGGATCTACTCACAGCCCCAAGTACTGATGGGATCTACTCTTTGCCCAGTGCACTGATGTGATCCACTCCAACTCCAGTGCAATGATGGGATCTACTCCCAGCCCAGTGCAGTGATGGGAACTCCCCCAGCCCAGTGCATTGATGGGATCTACTCCTAGCCCAGTGCACTGATGGGATCCACTCCTGCACAGTGCAGTGATGGAATCCACCCCAGCCCAATGCACTGATGGGATCCACCCCCAGCCCAGTGCAGTGATGTGAATTACTCCCAGCCCAGTGAACTGGTGGGACCTACTCCCAGCCCACTGCACTGATGGGATCTCCCCTTCCCAGTGCACTGATGTGATCTCCCCCAGCCCAGTGCACTGGTTGGATCTCACCCCAGCCCAATGCACTGGTGGGATCTCCCCCCAGCCAAGTGCACTGATGGGATCCACTCCCAGCCCAGTGGACTAATGGATCTCTCCCCAGCCCAGTGCACTGATGGGATCCACTCCCAGGCCAGTTTGCTGATGGGATCTCCCCAGCCCAGTGCACTGATAGGATCTCTCCCCAGCCCAGTACACTGATGGTAACTCCCCAGCCATGTGCACTGATGGGATCCCCCCCAGCCCAGTGCACTGATGGGATCTCTCCCCAGCCCAGTGCACTGATGGTATCTCCCCAGCCATGTGCACTGATGGGATCTCCCCCAGCCCAGTGCACTGATGGGATCTCCCCAGCTCAATGCAGTGATGGGATACACTCACATCCCAAATGCACTGGTGGGATCTACTCCTACCCAATGCACTGATGGTATCTACTGCCAGCCCAAAGTATTTATGGGATCTCCCCCAGACCAATGCACTGATGGGATCTACTCCCAGCCCAGTACAATGATGGGATCTCACAACAGCCAGTGCACTGATGGGATCTACTCCCTACCCAGGGCACTGGTGGGATCTCCACAGCCCAGTAAACTAATGGGATCTACTCCCAGTCCACTGTTCTGGTGGGATCTACTCCCCACACAGTGCACTGCTGAGATCTACTCCCAGCCCAGTACACTGTTGGGATCCCCCAGCCCAGTGCACTGAAGTGATCTGCCCCAGCCCAGTGCACTGATGGGGCCAACCCAGCCCAGTGATGGAATCCACCCCAGCCCAGTGCACTGATGGTATCCACCCCCAGCCCAGTGCAGTGATGGGATCTCCCCAGGCCCAGTGCACTAATGGGATCTACCCCCAGCCAAGTGCTCTGCTGGGATCCCCTCCCAGCCCAGTGCACTGATGTGATTTCCCCCAGCCCAGTGCACTAATGGGATCCACTCCCAGACAAGTGCAGTGATGGGATCCACTCCCAGCCCAGGGCACTGATGGGATCTCCACAGCCCAGTGCACTGATGGGATCCACTCTCAGTCCAGTACACTAATTGATCTCCCCAACACAGTGCACTGATGGGATCATCCCCAGCACACTGTGCTAATGGGATCTCCCCAGCCCAGTGCACTGATGGGATCCACTCCAAGCCCAGTGCACTAATGGATCTCCCCCAGCCCAGTGCATGGATGCGATCTACCTCAGCCCAGTGCACTGATGGGATCTCCCTAGCCAATTGAACTGATGGGATCTCCACCCAGCCCAGTGCACTGATGGGATTCACCCCCAGCCCAGTGCAATGATGGGATCTCCCCAGGCCCAGTACACTGATGGGGCCACCCCAGCCCAGTGATGGAATCCACCCCAGCCCAGTGCACTGATGGGATCTACCCCCAGCCCAGTGCACTGATGGTATCTACCACCAGCCCACTGCATTGATGGGAGCTCCCCCAGCCAGTGCACTGATGGGATCTACTCCCAGCCCAGTGCACTGACGTGATCTCCCCAGCCAGGTGCACTGATGGGATCTCCCCAGCCCAGTACACTGATACTATCTCCCCCAGCCCAGTGCACTGATGGGATCTACTCGCAGTCCAAAGTACTGAAGGGATCTACTCCTTGCCCAATGCACTGCTGGGATCTACTCACAGCCCAATGCTCTGATTGGATTGACTCTTTCCCAAGTGCAATGATGGGATCCACTCCAAGCCCAGTGCAATTATGGGATCTACTCCGAACCCAGTGCAATGATGGGATCTATTCCCAGCCCAGTGTACTGATGGGATCTCCACAATCCCAGTGCACTGATGGGCTCTACTCCCAGCCAGTGCAATGATGGGATGTACTCCCTGCCCAGTGCACTGGTGGGATCTCCCACAGCCCAGTGAACTGATGCGATCTACTCCCAGCCCACTGCACTGACAGGATCTCCCCCAGCTCAGTGAACTAATGGGATCTACTCCCAGTCCACTGCACTGATGGGATCTCCCCAGCCCAGTGAACTGATGGGATCCACCCAATCCCAGTGCACTGGTGGGATCACCCCCAGCCCAGTGAACTGATAGGAACTACTCCCAGACCAGTGCAGTGGTGGGATCTACTCCCCACCCTGTGCACTGTTGGGGTCCCCAGCCCAGTGCACTGAAGGGCTCTACTCCAGCCCAGTGCACTGGTGGGATCTGTTCCCAGCTCAATGCACTGATGGAATCCACCCCAGCCCAGTGATGGAATCCACCCAGCCAAGTCCACTGATGTGATCCACCCCCAGCCTAGTGCAGTGATGGGATCTCCACAGGCCCTGTGCACTGATGGGATCTATCCCAACCAAGTGCTCTGCTGGGATCCCCTCCCAGTCCTGTGCACTGATGGAATCTACAACCAGCCCAGTGCATTGATGGGATCCACTCCCAGCCCAGGGCACCATGTGATCTCCCCAGCCAAGTGCACTGAGGGATCCACACCCAGCCCAGTGCACTAATTGATCTTCCCAGCCCACTGCACTGATGGGATCCCCCCAGCCCAGTGCACTGATGGGATCCACCCAGCACAGTGCAGTGATGGGATCTCCCCCAGCCCAGTGCACTGATGGGGTCTACTCCCAGATGAGTGCACTGATGGGATCCACCCCAGCTCAGTGCAGTCATAGAGTCATAGAGTTTTACAGCACAGAAAGAGGCCCTTCGGCCCATCGTGTCTGCGCCGCCCATCCATCCCTGTCCAGTCTAGTCCCATTTTCCAGCATTTGGTCCATAGCCTTGTATGCAATGGCATTTCAAGTGCTCATCCAAATGCTTCTTGAATGTTGTGAGGGTTCCTGCCTCTACCACCCTTTCAGGCATTGAGTTCCACATTCCAACCACCCTCTGGGTGAAAAAGTTCCTCCTCAAATCCCCTCTAAATCTCCTGCCCCTTACCCTGAATCTATGCCCCCTTGTTATTGACCCCCCTACTAAGGGGAAAAGTTCCTCTTTGTCTACCCTATCTATGCCCCTCATCATTTTGTACACCTCAATCAGGTCCCCCCTCAGCCTTCTTTGCTCCAAGGAAAACAACCCCAGCCTGTCCAGCCTCTCTTCATAGCTGAGGCGCTCCATCCCAGGTAACATCCTGGTGAATCTTCTCTGCACCCTCTCCAAGGCAATCACATCCTTCCTATAGTGAGGCGACCAGAACTGCACACAGTACTCCAGCTGTGGCCTCACCAGCGTTTTGTACAGCTCCATCATAACCTCCCTGCTCTTATATTCTATGCCTCGGCTAATGAAGGCAAGTATCCCATATGCCTTTTTAACCACCTTATCTACCTGTTCCGCTGCCTTCAGGGATCTATGTACATGTACACCAAGGTCCCTCTGACCCTCTGTACTTCCTAGGGTCCTACCACTCATTGTGTATTCCCTTGCCTTATTTGTCCGTCCAAAATGCATCACCTCGCACTTTTCAGGGTTAAATTCCATTTGCCACTTTTCCGCCCATCTGACCAACCCGTTTATATCGTCCTGTAGCCTGAGGCTTTCCTCCTCACAATTTACCACCCCACCAATTTTCGTGTCATCTGCGAACTTACTGATCATACCTTTTACATTCTCATCCAAATCATTTATGTAGATCACAAACAACAAGGGACCCAGCACCGATCCCTGAGGTACCCCACTGGACACAGGCTTCCAGTCACAAAAGCAACCTTCGACCATCACCCTCTGCCTCCTGCCACTCAGCCAGTTTAGGATCCAACGCGCCAAGGCACCCTGGATCCCATGGGCTCTTACCTTCTTGACCAGTCTCCTATGCGGGACTTTGTCAAAAGCTTTACTGAAGTCCATGTAAACCACATCCACAGCATTTCCCTCATCCACCCCCCTAGTCACCCCCTCGAAAAATTCAATCAGATTTGTCAGACATGATTTACCCTTGACAAAGCCATGCTGACTATCCCCGATTAATCCTTGCCTCTCCAAGTGGAGACTAATTTTGTCCCTCAGAATTTTTTCCAATAATTTCCCTACGACAGATGTTAGGCTCACTGGCCTGTAATTCCCTGGTTTATCCCTGCTACCCTTCTTGAATAATGGTACTACGTTAGCTGTTCTCCAGTCCTCTGGTACATCCCCTGTGGCCAGAGAGGTTCTGAAAATTTGTGTCAGAGCCCCTGCAATCTCCTCCTTTGCCTCCCACAGCAGCCTGGGATACATCTCGTCTGGGCCTGGGGATTTATCCACTTTTTGGCCTGCTAAAACCGCTAGCACCTCCTCCCTCTCGATGCTAATATGTTCAAGTATGTCACAGCCCCCTTGCCCGATTTCTATGTCTGCATCGTCTTTCTCCATAGTGAACACAGATGCAAAAAATTCATTTAAAACCCCACCTACATCATCTGGCTCTACACACAGATTGCCACTTTGGTCCCTAATGGGCCCTACCCTTTCCCTGGTTATCCTCTTGCCCTTAATATACTTATAAAACATCTTAGGATTTTCCTTTATTTTGCTCGCCAGTGTTATTTCATGGCCCCTCCTCGCCCTCCTAATTTCTTTTTTAAGTATGCCCCTGCATTTTTTATACTCCTCTAGGGCTTCTTCCGTCTTTAGTCTTTTGTAACTGCCAAAAGCCCCCCTTTTATTTCTAATGCATTTTTGTATATCCCTTGTCATCCAAGGTTCCCTTTGCTTGTTGGTCCCACCCTTGACCTTTACAGGAACATGTTGGCGTTGTACTCTCTCTATTTCCCTTCTGAAAGTCTCCCACTGTTTTGATGCGGATTTTCCTATAAGTAGCTGCTCCCAGTCCAATTTGGCCAGATCCTGCCTTATCATATTAAAATCGGCCTTCCCCCAATTTAGAACCCTTATTTCCGGGCCGTCTTTGTCTTTTTCCATGACCACCTTAAATCTCACCGAATTGTGGTCACTGTCGCCAAAATGCTCTCCGACTGACACTTCCACCACTTGCCCGGCTACATTCCCCAGAATTAGGTCCAGTACCGCCCCCTCTCTTGTAGGACTTTCTACATGTTGGCTCAAAAAGCTCTCCTGGATGCACTTTAAGAATTCTGCACCCTCTAAGCCTTTCACACTCTGACTATCCCAATTTATATTGGGGAAGTTGAAATCCCCCACTATTATTACCCTATTATTTTTGCACTTTTCTGAGATGCGATCTGAGATCTCCCTAGGCCCAGTGCACTGATTGGATCCACCCTCAGCCCAGTGCAGTGATGGGAACCACTCACAGCCCAGGGCACTGATAGGATCACCCCAGCCCAGTGAACTGATGGGATCCACTCCCACCCTGTGCGTTAATTGATCTCCTACAACCCAGTGCAATGATGGGATCTACTCCTAGCCTGATGCACTGGTGGGATCTGCTCCCAGCCCCATGTACTGATGGGATCTACTCTTTGCCCAGTGCACTGATGGGATCCACCCCAACCCCAGTACAATGATGGGATCTACTCCCAGCCCAGTGCAGTGATGGGAACTCCCCCAGCCCAGTGCACTGATGGGATCTACTCCTAGCCCAGTGCACTGATGGGATCCACTCCTGCACAGTGCAGTGATGGAATCCACCCCAGCCCAAAGCACTGATGTGATCCACCCCCAGCCCAGTGCAGTGATGGGAATTACTCCCAGCCCAGTGAACTGGTGGGACCTACTTCCAGCCCACCGCACTGATGGGATCTCCCCTTCCCAGTCCACTGATGTGATCTCCCCCAGCACAGTGCACTGATTGGATCTCACCCCAGCCCAGTGCACTGGTGGGATCTCCCCCCAGCCGAGTGCACTGATGGGATCCACTCCCAGCCCAGTGGACTAATGGATCTCCCCCAGCCCAGTGCACTGATGGCATCCACTCCCAGGCCAGTTTGCTGCTGGGCTCTCCCCGGCCCAGTGCACTGATAGGATCTCTCCCCAGCCCAGTACACTGATGGTATCTCCCCAGAAATGTGCACTGATTGGATCTCCCCCAGCCCAGTGCACTGATGGGATCTTCCCAGCTCAATGCAGTGATGGGATACACTCACATCCCAAATGCACTGGTGGGATCTACTCCTACCCAATGCACTGATGGTATCTACTGCCGGCCCAAAGTACTTATGGGATCTCCCACAGAAAATTGCACTGATGGGATCTACTCCCAGCCCAGTACAATGATGGGATCTCACCACAACCAGTGCACTGATGGGATCTACTCCCTGCCCAGAGCACTGGTGGGATCTCCACAGCCCAGTAAACTAATGGGATCTACTCCCAGTCCACTGCACTGGTGGGATCTACTCCCCACACAGTGCACTGGTGAGATCTACTCCCAGCCCAGTACCCTGTTGGGATCCCCCAGCCCAGTGCACTGAAGTGATCTCCCATAGCCCAGTGCACTGATGGGGCCATCCCAGCCCAGTGATGGAATCCACCCCAGCCCAGTGCACTGATGGGATCCACCCCCAACCCAGTGCCATGATGGGATATCCCCAGGCCCAGTGCACTGATGGGATCTACCCCCAGCCAAGTGTTCTGCTGGGATCCCCTCCCAGCCCAGTGCACTGATGTGATTTCCCCCAGCCCAGTGCACGAATGGGATCCACTCCCAGACAAGTGCAGTGAAGGGATCCACTCCCAGCCCAGGGCACTGATGCGATCTCCACAGCCCAGTGCACTGATGGGGTCCACTCTCAGTCCAGTGCACTAATTGATCTCCCCAACACAGTGCACTGATGGGATCATCCCCAGCACACTGTGCTGATGGGATCTCCCCAGCCCAGTGCACTGATGGGATCCACTCCAAGCCCAGTGCACTAATGGATCTCCCCCAGCCCAGTGCATGGATGCGATCTACCCCAGCCCAGTGCACTGATGGGATCTCCCTAGCCAAGTGCACTGATGGGATCTCCACCCAGCCCAGTGCACTGATGTGATTCACCCCCAGCCCAGTGCAGTGATGGGATCTCCCCAGGCCAAGTGCACTGATGGGGCCACCCCAGCCCAGTGATGGAATCCACCCCAGCCCAGTGCACTGATGGGATCTACCTCAGCCCAGGGCACTGATGGTATCTACCACCAGCCCACTGCATTGATGGGAGCTCCCCCAGCCAGTGCACTGATGGGATCTACTCCCATCCCAGTGCACTGATACTATCTCCCCAGCCCAGTGCACTGATGGGATCTACTCACAGTCCAAAGTACTGAAGGGATCGACTCCTTGCCCAATGCACTGATGGGATCTACTCACAGCCCAATGCTCTGATTGGATTGACTCTTTCACAAGTGCAATGATGGGATCCACTCCAAGCCCAGTGCAATTATGGGATCTACTCCAAACCCAGTGCAATGATGGGATCTATTCCCAGCCCAGTGTACTGATGGAATCTTCACCATCCCAGTGAAATGATGTGATCTACTCCCAGCCCACTGCACTGACAGGATCTCCCCCAGCTCAGTGAACTAATGGGATCCACCCCATCCCAGTGCACTGGTGGGATCACCCCAGGCCCAGTGCACTGATAGGATCTACTCCCAGATGAGTGCACTGGTGGGATCTACTCCCCACCCTGCACACTGTTGGGATCCTCAGCCCAGTGCACTGAAGGGCTCTACTCCAGCCCAGTGCACTGGTAGGATCTGTTCCCAGCTCAATGCACTGATGGAATCCACCTCAGACCAGTGATGGAATCCACCCCAGCCCAGTGCACTGAAGGGATCCACCCCCAGCCCAGTGCAGTGATGAGATCTCCATGGGCCCTGTGCACTGATGGAATCTACCCCCAACCAAGTGCTCTGCTGGGATCCCCTCCCAGCCCTGTGCACTGATGGGATCCGCAACCAGCCCAGTGCAGTGATGGGATCCACTCCCAGCCCAGGGCACCATGGGATCTCACCAGCCCAGTGCACTGATGGGATCCACTCCCAACCAAGTGACCTAATTGATCGCCCCAGCCCACTGCACTGATGGAATCCCCCAGCCCAGTGCACTGATGAGATCCACCCATCCCAGTGGACTGATGGGATCTCCCCCAGACCAGTGCACCAATTGGATCCATCCCAGCCCAGTGCACTGATGGGATCCACCCCCAGCCCAGTGCACTGATTGGGATCTACTCACAGCCCACTGCACTGATTGGATCTCCCCGTAGCCAGTGCATGGATGGGATCTACTCCCTGCCCAGTGCACTGGTGGGATATACTCCCTGCCCAGTGCACTGGTGGGATCTCCCCCAGCCCAGTGCACTGATGGGATCTATCCAGCCCAGTGCACTGATGTGATCCACCCAGCCCAGTGAAATGATGGGATCCACCCCAACCCAGTGCACTGATGAGATCCACCCCATCCCATTACACCGATGGGATCTCCTCCAGCCCAGTGCACTGATGGGATCATCCCCAGCACACTGCACTAATGGATTTCCCCCCAGCCCAGTGCACTGATGGGATCCACTCTAAGCCCAGTGCATTAATGGATCTCCCCAGCCCAGTGCACAGATGCAATCTCTCCCAGCCCATTGCACTGATGGGATCTCCCTAGCCAAGTGCACTGATGGGATCTCCCCCAACCCAGTGCACTGATGGGATCTCCCCAGCCCAGTGCACTGATGGGGTCTCCCCCAGCTCAGTGTACTGATGGGATCCACTCACATCCCAACTGCACTGGTGGCATCTACTCATACCCAATGCGCTGATGGGATCTACTCCCAGCCCAGTGAAATGATGGGATGTACTCCCTGCCCAGTGCACTAACGGGAGCTCCCCCATCCCAATACACTGATGGGATCTATTCCCAGCCCAGTGCACTGATGGGATCTCCACCAGCCTAGTGCACTGATGGGATCTCCCCCAGCCCAGTGCACTGATGCTTTCTACCCCCAGCCCACTGCACTGATGGGCTCTCCCCCAGCCAGTGCACTGATGGGATCTCCCCCAGCCAGTGCACTGATGGGATCCACTCCCACCCTGTGCATTAATTGATCTCCCCAGTCCACTGCATTGTTGGGGTCTCCCCCAGCCCAGTGATGGGATCTCCCCCAGCCCAGTGCACTAATGAGATCAACCCCAGCCCAGTGCAATGATTAGATATCCCCAGCCCAGTGCACTGATGGGATCTCCCTCAGCCCAGTGCACTGATGGGATTTCCCCAGCTCAGTGCACTGATGGGATCTACTCCTAGCCTGATGCACTGGTGGGATATACTCCCATCCCCGTGTACTGATGGGATCAACTATTTGCCCAGTGCACTGATGGGATCCACTCAACGCCCAGTGCAATGATGGGATCTACTCCCTGCCCAGTGCACCGATTGGATCCATCCCAGCCCAGTACAGTGATGGGAACTCCCCCAGCCCAGTGCAGTGATGGGATCCACTCCTAGCCCAGTGCACTGATGGGATCCACTCCTGCACAGTGCAGTGATGGAATCCACCCCAGCCCAATGCACTGATGGGATCCACCCCCAGCCCAGTGCAGTGATGGGAATTACTCCCAGCCCAGTGAACTGGTGGGATCTACTCCCAGCCCACTGCACTGATGGGATCCTCTCTTCCCAGTGCACTGATGTGATCTCACCCAGCCCAGTGCACTGATTGGATCCACCCCCAGCCCAGTGCAGTGATGCGATCCACTCCCAGCCCAGTGCATAATTGAACTCCCCAGGTCACTGCACTGATGGGATCATCCCCAGACACTGCACTAATGGATTGCCCCCAGCACACTGCACTGATGAGGTCAACCACCAGCCCACTGCAATGACAGGATCTCACCCCAGCCCAATGCACTGGTGGGATCTCCCCCCAGCCGAGTGCACTGATGGGATCCACTCCCAGCCCAGTGGACTAATACATCTCTCCCAGCTCAGTGCACTGATGAGATCCACTCCCAAGCCAGTTTACTGATGGGATTTCCCCAGCCCAGTGCACTGATGGATTCTCTCCCCAGCCCAGTGCACTGATGGGATCTCCCCAGCCATGTGCACTGATGGGATCCCCCCAGCCCAGTGCACTGATGGGATCTCCCCCAGCTCAATGCAGTGATGGGATACACTCACATCCCAAATGCACTGGTGGGATCTACTCCTACCCAATGCACTGATGGTATCTACTGCCGGCCCAAAGTACTTATGGGATCTACTGTTTGCCCAGTGCACTGATGGGATCCACTCCCAGCCCAGTGCGTTGATGCGATCTACTCCCTGCCCAGTGCGTTGATGGGATCTACTCCCTGCCCAGTGCACTGATGGCATCTTCCCCAGCCCAGTGCACTGGTAGGATCTACTCCCAGTCCTGTGCAATGATGGGATCTACTCCCCGCCCAGTGCACTGATGTAATCTCCCCCAGACTAATGCATTGATGGGATCTACTCCCAGCCCAGTACAATGATGGGATCTCCCCACAGCCAGTGCACTAAATGGGATCTACTTCCAGTCCACTGCACTGGTGAGATCTACTCCTAGCCCAGTACACTGTTGGGATCCCCCAGCCCAGTGCACTGAAGTGATCTACCCCAGCCCAGTGCACTGATGGGCCCACCCCAGTGATGGAATCCACCCCAGCCCAGTGCATTGATGGGATCCACCCCCAGCCCAGTGCAGTGATGGGACCTCCCCAGGCCCAGTGCACTGATGGGATCTACCCCCAGCCATGTGCTCTGCTGGGATCCCCTCCCAGCCCAGTGCACTGATGTGATTTCCCCCAGCCCAGTGCACTAATGGGATCCACCCCCAGACAATTGCAATGATGGGATTCACTCCCAGCACAGAGCACTGATGGGATCTCCCCAGCCCAGTGTAATGATGGGATCCACTCCAAGCCCAGTGCACTAATGGGTCTCCCCCAGCCCAGTGCATGGATGCAATCTCCCCCAGCCCAGTGCACTGATGGGATCTCCCTAGCCAAGTGCACTGATGGGATCTCCACCCAGCCCAGTGCACTGATGGGATTCACCCCCAGCCCAGTGCAGTGATGGGATCTCCCCAGGCCCAGTGCACTGATGGGATGCACCCCCAGCCCAGGGCAATATTGGGATCTACACCCCACCCTGCGCACTGTTGGGAACCTCAGCCCAGTGCACTGAAGGGCTCTACTCCAGCCCAGTGCACTGGTGGGATCTGTTCCCAGCTCAATGCACTGATGGAATCCACCTCAGACCAGTGATGTAATCCACCCCAGCCCAGTGCACTGATGGGATCCACCCCCAGCCCAGTGCAGTGATGGGATCTCCACAGGCCCTGTGCACTGATGGGATCTACTCCCAACCAAGTGCTCTGCTGGGATCCCCTCCCAGCCCTGTGCGCTGATGGGATGCACAACCAGCCCAGTGCAGTGATGGGATCCCCTCCCAGCACAGGGCACCATGGGATCTCACCAGCCCAGTGCACTGATGGGATCGACTCCCAGCCAAGTGCACTAATTGATCTCCCCAGCCCACTGCACTGATGGGATCCCCCAGCCCAGTGCACTGATGAGATCCACCCATCCCAGTGCACTGATGGGATCTCCCCCAGACCAGTACACCAATGGGATCTACTCCCAGCCCCATAGAGTGATGGGATCTACTCTTTGCCCAGTGCACTGGTGGGATGCACTCCAAGCCCAGTGCAATGATGGGATCTACTCCCTGTCCAGTGCACTGATTGGATCCATCCCAGCCCAGTGCACTGATGTGATCCACACTAAGCCCAGTGCATGAATGGATCTCCCCAGCCCAGTGCATAGATGCAATCTCTCCCAGCCCAGTGCACTGATGGGATCTCCCTAGCCAAGTGCACTGATGGGATCTACTCCCAGACCAGTGCTCTGAAGGGATCCAACCGAGCCCAGTGCACTGATGGGAGCTCCCATCCCAATGCACTGATGGGATCTTCCCTCAGCCCAGTGCACTGATGGTATCTACCCCCAGTCCACTGCACTGATGGGATCTCCCCCAGCCAGTGCACTGATGGGATCTACTCCCAGCCCAGTGCACTGACATGATCTCCCCAGCCAAGTGCACTGATGGGATCTCCCCAGTCCCATACACTGATAGGATCTCCCCCCAGCCCCATGCACAGATGGGATCTACTCTCAGTCTAATGAACTGATGGGATCTACTCCTTGCCCAGTGCACTGATGGGATCTCCCACAGCCCAGTGCACTGATGTGATCTACTACCAGCCCAGTGCAATGATGGGATCTACTCCCCGCCCAGTGCACTGATGGGATCTCCTCCAGCCCAGTGCACTGATGGGATCTACTCTCAGGCCAGTGCACTGATGGGATCCAACCCAGCCCAGTGCACTGATGGGATCTCCCCCACCCCAGTGCACTGATGGGATCTATTCCCAGCCCAGTGCACTGATGGGATCTCCCCCATCCCAGTGCACTGGTGGTATCACCCCCACCCCAGTGCACTGATAGGAACTACTCCCAGACCAGTGCAGTGGTGGGATCTACCCCCCACCCTGTGCACTGTTCGGACCCCCAGCCCAGTGCACTGAAGGGCTCTACTCCAGCCCAGTGCACTTGTGGGATCTGTTCCCAGCTCTATGCACTGATGGAATCCACCCCAGCCCAGTGATGGAATCCACCCAGCCCAGTGCACTGATGGGATCCACCCCCAGCCTAGTGCAGTGATGGGATCTCCACAGGCCCTGTGCACTGATGGGACCTATCCCAACCAAGTGCTCTGCTGGGATCCCCTCCCAGTCTTGTGCACTACTGGAATCTACAATCAGCCCAGTGCATTGATGGGATCCACTCCCAGCCCAGGGCACCATGGGATCTCACCAGCCCAGTGCACTGAGGGATCCACACCCAGCCCAGTGCACTAATTGATCTCCCCAGCCCACTGCACTGATGGGATCCCCAAGCCCAGTGCACTGATGGGATCCACCCAGCCCAGTGCAGTGATGGGATCTCCCCCAGCCCAGTGCACTGATGGGGTCAACTCCCAGACCAGTGCACTGATGGGATCCACCCCAGCTCAGTGCAGTGATGGAATCCACCCCAACCCAGTGCACTGATTGGATCCACCCCCAGCCCAGTGCAGTGCTGGGATCTCCCCAGGCCCAGTGCACTGATGGGATCAACCACCAGCCCAGTGCACTGATGGGATCTCCCCCAGCCCAGTGCATTGATTAGATCCACCCCCAGCCCAGTGCAGTGATGGGAACCACTCACAGCCCAGGTCACTGATAGGATCACCCCAGCCCAGTGCACTGATGGGATCCACTCCCACCCTGTGCATTAATTGATCTCCCCAGCCCACTGCATTGATGTAATCTCCCCACAGCCCAGTGATGGGATCTCCCCCAGCCCAGTGCACTAATGAGATCAACCCCAGCCCAGTGCAATGATTAGATATCCCCCAGCCCAGTGCACTGATGGGATCTCCCCTAGCCCAGTGCACTGATGGGATTTCCCCAGCTCAGTGCACTGATGGGATCTACTCCTAGCCTGATGCACTGGTGGGATCTACTCCCAGCCCCATGTACTGATGGTATCTACTCTTTGCCCAGTGCACTGATGGGATCCACTCCAACCCCAGTGCAATGATGTGATCTACTCCCTGCCCAGTGCACCAATTGGATCCATCCCAGCCCAGTGCACTGGTGGGATCTACTCCTAGCCTAGTGCACTGATTGGATCCACCCCCCGCCCAGTGCAGTGATGGGAACCACTCACAGCCCAGGGCAATGATGAGATCACCCCAGCCAAGTGCACTAATGGGATCCTCTCCCACCCTGTGCATTAATTGATCTCCCCAGCCCACTGCATTGATGGGATCTCCCCCAGCTCAATGCAGTGATGGGATACACTCACATCCCAAATGCACTGGTGGGATCTACTCCTACCCAATGCACTGATGGTATCTACTCTCGACCCAAAGCACTGATGGGATCTACTCCCAGCCTAGTGTGATGATGAGATCTACTCCCTGTCCAGTGCACTGATGGCATCTTCCCCAGCCCAGTGCACTGGTGGGATCTACTCCCAGTCCTGTGCTATGATGGGATCTACTCCCCACCCAGTGCATGGATGGGATCTCCCCCAGACCAATGCACAGATGGGATCTACTCCCAGCCGAGTACAATGATGGGATCTCCCCACAGCCAGTGCACTGATGGGATCTACTCCCAGCCCAGGGCACTGGTGGGACCTACTCCCAGCCCACTTCACGGATGGGATCTCCCCCTTCCCAGTGCACTGTGATCTCCCCCAACCCAGTGCACTGATTGGATCCACCCCAGCCCAGTGCAGTGATGGGATCCACTCCCAGCCCAATGCATTAATTGATCTCCCCAACCCACTGCACTGATGGGATCATCCCCAGCACACTGCACTAATGGATCACCCCCAGCCCACTGCACTGACAGGATCTCCTCCCAGCCCAGTGCACTGATGGGATCAACCACCAGCCCAGTGCACTGATGGGATCTCCCCCAGCCCAGTGCACTGATTGGATCCACCCCAGCCCAGTGCAGTGATGGGAACCACTCACAGCCCAGGGCACTGATAGTATCGCCCCAGCCCAGTGCACTGATGGGGGCCACTCCCACCCTGTGCATTAATTCATCTCCCCAGCCCACTGCATTGATGGGATCTCCCCCAGCCCAGTGATGGGATCTCCCCCAGCCCAGTGCACTAATGAGATCAACCCCAGCCCAGTGCAATGATTAGATATCCCCCAGCCCAGTGCACTGATGGGATCTCCCCCAGCCCAGTGCACTGATGGGATTTCCCCAGCTCAGTACACTGATGGGATCTACTCCTAGCCCGAGGCACCGGTGGGATCTACTCCCAG
Source organism: Somniosus microcephalus (assembly GCF_052327205.1). Classification (NCBI taxonomy): domain Eukaryota; kingdom Metazoa; phylum Chordata; class Chondrichthyes; order Squaliformes; family Somniosidae; genus Somniosus; species Somniosus microcephalus. The sequence continues at coordinate 104,387,237 of NC_140999.1, forward strand.
CCCCATGTACTGATGGGTTCTACTCTTTGCCCAGTGCACTAATGGGATCCACTCCAAGCGCAGTGCAATGATAGGATCTACTCCCTGCCCAGTGCACCGATTCAATCCATCCCAGCCCAGTGATGGGAACTCTCCCAGCCCAGTGCACTGATGGGATCTCCTCCTAGCCCAGTGCACTGATGGGATCCACTCCTGCACAGTGCAGTGATTGAATCCAACCCAGCCTAATGCACTGATGGGATCCACCCCCAGCCCAGTGCAGTGATGGGAATTACTCCCAGCCCAGTGAACTGGTGGGATCTACCCCCAGCCCACTGCACTGATGGGATCTCCCCTTCCCAGTGCACTGATGTGATCTCCCCCAGCCCAGTGCACTGATTGGATCCACCCCAGCCCAGTGCAGTGATGCGATCCACTCCCAGCCCAGTGCATTAATTGAACTCCCCAGCTCACTGCACTGATGGGATCATCCCCATACACTGCACTAATGGATCGCCCCCAGCACACTGCACTGATGAGATCCGCCACCAGCCCACTGCACTGACAGGATCTCACCCCAGCCCAGTGCACTGGTGGGATCTCCCCCCAGCCGAGTGCACTGATGGAATCCACTCCCGGCCCAGTGGACTAATGGATCTCCCCCAGCCCAGTGCACTGATGGGATCCACTCCCAGGCCAGTTTACTGATGGGTTCTCCCCAGCCCAGTGCACTGATGGGATCTCTCCCCAGCCCAGTGCACTGATGGTATCTCCCCCAGTCCAGTGCACTGGTGGGATCACCCCCAGCCCAGTGCACTGGTGGGTTCTGTTCCCAGCTCAATGCACTGATGGAATCCACCCCAGCCCAGTGATGGAATCCACCCAGCCCAGTGCACTGATGGGATCCACCCCCAGCCTCGTGCAGTGATGGGATCTCCACAGGCCCTGTGCACTGATGGGATCTATCCCAACCAAGTGCTCCACTGGGATCCCCTCCCAGTCCTGTGCACTGATGGAATCTACAACCAGCTCAGTGCATTGATGGGATCCACTCCCAGCCCAGGGCACCATGGGATCTCCCCAGCCCAGTGCACTGAGGGATCCACACCCAGCCCAGTGCACGAATTGATCTCCCCAGCCCACTGCATTGATGGGACCCCCAAGCCCAGTGCACTGATGGGATCCACCCAGCCCAGTGCAGTGATGGGATCTCCCTCAGCCCAGTGAACTGATGGGGTCTACTCCCAGACCAGTGCACTGATGGGATCCACCCCAGCTCAGTGCAGTGATGGAATCCACCCCAACCCAGTGCACTGATTGGATCCACCCCCAGCCCAGTGCAGTGCTGGGATCTCCCCAGGCCCAGTGCACTGATGGGATCAACCACCAGCCCAGTGCACTGATGGGATCTCCCCCAGCCCAGTGCACTGATTGGCTCCACCCCAAGCCCAGTGCAGTGATGGGAACCACTTACAGCCCAGGGCACTGATAGGATCACCCCAGCCCAGTGCACTGATGGGATACACTCCCACCCTGTGCATTAATTGATCTCCCCAGCCCACTGCATTGATGCGATCTCCCCCCAGCCCTGTGATGGGATCTCCCCCAGCCCAGTGCACTGATGGGGTCTCCCCCAGCCCACTGATGGGATACCCCAGCTCAGTGCACTGATGAGATCTACTCCTAGCCCGATGCACTGGTGGGATCTACTCCCAGCCCCATGTACTGATGGGATCTACTCTTTGCCCAGTGCACTGATGGGATCCACTCCAACCCCAGTGCACTGATGGGATCTACTCCCTGCCCAGTGCACCGATTGGATCCATCCCAGCCCAGTGCAGTGATGGGAACTCCCTCAGCCCAGTGCACTGATGGGATCTACTCCTAGCCCAGTGCACTGATGGGATCCACTCCTTCACAGTGCAGTGATGGAATCCAACCCAGCCCACTGCACAGACAGCATCTTCCCCCAGCCCAGTGCACTGGTGGGTTCTCCCCCAGCCCAGTGCACTGATTGGATCCACCCCCAGCCCAGTGCAGTGATGGGAACCACTCACAGCCCAGGGCACTGATGAGATCACCCCAGCCCACTGCATTGATGGGATCTCCCCCAGCCCAGTGCACTGATGGGATCTCCCCCAGCTCAATGCAGTGATGGGATCCACTCACATCCCAAATGCACTGGTGGGATCTACTCCTACCCAATGCACTGATGGTATCTACTCTCGAGTCAAAGTACTGATGGGATCTACTGTTTGCCCAGTGCACTGATGGGATCCACTCTGAGCCTAGTGTGATGATGGGATCTACTCCCTGTCCAGTGCACTGATGGCATCTTCCCCAGCCCAGTGCACTGGTGGGATCTACTCCCAGTCCTGTGCTATGATGGGATCTACTCCCCACCCAGTGCATGGATGGGATCTCCCCAGAACAATGCACAGATGGGATCTACTCCCAGCCCAGTACAATGATGGGATCCACCCCCAGCCCAGTGCAGCGATAGGAATTACTCCCAGCCCAGTCAACTGGTGGGATCTACTCCCAGACCACTGCACTGATGGGATCTCCTCCTTCCCAGTGCACTGATGTGATCTCCCCCAGCCCAGTGCACTCATTGGATCCATCCCAGCCCAGTGCAGTGATGTGATCCACTCCCAGCCCAATGCATTAATTGATCTCCCCAGCCCACTGCACTGATGGGATCATCCCCAGCACACTGCACTAATGGGTCACCCCCAGCCGACTGCACTGATGAGATCAACCACCAGCCCACTGCACTGACAGGATCTCCTCCCAGCCCAGTGCACTGATGGGATCTCCCCCAGCCCAGTGCACTGATTGGATCCATCCCCAGCCCAGTGCAGTGATGGGAACCACTCACAGCACAGGGCACTGATAGGATCACACCAGCTCAGTGCACTGATGGGATCCACTCCCAGCCTGTGCATTAATTGATCGCCCCAGCCCACTGCATTGATGGGATCTCCCCCCAGCCCAGTGATGGGATCTCCCCCAGCCCAATGCACTAATGAGATCAACCCCAGCATAGTGCACTGATGGGATTTCCCCAGTTCAGTACACTGATGGGATCTACTCCTAGCCCGAGGCACTGGTGGGATCTACTCCCAGCCCCATGTACTGATGGGATCTACTATTTGCCCAGTGCACTGATGGGATCCACTCCAAGCCCAGTGCAATGATGGGATCTACTCCCTGCCAAGTGCACCGATTGGATCCATCCCAGCCCAGTGCACTGATGGGATCCACTCCCAGGCCAGTTTACTGATGGGATCTCCCCAGCCCATGCACTGATGGGATCTCTCCCCAGCCCAGTGCACTGATGGTATCTCCCCAGCCATGTGCACTGATGGGATCTCCCCCAACCCAGTGCACTGATGGGATCTCCCACAGCTCAATGCAGTGATGGGATACACTCACATCCCAAATGCACTGGTGGGATCTACTCCTACCCAATGCACTGATGGTATCTACTGCCGGCCCAAAGTACTTGTGGGTTCTACTGTTTGCCCAGTGCACTGATGGGATCCACTCCCAGCCCAGTGCATTGATGGGATCTAGTCCCTGCCCAGTGCACTGATGGGATCTTCCCCAGCCCAGTGCACTGGTGGGATCTACTCCCAGTCCCGTGCAATGATGGGATCTACTCCCTGCCCAGTGCACTGATGTGATCTCTATAGACCAATGCACTGATGGGATCTACTCCCAGCCCAGTACAATGATGGGATCTCCCCACAGCCAGTGCACTGATGGGATCTACTCCCTACCCAGGGCACTGGTGGGATCTCCACAGCCCAGTAAACTAATGGGATATACTCCCAGTCCACTGCACTGGTGGGATCTACTCCCCACACAGTGCACTGGTGAGATCTGCTCCCAGCCCAGTACACTGTTGGGATCCCCCAGCCCAGTGCACTGAAGTGATCTGCCCCAGACCAGTGCACTGATGGGGCCACCCCAGCCCAGTGATGGAATCCACCCCAGCTCAGTGCACTGATGGGATCATCCCCAGCACACTGCACTAATGGATCACCCCCAGCCCACTGCACTGATGAGATCAACCACCAGCATAACTGCACTGACAGGATCTCCTCCCAGTCCAGTGCACTGATGAGATCAATCACCAGCCCAGTGCACTGATGGGATCTCCCCCAGCCCAGTGCACTGATTGGATCCACCCCCAGCCCAGTGCAGTGATGGGAACCACTCACAGCCCAGGGCACTGATAGGATCACCCCAGCCCAGTGCACTGATGGGATCCACTCCCAGCCTGTGCATTAATTGATCTCCCCAGCCCACTGCATTGATGGGATCTCCCCCCAGCCCAGTGATGGGATCTCCCCCAGCCCAGTGCACTAATGAGATCAACCCCAGCCCAGTGCACTGATGTGATTTCCCCAGCTCAGTACACTGATGGGATCTACTCCTAGCCCGAGGCACTGGTGGGATCTACTCCCAGCCCCATGTACTGATGGGTTCTACTCTTTGCCCAGTGCACTGATGGGATCCACTCCAAGCCCAGTGCAATGATGGGATCTACTCCCTGCCCAGTGCAGCGATTGGATCCATCCCAGCCCAGTGCAGTGATGGGAACTCTCCCAGCCCAGTGCACTGATGGGATCTACTCCTAGCCCAGTGCACTGATGGGATCCACTCCTGCACAGTGCAGTGATGGAATCCACCCCAGCCCAATGCACTGATGGGATCCACCCCCAGCCCAGTGCAGTGATGGGAATTACTCCCAGCCCAGTGAACTGGTGGGATCTACCCCCAGCCCACTGCACTGATGGGATCTCCCCTTGCCAGTGCACTGATGCGATCCACTCCCAGCCCAGTGCATTAATTGAACTCCCCAGCTCACCGCACTGATGGGATCATCCCCATACACTGCACTAATGGATCGCCCCCAGCACACTGCACTGATGAGATCAACCACCAGCCCACTGCACTGACAGGATCTCACTCCAGCCCAGTGCACTGGTGTGATCTCCCCCCAGCCGAGTGCACTGATGGGATCCACTCCCGGCCCAGTGGACTAATGGATCTCTCCCAGCCCTGTGCACTGATGGGATCCACTCCCATGCCAGTTTGCTGATGGGATCTCCCCAGCCCAGTGCACTGATGGGATCTCTCTCCAGCCCAGTGCACTGATGGTATCTCCCCAGCCATGTGCACTGATGGGATCTCCCCCAGCCCAGTGAACTGATGGGATCTCCCCCAGCTAAATGCAGTGATGGGATACACTCACATCCCAAATGCACTGGTGGGATCATCTCCTACCCAATGCACTAATGGTATCTACTGCCGGCCCAAAGTACTTATGGGATCTTCTGTTTGCCCAGTGCACTGATGGGATCCACTCCCAGCCCAGTGCATTGATGGGATCTAGTCCCTGCCCAGTGCACTGATGGCATCTTCCCCAGTCCAGTGCACTGGTGGGATCTACTCCCAGTCCCGTGCAATGATGGGATCTACTCCCGGCCCAGTGCACTGATGTGATCTCTATAGACCAATGCACTGATGGGATCTACTCCCAGCCCAGTACAATGATGGGATCTCCCCACAGCCAGTGCACTGATGGGATCTACTCCCTGCCCAGGGCATTGGTGGGATCTCCACAGCCCAGTAAACTAATGGGATCTACTCCCAGTCCACTGCACTGGTGGGATCTACTCCCCACACAGTGCACTGGTGAGATCTACCCCCAGCCCAGTACACTGTTGGGATCCCCCAGCCCAGTGCACTGAAGTGATCTGCCGCAGCCCAGTGCACTGATGGGGCCACCCCAGCCCAGTGATGGAATCAACCCCAGCTCAGTGCACTGATGGGATCCACCCCTAGCCCAGTGCCGTGATGGGATCTCCCCTGGCCCAGTGCACAGATGGGATCAAACCCCAACCAAGTGCTCTGCTGGGACCCCCCCCCAGCCCAGTGCACTAATGGGATCCACTCCCAGACAAGTGCAGTGATGGGATCCACTCCCAGCCCAGGGCACTGATGGGATCTCCACAGCCCAGTGCACTGATGGGATCCACTCTCAGTCCAGTGCACTAATTGATCTCCCCAACACACTGCACTGATGGGATTATCCCCAGCACACTGTGCTGATGGGATCTCCCCAGCCCAGTGCACTGATGGGATCCACTCCAAGCCCAGTGCACTAATGGATCTCCCCCAGCCCAGTGCATGGATGTGATCACCCCCCAGTGCACTGATGGGATCTCCCTAGCCAAGTGCACTGATGGGATCTCCACCCAGCCCAGTGCACTGATGGGATTCACCCCCAGCCCAGTGCAGTGATGGGATCTCCCCAGGCCCAGTGCAGTGATGGGATTCACCCCCAGCCCAGTGCACTGATGGGATGCACCCCCAGACCCGGGCAATATTGGGGTGTACTCCCTGCTCAGTGCACTGATGGGATCCACCCCAAACCAGTGCACTGATGGGACCTCCCCAGGCCCAGTGCACTGATGGGATCCACCCCCAGCCCAGTGCAGTGATGGGAATTACTCCCAGCCCAGTGAACTGGTGGGATCTACTCCCAGATGATTGCACTGATGGGATCTCCTCCTTCCCAGTGCACTGATGTGATCTCCCCCAGCCCAGTGCACTGATTGGATCCACCCCCAGCCCAGTGCAGTGATGGGACCCACTCCCAGCCCAGTGCATTAATTGATCTCCCCAGCCCACTGCACTGATGGGACCATCCCCAGCCCACTGCACTGATGAGATCAACCACCAACCCACTGCACTGACAGGATCTCCCCCCAGCCCAGTGCACTGGTGGGATCCACTCCCAGCCTAGTGTGATGATGAGATCTACTCCCTGTTCAGTGCACTGATGGCATCTTCCCCAGCCCAGTGCACTGGTGGGATCTACTCCCAGTCCTGTGCTATGATGGGATCTACTCCCCACCCAGTGCACGGATGGGATCTCCCCCAGACCAATGCACAGATGGGATCTACTCCCAGCCCAGTGCACTGATGGGATCTCCCCCAGCTCAATGCAGTGATGGGATCCACTCACATCCCAAATGCACTGGTGGGATCTACTCCTACCCAATGCACTGATGGTATCTACTCTCGACCCAAAGTACTGATGGGATCTACTGTTTGCCCAGTGCACTGATGGGATCCACTCCCAGCCTAGTGTGATGATGAGATCTACTCCCTGTCCAGTGCACTGATGACATCTTCCGCAGCCCAGTACAATGATGGGACCTCCCCACAGCTAGTGCACTGATGGGATCTACTCCCTGCCCAGGGCACTGATGGGACCTACTCCCAGCCCACTTCACTGATGGGATCTCCCCCTTCCCAGTGCACTGATGTGATCTCCCCCAGCCCAGTGCACTGATTAGATCCACCCCAGCCCAGTGATGGGATCATCCCCAGCACACTGCACTAATGGATCGCCCCCAGCCCACTGCACTGATGAGATTAACCACCAGCCCACTGCACTGACAGGATCCCCTCCCAGCCCAGTGCACTGGTGGGATCTCCCCCCAGCTGAGTGCACTGATGGGATCCACTCCCATCCCAGTGGTCTAATGGATCTCTCCCAGTCCACTGCACTGATGGGATCCACTCCCAGGCCAGTTTACTGATGGGATCTCCCCAGCCCAGTGCACTGATGGGATCTCTCCCCAGCCCAGTGCACTGATGGGATCTCCCCAGCCCAGTGCACTGATGGGATCTCCCCCCAGCCCAGTGCATTGATGGGATCTCCCCCAGCTCAATTTAGTGATGGGATCCACTCACATCCCAAATGCACTGGTGGAATCTACTCCTACCCATTGCACTGATGGTATCTACTCCCAGCCCAAAGTACTGATGGGATCTACTGTTTGCCCAGTGCACTGATGGGATCCACTCCCAGGCCAGTGCGATGATGGGATCTACTCCCTGCCCAGTGCACTGATGGCATCTTCCCCAGCCCACTGCACTGGTGGAATCTACTCCCAGTCCTGTGCAATGATGGGATCTACTTCCCGCCCAGTGCACTGATGTGATCTCCCCAGACCAATGCACTGATGGGATCTACTCCCAGCCCAGTACAATGATGGGATCTCCCCACAGACAGTGCACTGTTGGGATCTACTCCCTGACCAGGGCACTGGTGGGATCTCCACAGTCCAGTAAACTAATGGGATCTACTCCCAGTCGACTGCACGGTTGGGATCTACTCCCCGCGCAGTGCACTGATGGAATCTACTCCCAGCCCAGTGCAATAATGGGATCTACTCCCAGCCCACTTCACTGATGGGATCTCCCCCTTCCCAGTGCACTGATGTGATCTCCCCCAGCCCAGTGCACTGATTAGATCCAACCCAACCCAGTGCAGTGATGGGATCCACTCACAGCCCAATGCATTAATTGATCTCCCCAGCCCACTGCACTGATGGGGTCATCCCCAGCACACTGCATGAATGGATCACCCCAGCCCACTGCACTGATGAGATCAACCACCAGCCCACTGCACTGACAGGATCTCCTCCCAGCCCAGTGCACTGGTGGGATCTCCCCCCAGCCGAGTGCATTGATGGGATCCACTCCCAGCCCAGTGGACTAATGGATCTCTCCCAGTCCAGTGATGGGATCCACTCCCAGGCCAGTGCACTGATGGGATCTCCCCAGCCCAGTGCACTGATGGGATCTCCCCAGGCCAGTGCACTGATGGGATCTCCCCCCAGCTCAATGCAGTGATGGAATCCACTCACATCCCAAATGCACTGGTGGGATCTACTCCTACCCAATGCACTGATGGTATCTACTCCCAGCCCAAAGTACTGATGGGATCTACTGTTTGCCCAGTGCACTGATGGGATCCACTCCCAGCCCAGTGTGATGATGGGATCTACTCCCTGCCTAGTGCACTGATGGCATCTTCCCCAGCCCAGTGCACTGGTGGGATCTACTCCCAGTCCTGTGCAATGATGGGATCTACTTCCCGCCCAGTGCACTGATTTGATCTCCGCCAGACCAGTACACATAATGAGATCTACTCACAGCCCAGTGCAATGATGGGATCCACCCCAGCCCAGTGCAATGATGGGATCCACCCCAGCCCAGTGAAATGATGGGATCTCCCCCAGCCCAGTGCACTGATAGGATCTACTCCCAGGGCCAGTGCACTGATGGGATCCACCCAGTGCACTGATGGGATCTCCCCCAGCCCAGTGCACTGCTGGGATCTACCCCCAGCCCAGTGCACTGATGGGATCTACACCCAGCCCACTGCACTGATGGGATCTACTCCCAGCCCAATGTACGGATTGGATCTACTCTTTCCCCAGTGCACTGATGGGATCCACCCCAAGCCCAGTGCAATGATGGGATCTACTCCCTGCATAGTGCAGTGATGTTATCTCCGCCAGCCCAGTGCACTGATGGAATCTACTCCCAGCCCAGTGCAATAATGGGATCTACTCCTAGCCCAGTGCACTGATGGGACCTCCGCAGCCCAGTGCACTGATGGGATCTACTCCCAGCCCAGTGAACTGATGGGATCTACTCCCAGCCCACTGCACTGATGGGATCTCCCCAGCCCAGTGAACTGATGAGATCCACCCCAGCCCAATGCACTGATGGGATCTTCGCCAGCTCAATGCACTGATGGGATCTACTCTCAGACCAGTGCACTGGTGGGATCCACCCAAGCCCAGTGCAGTGATGGAATTCACCACAGTCCAGTGCACTGATGGGATCCACCCCCAGCCCAGTGCAGTGATGGGATCTCCCCAGGTCCAGTGCACTGATGGGATTCACCTCCAGCCCAGTGCAATATTGGGATGTACTCCCTGCCCAGTGCACTGATGGGATTCACCCCCAGCGCAGTGCACTGATGGGAGCCCCCATCCCAGTCTACTGATGGGATCTATTCGCAGCCCAGTGCATTGATGGGATCTCCCCCAGCCCAGTGCACTGATGGGATCTACTCCCAGTCCAGTGCAATGATGGGATGTACTCCCTGCCCAGTACACTGATGGGATCTCCCGCAGCCCAGTGCACTGATGGTATCTACCCCCAGCCCACTGCACTGATGGGATCGCCCCCCAGCCAGTGCACTGATGGTATCTACTCCCAGCCAAGTGCACTGATGAGATCTCCCCAGCCCAGTACACTGATAGGATCTCCCCCAGCCCAGTACACTGATGGGATCTACTACCAGCCCAATGTACTGATGGGATCTACTCCCAGCCCAATGTACTGATGGGATCTACTCATTGCCCAATATACCGGTGGGATCTACGCCCAGCCCAAGCCCAGTGTACCAGTGGGATCTACTCTCCCCCAGTGCACTGATAGGATCCACTCCAAGCCCAGTGCAATGATGGGATCTACTCCCTGCACAGTGCACTGATGTGATCTCCACCAGCCCAGTGCACTGATGTGATCTACTCCCAACCCTGTGCACGGATGTGATCTACTCCCAGCGCGGTGCACTGTTGGGATCTACTCCCAGCCCAGTGTACTGATGGGATCTGGAGTGCCCTGGGTGCCGCCGGCTTCCGGCCCGGAGCACGTGACTGACTGCTGTCACATGACTCGCGGGATTGGAGAGCGGCTGAGGAGCGGTGAAGGGTGAGTAAGCGGCGCCCGGACACCGGGAACACCCCCGACCCTCCAGACACCGGGAACACCCGGACATCCCCGACCCTCCGGACACCGGGAACACCCGGACATCCCCGACCCTCCGGACACCGGGAACACCCCCGACCCTCCCTCGCTCCGAGCGCGCACTCTGCATTCGCGGAGGCGGCCAGTCTCTTCCGGCATTTGTTAAAGGGGAAGCACAGTGTCTCGGGGCTGGGGCTGGTAAATGGGGCCGGGGCGCCGATCGCCCCTCACTGCTGAGGGTTGGAGCGGAGCATCTTCCCCAATTGGGGGCTGTGTCCCTGGGGGCAGAGCTCCTCTCTCTCAGGTGCTGCATTATTGGGGGTTTGTGATGTCCCTTCGCTAGGGGTGTGGGAGTGGAAACGATGTTCCCTCGGTGTGGGGGCAGTCCCCTCGCTGGGGGTGGAGGTGTCCACCCCTGGGGGCTGGGTCACGGTGTACTGCTTCCGAGAGCCACTTTGGGTCAGTGGTTGCACTTGCCTCTGAATCAGGAGGTTGTTGGTTCAAGCCCCACTCCAGAGACTTGAGCACAACATTTAGGCTCCCTCAGCACTGCACTGGGAATGTAAGCCTAAATGTTGTGCTCAAGTCTCTGGAGTGGGGCTTGAACCAACAACCTCCTGACTCAGGCAAGTGAGCACTGCACTGTCGGAGGTGCCATCTTTCAGATGAGACATTAAACCGAGGCCCCGTCTGCCCTCTCAAGTGGACGTAAAAGATCCCATGGCACTATTTTGAAGACGAGCAGGGGAATTATCCCCGGTGTCTTGGCTGTGAATGGGTCATATGACCCCCTGAATATATATGTAGTGTCAGAGCGCTCTTTACAGGTGTTGTAAAACTATAACTCACTGATAAAAGCTCTGTTGGTTTTTTCCCCACAGATGGTTTATCTTGTGCTGTTTGCCGTGTTAGTGAACGTCTTTGTTACTGAACCTGCTCCAGCCGAGGATGAGATCCTCTATCTCCCAGGTCTGGCCAAACAACCCAGCTTCAGGCAGTACTCTGGCTACCTGAATACATCTGAAAATAAACACCTCCACTACTGGTTAGTGATTTGGGTTTACGCTGTGGGGTCGCATTCTAACTGCAAATGTTCATAGCTCAGTTTAACATTCTAAGTATCCGTTCCCTCCACCACCGGTGCACTGTGGCCGCAGTGTTTACTATCCACAAGGGGCACTGCAGCAACTCGCACCACCCAAACCTGTGACCGTCACCACCGAGAAGGACAAGGGCAGCAGCTGCATGGGAATACCACCACCTCCAAGTCACACACCATCTCGACTTGGACATATATCGGCATTCCTTCATTGTTGTTGGGTCAAAATCCTGGAACTCCCAACCGATGTTCCCTTGAAGCTGCGCGGCCGCTCTGCATAGATACGTAGAAGATAGGAGCAGGAGTAGGCCATTCGGCCCCTTGAGCTTGTTCTGCCATTTAATGAGATCATGGCTGATCATCCAAATTTCAGTACCCTGTCCCTGCTTTCCCCCCCATATCCCTTGATCCCTTTTAGCCTTGAGAAATATATCTAACTCCTTCTTGAATATATTTAATGAATTGGCCGCAACTGCTTTTTGTGGTAGAGAATTCCACAGGTTCACCACTCTCTGGATGAAGAAATTTCTCCTCATCTCAGTCTTAAATGGCTTACCCCTTATCCTTAGACTGTGACCCCTGGTTCTGGACTCCCCCGCCATCAGGAACATCCTTCTTGCATCTAGTCTGTCTAGCCCTGTTAGAATTTTATATAAGTTTCAATGAGATCCCCTCTCATTCTTCTAAACTCTAGCGAATATAAGCCTAATCGACCCAATCTCTCCTCATACGTCATTCCTGCCATGCCAGGGATCAGTCTGGTGAATCTTCGCTGCACACTCTCCATGGCAAGAACATCCTTCCTCAGATAAGGCGACCAAAACTGCACACACTATTCAAGGTGTGGTCTTACCAAGACCCTGTACAACTGCAGCAAGACATCCTTGCTCCTGTACTCGAATCCTTTCGCTATGAAGGCCAACATACCATTTGCCGCCTTAACCGCCTGCTAAGCCTGCATGCTTACCTTTAGCGACTGGTGCACAAGGACACCCAGGTCTCGTTGCACTTACCCTTTTCCCAATCTATTGCCGTTCAGATAATAATGTCTTCCTGTTTTTGCCACCGAAGTGGATAACCTCACATTTATCCACATTATACTGCATTTGCCATGCATCTGCCCAATCACCCCACCTGTTCTAATCATACTGGAGTTTCTCTGCATCCTCCTCACAGCACACACGCCCACCCAGCTTTGTGTCGTCTGCAAACTTGGAGATATTACATCTAGTTCCCTCGTCTAGATCATTTATATATATATATATATATATATTGTGAATAGCTGGGGTCCTAGCACCGATCCCTGCGGTACCCCACTAGTCACTGCCTGCCACTCGGAAAAAGGCCAGTTTATTCCAACTCTGCTTCCTGTCTGCCAACCAGTTCTCCATCCAAGACAGTGCCTTACCCCCAATCCCACGTGCTTTAACTTTGCATGCTAACCTCTTATGCTGGACCTTATCGAAAGCCTTCTGAAAGTCCAAATACACCACAACCACTGGTTCTCCCTTATCTATTCTACCAGTTACATCCTCAAAAAATTCCAGTAGATTAGTCAAGCATGATTTACCTTTTGTAAATCCACGTTGACTGCAGCTCCCCCGCCAGCTCACCAGCTTTTAAAAATGGGCCGCGCAGTCCCTTAAAGGGGCTGCGCACTCAATTAAAAAAAAAATTAAAAGGAACATTGCTTCCTACCTAACAGCACTGTGGGAGCACCTTTACCACACAGACCTCAACGGTTCAAGAAGAAGGCCCACTACCACTTTCTCGAGGGCAATTAGGGATGGGCAATAAATGCTGGCCTTGCCAGCGACGCCCACATCCTGTGATTTTTTTTAAAAAGGGGGCTTATATTCATTTTATGCTGAGCAGTGCGCATGATGAGATCAACCTGTGTTGAGTTTGATGAGAAGCATACCTTGTTTAGATAGCATTGTATCCCACTGTTATAGCATAAAATTAAAAAGGCAGAACAACTGTGTGAAGATCCCCCGTTTGGAGATGGGGGTGGGGGGAGGAAAAGAGAAAACCACCTCGTATGGTATTTCAGAACCCAACCACTCCCACTCCACCACCAGAAACGTAGGGGGATGTGCTGGGGATACTGGACCTGTTCAGGGATGGCGCAGAGCAATTCATTTATAAAAATAAAAAAATTCTGGAGGGAAGCGTGACAAAAATAGGAATTTTGTCTGATATTTTTAGATATGCAGTAGCGACCCAGATATAAAATGGATGCTCATTTACTAATATTAAAATGAAGGATCAGAGTTGGGCCGTGTGCAAAGTCTGATTTACGATGGGGTTTTCCACTCTGATGGGACCATTGTGGAAGTGAAATTCATTTCACAAATAATAATTAGCATGTTGCTTGCCTTGCTGGACTGATGGTGCAGTTGTTGAGTTACAGCAAGTCAGCATCTGTTGTGGAATATTTTTAGCAGTTTTTTTTAACCAGTTCGTTGGTCTGTACTGTAAGTGTTTGAGTATTTGGAAGCTGTGTGCTGTTGTCTGGTGTGGAATTAGAATCTGGGTTTCCCAGATCCAAGAAGCCGCAGTGTTTCCACCAGACCTGTAGTTCATTTGGAAACTGAAATTGAACCTGAACCAGTCAGAGAGGTGAACTTGTATTCCCAGCTGGTTCTGCAGATATCACGATAAGTGATCTCGAGAAACCGACGGGCATTGCCAAAGCAGAGCAATGCTTGTCATTGAAACTACGGAAGACTATTTCTACTGAATCAAACCAGAGAGACTAAGGTTCTTTACAATGTGTTGATGTGACCAGATTGCCTTGTGCTTATTGTGTTGCTAGGTTTCTCAACTTTTCTGTATTTAATGCATAAATAAATACTGCTTGAAGTTTAGCCTGGAGCAGTCCAGTCCTAATAGTTTTGTATTTTAAATAGACTAAAGACATGTTGAAAATCCTAAGTAAATTCTAGTATGCAGCTTACCGTGGCTGGTATTAGACTCGAGTCTGCACGGGTGAAGCTAATGAAAAGGGCACCATTACTGCTTGGGCTTTGTCCAATAGGGCCTCCAATTTAAAATTCTCATCCTCGTCTTCAAATCCCTCCGCGGCCTCGCCGCTCTGTAACCTCCTCCAGCCCGACAACCCCCAGAGATCTCTGCCTTCCTCCAACTCTGGCCACTTGCGAAACCCCCAGTGCCTTTGCCTCACCATTGGGCGGCCGTGCCTCCCACCACCTAGGCCCTAAGCTCTGAAATTCCCCCCTCCCCAAACCTCTCCGCCTCTTCCTGCTCCTTAAAAGCTGGCTCTTTGACCAAGCTTGTAGTCACCCTTCCTAATATCGCGTCCTTTGGCTCAGTGTCAATTTTTGTCTGACTACGCTCCTGTGAAGTGCTTTGGAATGTTTTCCTACGTTAAAGGTGCTATATAAATACAAGTTTATTGTAAATACCATCTTCCCTTTCAACAGTCGTACCAGAATCTCTGTGAGGAAGCTGCATCCTTGTAATTCAGGGGATGTATGTTTTGGCACAAGAGCAAAATACTGCGGATTCTGGAAATCTGAAATAAAAACAAAAAATGCTGGAAATACTCAGCAGGTCAGGCAGCATCTGTAGAGAGAGAAACAGAGTTAACGTTTCAGGTCAATGACCCTTCGTCACAGCTGAAAAAAGTTAGAGATGTAACAGATTTTAAGCAAGTACAGGGGAAGGGGAGGAAAAAACAAAAGGGAAGGTCTGTGATAAGATGGAAGGCAGGAGAGATTAAATGACAAAAGGGATGATAGTATAAAGCAAAAGGAGATGGTAATGGGACAAGAAACAAACGATGAGTCTAGTTGAGGTGTAAATGGGAATAGCAGAATCATCAACAGCTGCCATGTGGGAAAAAATAGAGGTTATGGGTCTGAAATTGTTGAACTCAATGTTGAATCTGAAAGGTTGCAAAGTGCCTAATGAGGTGCTGTTCCTCAAGCTTACGTTGAAATTCTTTGGAACAGTGTAAGAGGCCGAGGTCAGAGTGGGAGTGGAGCGGAGAATTAAAGTAACAGGCGACCGGAAGCTCGGGGTCACGCTTACGGACTGAACGGAGGTGTTCCACAAAGCAGTCACCCAATCTGCGTTTGCTCTCCCCAATGTAGAGACCACATCGTGAGCAGTGAATACAGTATATTAAATTGCAAGAAGTACAAGTAAATCGCTGTTTCGCCGTGTAAGATTTGGATAACAGGTCACACACAGATTACCCAAAGGGCCATAGGAGTTGTAAGGCTTATTATTAGAGAGCTACAGTTTAAGCATAATCAGATACTACATGCGATTGAAATAGATACAGTAGATATACAACCCGTGACAGATGAGGGCAATCTACTGCCCTGGAATGGAACGAAATGACCGGTCGGACCGACGAATGGTGAGGCATTACGATGGTCTCGGATTGGGTGGATTCCTGCAGTCTGCTGCTGTGGTCACTTCTGTTGGGTCGTCCCTCGAGCTGTTGGAGGTGTTCGGCCGTCAGCCACCTCAGAGGCTAAACTTGACCAAGGTGTTAGGTCGTAGCCACCTCGGGGAAGCCTTCGCCCCCAACTGCCTGTTTTCCTCTCTCGGTCGCCTGTTTTTATACCTTATTTCGATGGGCTTGTTTATCCTACAGCTTCTTGCTGCATCCCTTATCAGGCCTAGCTATGCCCACTTGAAGGCCTGTTTTTGTGTTCTGACCTCGTAATTCAGCTCTCTGTACAACTCCTTTTCTGCCATGACTGGAATCCTTCTGTGTTATCAACTTAGGCAAACTGCTGCTCTAGGGAACCCGTAACAGACTATTATTTCTTTCAATCCACGATTTCTTACATCTCCCCTCCTTGAGAAGGAAATATCCTTATTGACTTCTCACAATCGGCTCTTGACTAATCTAGCTAGTTGTGATAGTTCTTATTGCTCTCTCAACTTGGGCATTAGTTAGTAGGGAGTTTCAAAAATGAAGATTCCCCCTTCCTTACAGTCCATTCCTTTGAGGGGGAGGAGCAACCTCTGACCCCTCACTGAAATTCAATTCACTGTTCCGGTGTTCCAATTCTGCCCCGCCTGGGGAATCCTCTGTTTCTTCTATCTTTTCTGATCTTACCCCGCCTGGGCTGTCCTCTACGTTGCTTCAGATCTTCTCTTTCGGTGTGCTCAATTAATTTGATGGTGCTGATTAGTCATAGGCATGAGTACACAATTGGCTTATGTATAAAAGTCTTACTACATGGGTTACATATCACTATCATTACAAGTTGGAGAACTACCAGAGTGTGTAAAATAATACGAACCTAAGGGTGTGCTGATATATTAAGCTCAATATCCCACCAGTGTGAATCACCCCCCTATGCTGTCAATTTCAATATCTATTCTCGAGTTATCTTGCTCCAAAATATAAAAGTTCTTTAAGGAGGAGTTCAGTTGCATCAGACAACAGGGGAATGTACTACCCGAATTGTGCCACATAATTGTGCAGCCCATATTTAAATATCTCATTTACTGTCAGTTTTACTTGAGCATAGGTTTTGAGTAAAACGTGTTGATTGATGGGACAGGTCCTGTTAGACCCGTAAAGCATGGTAGTTGCAGTAGTAGTGACACAGGAGGCACCACCAAAACCACCACCTACTGTATTCGTACTGGTTTTTCCCACGCTCTGTTATCTACAAAACACAATTATTACAGTCACAGTTAAATTCAGTCTTACAATCATTTCAAGCGACATTGCAGTTTAACATCTAATCAACAAGTTATGGACTTAAAAGATTCTCCAGATCTCTCTTACTCATATCCATCTTGTGGATAATTCTTGCTAAACATGATTTCTCCTTAGCCCTCAATTGTCCCAATCCAAATTCCATGTATGTCTGTGCTTCAACTTCAATTTCAATCCCTCTAACAGGTACCAGTGTGTTTAACGCTATTCTGATTGTTTCATTAATTATATAGTTTCTCGTGGAGTATGTGTCAATGCTTTAAAAGTTGTCTCACTCTCCTAAGCCACATTAACCATTTCATATCTTGCTGTTGTCAAGTAACTGAGCATGTCTGAGACCCGTTCTTCAGTGCAGATTCACCATGCATTCCCGGATGGTAATTGCTTCATACGTAACAAATCACATTTGCACACTCATATCGGTATCTCAATACCGTGCCATCCGGTACAAGCCATTCTTGGGCTTTCAGATGATCCTATCAAAAGATTGTAGTTGTCTGGAGATCTTTGCTCATCTTCCACCGCACGGTCCCGATGTCTCGGGTAGTGGCCAGACTATCAATGCAGTTTTCTTAAGGTTCATTATAGGCAGGGACACAAATGTCTCCAAGAGAAAGCTATCAATTTACTATTCGTAACTACACTTTCCTGACTTTCACTAGAATGAAAATTCCCATTAATACCAGATTCTCTCTCATTCATGAGCGTCTGGAGAAACTTTACTGTCCAATACAATATTGAAGATAGAAAACATAGATCAAAGTTGTTTGGTGAACCAATTTTTATAAAAAACAGCTGCCAGCAGAATTGGTTAACTCCTTTGCAGGTTTATAAGAAGGCGGAGCAAATATTCTTATTAATTAACTAAACACGATACAGAACAGAAAAGAAAAGAAAAAAAACCCCAGTAAGATACATAATATTTCTCTTTGTTCGTCAGATGCGTTTTCAAATGACTAAAAATATTGAATACAATTGAAGAAAAATTAGTTTTCGCATTTAAACTAAACAAATCAAACTGCTTTGGAAAATTCGCAACCGCAACTCCGTAAATCTTAGACTGAAACTTCATGTTTTGTTAAACAAACTTTTTGTTTTGCTCAGTTTTTCCACACCAGATTAACTTAAATTGTAGTTCAGTTTTTTTCCAATTCTGGTGCACAATCTTATTCACACATTCTTAAAACTTCCAAAATCCAAGACAAGACTACAAAGGGTTAAACGGCTTTTAGCACAGAGAAGTGGGTGGAGCTAAAACAAACATAACAGACACACTCTTAAACACAGACAAAAGGAATACTGTAACTTCTTAAGCATTCATAGTCAGGAAAACTTCCACACTTTAACACACATTTTCACACAAACTGAAATTCCAGCATCCTTTAAGGTTCCTTTAACTCAGCAAATCTTGCGTTTTACTTGTCTCAGCACAGACACTGATAGCTTCCGTGTCAGTATAACTTTAAGTTTCTCTTTTTTCTTCTTTTAAATCGTCGTCTCAGCAGCTTTTCCTGGCTCTCCAAATCCCTGTTTTTTTCCCTTTGCTGAGTTTTCAGGTTAGTTAGCCTACAACTTAGATTTTTTTTTCCCTTCTCTATCGCCCTCTCTCTCTCTCCTGCACTTTATGCTTCAACTCCTTCAGGCTATCTATCAACTGATCCCGGTGATATGCCAACGCCATTGTATTTCTGGTTTTACCTTTATTTCACTCTCTCTCTCCCCTCTTTCAGGGAGTCTTCTACTTAGTCTTAAGTGACGACCACCCGCAACCAAGTCCCTCCGGTCCACACAACCGGAACCTTACAACTCCCAACTCTGTGATCCCACTTCTGACACCACTGTAAGATTTGGATCTCAGATTACCCAAAGGGTCTTATGAGCTGTAAGGCTTTTTATTAGAGAGATACAGTTTACTACTACATGCGATTGAAATAGATACAGTAGACATATAACCCATGACAGATGAGGCCGATCTACTGCCCTGGAATGGAATGGAACGAAACGACTTGACAGACGGTGAAGCAGTACGGTGGCCTCTGATTGGGTGGATTCCTGCAGGCTGCTGCAGCTGTCACTTGCGTTGGGTCATCCCTCGAGCTGTTAGAGGTGTTAGGCCGTCAGCCAGCATTGATCCACCTCGAGGCTAAACTTGACCAAGGTGTTAGGCCATAGTCACCTCGGGGAAGCCTTCGCCTGTAACTGCCTGTTTTCCTCTCTGTCGCCTGTTTTTATACCTTATTTCGATGGGCTGGTGGATACCTGGTGTCAATCACTTTTGCCCATCCCATTGTCCAATTACAAGGGAGAGGGTACCTCTGACAGCCCCTCCCAGCCTCATGAGGGCATTTTCCTCCTTATCTCTGTTCTAAAGTTCTTGTTGCCCTTTCGTAGACAGCTTGTTTATCCTAGAGCTCCTTGCTGCAGCCCTTATCAGGCCTGTTTTTGTGTTCTGACCTCTTAATTCAGCTCTCTGTACAATTCCTTTTCTGACATGACTGGAATCCTTCTGTGTCATCAACTTAGGCAAAATGCTGATCTAGGAAACCCTTAACAGACTATTATTTCTTTCAATCCACGATTTCTTACAACCTGGAAGGAGTGTTTGGGACCCTAGACAGTGGGAAGGGAGGAGGTGAAAGGGCAGGTGTTGCATCTTCTGTGCTTGCACGGGAAGGGGCTGTGGGAGGGGGAGTGGGTGTTGAGAGTGATTTAGGAGTGGACCAGGAGGGAGCAGTCTCTCTGAAATGCTGAGAGGGGAGGGGAAGATATGTTAGGTGGTGGAATTAAGCTAGAGGTGGCGGAAATGGCGGAGGATGATCCGTTGAACGTGGAGGCTGGTGGGGTGAGGACAAGAACCACCTTATCGTGGTTCTGGGAGGGAGGGGAAGGGGTGAGAGCAGAAGTGCGGGAAATGGAACGGACATGGTAAAGGGTAATTGGTACATCCAGAGGTCATAAAGGCGCTATATAAATGCAAGTTTAAATAGTGGTGCTAGCCAGGGCTGAGCTGTAATATATAATCAAATTAAAGGTGTTGCTGTGGGAACCCGCATGGGTCCCAGCTATACCTGCATTTTCGTGGGATATGTGGAACATTCTTTGCATGGATACGGAATTGGCCAAGTGATAAGAAACAGAGTGTAGTGGTGAACGGGTGTTTTTCAGACTGGAAGAAGGTACACGGTGGTGTTCCCCAGGGGGTCGGTTCTAGGACCACTGCTTTTCTTAATATATATCAATGACTGGGTGTACAGGGCACAATTTGAAAATTTGCAGTGACACAAAACTTTGAAGTGTGGTGAGGAGGAGAGTGATAGACTTCAGGAAGACATAGACAGGCTGGTGAAATGGGCGAACACGTGACAGATTAAATTTAACGCAGAAAAGTGTGAAGTTATACATTTTGGTAGAAAGAATGAGGAGAGGAATATAAACTAAAGGGTACAGTCCTAAAGGGGGTGCACGGACAGAGACACCTGGGGGTATGTGTGCACAAATCGTTGAAGGTGGCAGGGCAGGTTGAGAAAGCAGTTAAACAGGCTTACGGGATCCTGGGCTTCATAAATAGAGGTATCTATCTATCTATCTATATATATAAACGGATACTTCTTTCTGTCTGTCCTTCTGTCTGTCGTCACATGTGCGTCTGTCCGGCTATGCGCTCAAAAGTTATACAGCGTACCTACGCGCGCGTTACCTCCAAAGAAAGCTTACGCTTCCGGGACGCTCGTAAGCGTATTTACTTTTCGGTCGGACGAAAATTGTTCGCGCCTTATGCAAAAAACCTTCAAAATTAAACTCATTATCTGCTACTTAGCATTGATTGACTGACGTCAAGGTTCGACCAATCCTGTGCCGTCACGATTGACCAATCCTACAGTGCGGTCCCCTGATGGTTGGCCAATCGGTGTGTGTGTGTGTGTGGGCGGGACTAATCGTTTTCATCTCAGGGATGTGGCAGCCATTGTTTCACTGCCATTACTTCAGCTTCCAGCTCAAACTACTTTGATCATCCAGCTTTGAAAAAGTTAGTATCTCTTTTAAAAATAACATAAGATTTACCAAAAACCTTTTATAAGTACTTTCACTTTCATCTTTCAAGGTATTAAAAGGTAGAAATGTTGCCCGGCAGCAGATTCACAAAGGGACACAGACAGGGCCCAAAAGCCTGGGACTCTATTTAAAATGTTGCCCGGCAGCAGATTCACAGAGGGACACAGAGAGGCCCCAAAGCCTGGCACTCGATTTAAACCGCCCGCCCCAAAACAGCCCTGGCAAAGCCAGGCTCCCCCAGCTAGTCTGTCTATATATATATATATAAACGAGTCGATCTGTCTGTCCTTCTGTCCTCGGGTGTACGTCTGTCCGGCTATACGCTCGAAAGTTATAGGGCCTACCTACGCGCGCGTTACCTCCAAAGAAAGCTTACGGTTCCGGGACGGTCGTAAGCGTATTTACTTTTCGGTCGGACGAAAATTGTTCGCGCCTTATGCAAAAAACCTTCAAAATTAAACTCATTATCTGCTACTTAGCATTGATTGACTGACGTCAAGGTTCGACCAATCCTGTGCCGTCACGATTGACCAATCCTACAGTACGGTCCCCTGATGGTTGGCCAATCGGTGTGTGTGTGTGTGTGGGCGGGACTAATCGTTTTCATCACAGGGATCTGGCAGCCATTGTTTCACTGCCATTACTTCAGCTTCCAGCTCAAACTACTTTGATCATCCAGCTTTGAAAAAGTTAGTATCTCTTTTAAAAATAACATAAGATTTACCAAAAACGTTTTATAAGCACTTTCACTTTCATCTTTCAAGGTATTAAAAGGTAGAAATGTTGCCTGGCAGCAGATTCACACAGGGAGAGAGAGACAGGGCCTGAAAGCCTGGGACTCGATTTAAAAGGTTGCCCGGCAGCAGATTCACAGAGGGACAGACAGACAGGGCCTGAAAGCCTGGGACTCCATTTAAAATGTTGCCCGGCAGCAGATTGAGAGAGGGACACAGAGAGGCCCCAAAGCCTCGCACTCGATTTAAACCGCCCGGCCCAAAACAGCCCTGGCAAAGCCGGGCTCCCCCCAGCTAGTATATATCTATATATATAAAGCGGCTCTTCTGTCTGTCTGTCTGTCTGTCCGCCTGGTCTCGATGCGTTTGGAAGTTGCAGAGCGTACCGACGCGCGCGTCGCCTCAAAAGAAAGCTTGCGATTCCGGACCGGTTATAGGCCTATTTACGTTTCGGCCGGACAAAAATCCCGCCCGCGGTATCCCAAAAACGTTCAGCGTTCCGCTCTCATTAGCGACCGTCTGACGTCGAGGTCTTCCCACAGTTGAGTGTCGAGTGACTCGACCATTGACCAATCCTACGCTTCGGTGACCTGACCGGTCGACCAATCGGTGCGTGTGTGGGCGGGCCTTATCCTTCTGAACCGAGGTGAGTGGCCGCCATCTTGATTTTTCATGATTTTTTCCCCCACACTTTCTGTGTGTTAGGGAACTAAGGTAAATATTTGAATTATGTGTCAGGGAATTAATTAACAATTTATTTCAGTTTTATATTGTGTTTAGCAACCCCCCCCCTCCTCCTCCTCACCCTCGTGCAGGGGGGACTCGGTGCTGGTCTCCAGGCCCGCTGCAGGCAGGCCTGAAGCTCCAAAAATTTCTCTATCTCTCTTCCCTCTCTCTCCTTCTCCTCTTTCCTCTCTCTCCTTCTCCTCTTCCCTCTCTCTCCTTCTCCTCTTCCCTCTCTGTCTCTCTCTACTTCCCCCTCTCAGGTTTGACGGTGTCGGGGCCCGAAGTGAGCCGCTCTAACGGCCGCCAGCCCACGGGGTTTCCCTGCCTACTCCTTGCTCTAACGGCCGCCAGCCCGCGGGGTTTCCCTGCCTACTCCCCGCGGGCCGCCTCGCCCGCGCATGCGCCGCCCGCCCGCGAGAGCCCGCTCTGGCTTTTTTTTTTTAAACGGCAACCACGCATGCGCACGGCCGTTGCGCAGCCGCCTTGACGCCGGCACGCATGCGCACGGCCCCCGTGACGCCAGCACACAGCCTCGTGAGATCGCGGGGGGCGGGGGAAGAGAGCCTCGGGAAATCGCGGGGGCAGAGCCTCGGGAAATCGCGGGGGGCGGGGGAAGAGAGCCTCGGGAATCGCGGGGGGCGGGGGAAGAGAGCCTCGGGAAATCGCGGGGGGCGGGGGAAGAGAGCCTCGGGAAAATCGCGGGGGGGGAGAGCCTCGGGAAATCGCGGGGGGGGGGAGAGCCTCGGGAAATCGCGGGGGGGGGGAGAGCCTCGGGAAATCGCGGGGGGGGGAGAGCCTCGGGAAATCGCGGGGGGGGGGGAGAGCCTCGGGAAATCGCGGGGGGGGGGAGAGCCTCGGGAAATCGCGGGGGGCGGGGGGGGAGAGCCTTGGGAAATCGCGGGGGGTGGGGGGGAGAGAGCCTCGGGAAATCGCGGGGGAGAGAGAGAGAGAGAGAGAGAGAGAGGGTGGGGGAGGAGAGAGAGAGGGTGGGGGAGAAGAGAGAGGGTGGGGGAGGAGAGAGAGAGGGTGGGGGGAGGAGAGAGAGAGGGTGGGGGAGGAGAGAGAGAGGGTGGGGGAGGAGAGAGAGAGGGTGGGGGAGGAGAGAGAGAGGGGTGGGGGAGGAGAGAGAGAGAGGGTGGGGGAGGAGAGAGAGAGGGTGG